>NC_091468.1:49963385-50279635 GCF_027789765.1 Dendropsophus ebraccatus
GCCATAAATTCCTTCCCCACCATTTGACATTAACCCGCCATCTTAAAGAATCCCACCGATAATTAAATGCACTAGTTACAGAAGGGTGGCAAGGTTAATAGATAGAATACCAGCTGGCCAGCCAAGCACAACAGTCAGGTTCACACACAGCAGGCAGGAACAAGAGCCCTTTCTACTTATTTACCTGAAATGCAGAAGGTCTTTGGATGCCATAGAGCCTCCATTTTTATGATAGGATTTCTCACACGGTGGATATGAAGTGTAGGCGAGTGTCCGCTCTGCAGACTGCCGACCTTGCCCCCATCATTTAACCATTACAATCGGCCATTATCTTATCTACATCCTTATTGTGCTCCAGTGACTTTTTTTCCCAGTCTGACTTTGTTATCTAGCAGAACAGCATATAGGTAGGTAGTCTCCTTATGCTATATGTGTTCTGCTAGATAACTATACGTCATTTATATTCAATGATGGCTACTAAAGGTGTGTGTGTAAACTCATCCAATGGGCATCAAATGCTATCCCCCCCTTTTGTGGAAACAGTGCCACACTTGTCAACAGGTTATGTGTGGTACTGCAGCTTAGCCCTATTTCAAAATGAGCCAATCTGCCACATCAAACAAGCCAAAAAACAGCCATATTTTTCTAATCACATTCACTACCTTTCGTTGCAGGTACATAATGAGGGTTGTACTCAAAGACCAGGTTAAGCACCGTTCACAGAACCATTTTAGTGGAGACGCCAATGATGCCCACAAACTCCACTTGCACATATAGGTTGTCTGTGAGGTTACGTTACAGTGTCTGCACAGCTTATTCCAACAAAATCAGACAACTACTGTAGGAGTGTTACCACAGCCTTAAAATGGGTACCATGAAGTAATAGTGTAAAAAAAATAAATAAATGATATACAACTACTGTATGTACTACAAGAGGTGTATTCCTTCCAGTGTGACACAGTGCTCTCTGCTGCCACCTCTGTCTATGTCAGGAACTGTCTAGAGCAGCAAAGGTTTTCTATGTGGATTTGCTACTCCTATTGACAGTTCCTGACAGACAGAGGTGGCAGCAGAGAGCACTGTGTTAGATCTGAAAGAACACAACTGCAGGACATGCAGTAGCTGATAAGTACTGGAAGTTTTTGTTGTTGTTAAACTGAAGTAATTTACAAATCTACTTAACTTTCTGACACCAGTTCATTGAAAAACTAATTTTTCTTTAGCCCACACCTTAAAAGTATCCATACAGATGATACAGCTGTTGGCTGAATGTTAGCATGTTAGAATGTTATCCTCTTCTAACCTGATGCCCAATCTTTCTCCCCCCCGACACTATGTTAGAAGAACATGGGGAGCCCCCCATATACATTTCAACCATTCCTAAGGTGTATGGAGGCCCCCTAAAGCCAGTGAAAAATTGTTAGCTCTGCATCATTTACACGTCTAGTACTTACACGTCTTATCTATCCAACTGGGAAAGGTCATAAGGGCTCAGCCCATCAATTCTCAATGCAAACTGGAGGAGGCTGAGGAATGCTCGTACAATTCATCAGTATTTTATAGGTGATGTATTACCTACGACAACCTTAAACTACTGAAAATACCAAAAGCGCAGAATTAAACACAATATACATTTACATTTTATGGGGCAATACAAACAGCAGCAAATTAGGTCGCCACTACAAATTACAACCCCCCCGCATTCTGCAGATTGGGAGTTATAGTTTACAAGTATCTGGATTAAACAGAGACAATACTGTCCCCAAAATTTGACGATTCAGTCATTAAGGAGCGACTATCTCTTGAAAGCAAATGCCCAGTCTGATAAGGATTGAGGAAGACATTAAAAGAAGCCGCTTTCTTGTAAGATAAAAAGCTCCTGTAAATGATAAAATACAGACTAAAGAGAGAGGAGGGAAAAGACGCCAAAAAAAAAAAAAAAAAAAAAAAAAAAAAAAAAAAAAAAAGGCCCAACATCCTACTCCTCCAAGTAGGCCAAACGTATAAACCAAAATGAGTTTTTAGCAGAAATTTGGTAACGATTTTAATCAACGAGACAAAAACCTAAAGTAGTCCCTATACTCTATATCAGGGATGGGGAACCTTCGGCCCTCCAGCTGTTGCAAAATGACAATTCCCATCATGCCTGTCCAGGCATGATGGGAATAGTAATTTTGCAACAGCTGGAGGGCCGAAAGTAACCCATCCCTGCTCTATATTGTCCATCGCAATGGATCCCACTACAGTGCAGGAAAGACAATGCAATGCATAATCTGATCAATCACTTTTGACAGATTGGGTCAGCATAGGTTCTTATATATGAAGCCCATTATCATCTTGTAGACCAGTCCTATATAGCTACAAGGGGGCAAAAACGAGAGTGTGCATTATCAAAAATAGTACAAAGTAGTATAGTATTTCTTGTCTGGTGGCCTGTATCCATTCTGCCATCACCACGTACACAGGCCATCGCCAGCAGGTTCCACTAATGAAGCTGGAGTTCCACTTTATACACATCAACATAAAGCATTTCAATTATCCCTGTGATGTAAGAGATCACTATGCAGCAATGTTGCTGCAAATACAAAGTTGACAACAGGCAGAGTATGTCTTGTTGTAAGAGGTGGTGACAGAGTTCCCCTTAAATAATGGTCTATAGACTAAATAGTTGAACTAATGATTCTGCTTATTTTTTGTTCATCCAACAGTAGTACAAAGTCTTGATTGTTACAGACATAATGGAACTATAAAGCTTTGGCTAGTGCAAGGTTTTTGGATAGTTGCCAAACTCAACTTTTTGGGTTACACATAACCTGGACGTCTTTCAGATAAACAGACCCCCATCTCGCTGGCCACAGCTTATCTTCCCCTTGCGACTTTAAGCATCCCTCATGTACACAGGGACTCTATTTTGGATATTTCCAATACTATGGACAGCCTACCTACTTACAGGACAGGGACACACTCAGGCCTTAGGGGCTGTTGGCCACAACTACACACTACCTTTTACAAAGGTCCACCATGGACCTCTACCAAAGCTGGTTCCCTCTAGAGAGAAGCACAATACAGGATACCATCAGCAACCAAGATACATACTTTCTATGATATTGCATGGACCTTGGTGAGCTTCACTGCCCTGTAACTTCCTAAAGTCCGAGTCCTAGTCCTTACAGTCAGTCCTTAGCAGACCAGCCTTGGCCTTCTCTATCTTACAGACCCCTCTTTACCCTAAAGTCCTCTTGTTCACTGCAACCATGGTTGTGAGAGAGTTTATCAGCACATGCACACCTACAACAGTCACATTCTTCCTGGGCCTAAGCAAACACCTCAAACTACAAGCCAGGGTAGCCATCATCCCTGCTGCTCAGCGACTGTAATGTCTCAAAGAGCTCAGACAACAAATAGGGTACAATACAAACACAAAAGAGGGAGATTAAACCTAGTGTAGAGGAACAACGGAGCAGTTGTCCATAGCAACCAGATTCCAGCTTCCATTTTGAAGACCTCTGAAAAATGAAAGTTGGAATCTGATTGGTTGCTATGGGCAACTGCTCCACATTGGATAAGTCTTTTCCAAAAAAACGTACAATAAAGTCCTAAACCAGTCCCTTAAAAAGGACTCAAAAAACCCACTGAGCAGGGCCGTGCCAACATGCCACAGTTGTATCCTTGGTTTTTATCACAATTCTCATAAAATTAGTGATTGCAAAATGCAGCTGAAGACTTTCGGTCACACTGTGGAGCCCTCTATATCCCTATGGCTGTCAGAGCGCTCCGATAGATCACCCCCTACGGCCTGAGACATATGGAATCAGATTACCACAGGCCGCTATTTATTACAGGCCCAAATAAATTCAATTATCCCAAAAACCAATACAAACATGACAGCCGCCAAAGTGACCTAATGCGATTAGGAAGGATGGAAAAGGCAAAGTAGGGAGAAAACGAATACACTGGATACTCTGTGCAAACTAGGCCATTCCCATTTGCAGGTGCAGGAGAGTTTAGTGCACTTGTTTTGTCCCAAGTCGGCCTGTAACCTAGCAACTTGGTCAAACCAATGACTTTACATTTATTTACAGCCCCCTATTCTCCAGGCCCATTACTCATGGCTACACAACAGAGAAGTCTGCTATGCAATCCATGAATTAAGAGATCTAAAATACAAAGGAAAAAAAAAAAAAAAAAAAAAAAAAAAAAAAAAAAAAGGGAAGGACAATGGAACAAGTCCAGTCCCACCAACATCAATTCCCGACACAGTCTATGCATGGACTAGCAGCGAGCAAGATGAATCATGGGCATTGTGATCCATGCAAAAATACAATGGAGGAAGTGCAGTTTCTTAAAACTTAAAATTCAGGGTTTTTTTTTTTAGAAGATTAAGAAAAAAAAATGCATTCAATATTACAATATTAAAAGTAATAGACACCGCCATATAAAGGTCTCACATCCAGTACCACGAAACAGTCATAGGCTACAATGAAACAGTGCCCCCTAGTGGCCAATGCATATCAGAATAATATATATTCTATAAATCAGGATTTTGAAGGTGTTTGCCTTTCTCAGTCCAGAAAACCGCATAAATTCTATATTTAATGGTTCATAGTAGTGTCCTTCTAGAACCCATCACATGTCGCTCTCCTGATAGATAAGAGAACAGTAGCTCTTCATAACTCCATAGCACTGCTAACATAACTACTTGTTCAGGATCAAACACCTGAATTTATTTCCTCAGGTTAGTAGGCAAACATCCGAATGAGCCCATCCTTCAAAGCAAGAATGGGAAGGAAAAAAAAAGGAAAAGAAAAAAGTCAAATGCCACAACAATGGAGGCACTGCATGTGTTGGCAGTACTTCAAATACCACAAATTTTTATAAAACCTTTTATCCCTTTGATGGTAGTTTTTGATAACAGTTTTATCTCACTGCAAGCAAAAGCTGGCTCTGTGTCTCCACCAACAGAGGCTACTTGTGTGAACCAGGGTATTGTGCCAGTATCTGGCCAAACTTTACTTCCAGATCTACTCAGGAAACCTAGCTGACATAGCAGAGGAATCTATACGGCACAGTACTCTCTATAGGAGAGAAAAAAAAAAAAAAAATCTTTCTGCATTCTTTTTATGGATGTTATACGATATACTTGTAAATCAGATTGCCGAATACAAAACGTCCAGGGAGACCGACGATGTAGCAGGCACAGGACACGTGATTGGTTCCATGCTAGTCTGTTACAACAGGGGTGGCCTCATTACCAAAAATATCTGTGGTCCCATTGGGCAACAACAAGGCTAAAAGGCTGAGAGTGAAAACCACCAGTAGACAAAAGAGAACTGGCCTTTGAGCCAATTAAACCCCTCAAGGTTAAAGCAGTGGATGCCCACACACCAGGAAGACTGGTAGCCAGCTAATATAGCCACCAAGGCTTAGCATAAAAAATATATAATTAGATCAATTATGCCAAGCACCCTCTTAGTACTTCAACATTTTTTGTCCAGTAATATTACCTAAAAAAAAAAAACAACATTTACAATAAAATGCACAAAATAAATACAATCTTCAATGCGGAATTTGCAAAGCATGCAAATTCTGTGCAAACACATATGATCCTCAGCAACGCTTCACCTGATCGTGCCCTGTAACCCGTACACGGCCTATGATACAGTGTGGTGAACTACTGGCACAGAGCAAATTTTACTTAGAAACTTTGTATAAAAAAAAAAATAAGTCTCAGCGGCACCATAAGCAATGATTAATCCGAATGGCACTCCTTGATTCAGTGGAGCTCGCACACCCACCCAGCAACACCTGGCTGGGATCGAAGGACACAGCTGGAGGGGAAGGGTAGGGCAACCACTGGAACGAGCAGGGCGTTCGGAGATGCCATAGGTACGACAATGCACTATAAAGCCCCGCTCCTCGTGGATCCGTGCCAAGCCCGCTTCTAAAAGCATGCAAAGAAAATGGATCGCTTACACCAGCAATAACAGCCTCCCCGGGGGTAGCAAAAGGGCAATTACCACCCTGTCTAGCTCCAGATTACCAGTGTAAACCACATGCAGCCCATGTGTCATTCAGAAGGAAGTGGTGCAAATGAAGCATCCAGAAAGCTCACGGAAAATACAACCGCCTATGGTGGTTGTAAGCAATGCCGTGACAGACAGGTGTATCTAAAGATCCTGCAGCCGGTACACAACAAGGCTCTGCATCTTGGTGGGTATTCGTCCCCTTCCAAATCCCTGAAGCCTACACTTGCCAATTTTTTTTTTTACAGCTGTAGACGCACAAACATTAAAACCACGAGAAGGGAGGGGGGGAATGGGAAAACTCAGCCCAGCCGGACACTGCTAGTAAGGTTTAGCGGAGATTAGTCCACTTCTAGCTCATCAAGGCTACTTGAACATTAGACCGAACTTCTGACCTCCTAATACACTCACAGTCAGGGCAATAATAATAGCCAAAAGTCCCATAAACAGTACCGATACAACCTACTGTATGTACACACCAAAATCCAATGTGGCTGAACGGAACCTATGGCTCATGGCGAGACATATACCTATACAAAAGGACTGATCGTGTCCGATTAGGGCATCACATACGTAATATGGGTTGTATCGTAGACAAATTGTGAGGTTTATGGGCCACTTTACCCAGCATTCCAATACAGCAGCGATATACGGGTCTACAGAGGATACACATGTTTCTGGGAGCAGCTCATGCTATTCCCAGGCACTCCTCCCTCTCTCCTGGGTCACATACTGGAGATCACAGTCCACTTCTCTACACATGAGCCTCCCCTCCTCTTCCAATTGTATCCGCTTCTGTATCTCAGGCTGTAAAGTAGTCGCATTAACCCATTGCATACTGACAGCTGATGTCTTGATCCTTTTATTACTCACTAAAAAAAAAGACATCTACTTGCATTTAAATCTTGCCACTTGCATTGCTCGGAGTCCTGACGTACAGCGCTGAAGACACTGTCGGCCCCATGCAACTACAAGAAAATGCCTGACTTTTTGAAAAAAAAAAAAACAACAAAAAGTTCATTTCACAAGTGACTCACCGGCCATGCAAAACTGAAAGGGAGCACAATCCTGTTCCTCTCAGTATTCCTGCTGAATTTAAGGTTGAAGGAATTCCCTCCAAGGACCGGAGTAGATCCATAGCCGAAACTACAAGGGCCCCCGACGGACACCCTGGACTGGTACTCCTTTAGGCAAACTTTAAAATAAGTATCACACTCATCCCTGGTGCATTTTCGATCGGCGGGGTTCCTGGTGCCATCGCAGCAATTGCCATTCTGCAATTCTCCATTGGGGTTTTGCATAGATAAGATTTCCAACTCGAAGTACCCTGATGCTATAGACACCTGTTACAAAAAGACAAGAAGACACACCGGTGAGCAGCGCTGTTACAGCACGCACACTACACACAATGCACAAATCAAAGCCCCTAACTGCAACAAGGTGCATCTTAAAGGGACAGTACACCTTTAAAAAATTTAAACAAACAAATCTCTTCCCATTAAATATATATATTGATCACAAATCTCCAGGTCTGATAAAAAAAAAAAAAATCCAGAAAGCAAGGAGGTGTAGGGTGTAGTGTCCCTTTAAATGCATGCAGAAAAAAAAGTAGTAGAAGTGCAACAAGGTGCATGCAAGTAGCTGATCCTTCCAAAGTGGGCTTGGTGCAATGGAGCTCCATACCTTCAATGGGAAGCATAGTGCAGCAATGAGGAGCCTGAAGGAGGTGTCAGATAAGAGGGTTCTCCTCCGTAAAAGCATTGCCTCTCTTCTGCAAGTGCTGCCCTGAAGCCACTGATAGCTGGGACCGCTCCACAGCTCTGATATAGGCTGCTGATTTGCTCATGCACGAGTGGAGGAGGACAACACACTCCTCTATTGTCCTGGAGGGCAGCAGCAGCCTCCCTTTTATCACTGGCCTCTTCTATTCTTAATATTATTGATTCTGCTCCTTTTCTCTCTCTGCAAATCAGCTGCAAAGCGTTGGATGAGGCAGACAATGAGAGCTGGGAGCAGAGTGCAGGCTCACAGAGGGACTGCTCATCTATGCAGAGGCTGCAGGAGGAGCAGGAGGAAGGATCAGCTTAATATTCATGATGCTGGGTGGTCAGAGGCTGCAGCCTGCCCCCCTCCTCCCAACACCTCCTCCTCTTCTCTACAGGCTAGGGGGTGGGAGCTGAGAGACAGCTAGGAAGGGGCTGATGTCTGCCTCTAGGTGAGGGAGACAGGTAGGAAGTTTAGGGATTAGCTGGCTGCAGACAGACCAGGTGCCAGCCACAACAAGGCAAAGGGGAAGCTAGTGCAAACTTGTGCCCTGACTTCAGGGAGAGGAAGAAGAGGAGGGAGGGGGGTTGCAGCAGGGCTGGGAAACGTCATTCATTTCACTCCTGGAGACAAATTGCACAAGTGTTCACCACCACCACCACCGTCACACTGTTTCCTGGGGGCAGTTGTTTCATGTCTCCGTGTGTCATGGTTGTACGGTTGCAGGTCGTGTGAAAATACTAAAAAGGACGGCGCTTTGTCACATGCTTAGGGCTATAGGAGATATACGGTCCGCGCTGGGTGTTACGGGAAGGGTTGACGTGCAAAGTTTTATAACTCGTGTTGCGAAACTACAATTCCCAGCATAAGCTTTCTGGGAACGATGGGAGTTGTAGTTTTGGAGCAGCAATACAGGTGTCCAGACACGATGGGAGCTGAGGAGAGTAGTAGTTTTGTGAAAGCGACCCATCTGCCTGGGCACAATGGGAGTTGTAGTTTTGAAGCAGCTATTCAGCTGTCGGGGCACCATGGGAGTTGTAGTTTTGCAGCAGCTATTCAGCTGTCGGGGCACGATGGGAGTTGTAGTTTTGTAGAAGCTATGCAGGTGTCTGGGCATGATGGGAGTTGACGTTTTGCAGCAGCTATTCAGGTGTCCAGACACAATGGGAGTTGTAGCTTTGTAACAGCAGTCCATCTGCCTGGGCACAATGGGAGTTGTAGTTTTGCAGCAGCTATTCAGGTGTCGGAACACTGTGGGAGTTGTAGTTTTGCAGCAGCTATTCAGGTGTCGGAACACTGTGGGAGTTGTAGTTTTGCAGCAGCTATTCAGGTGTCCAGACACAATGGGAGTTGTAGTTTTGTAACAGCGGTTCATCTGCCTGGGCACGATGGAAGTTGTAGTTTTGCAGCAGCTATTCAGCTGTCCGGGCATGATGGGAGTTGTAGTGTTTCAAGTTAGTTTTTTTTTTTTTTTTTGCTCCCTCACCCGGGTTTGTTGGATAATCCAGTCATTGTTTTTTGCACTACTACCTGCTGACTTTACTGCTAGAAGTCACTTCTCTGTATGTTTGTCGGGGACCAAGGTGCCCAAGCCTTAAAAAATAAAAAAGGTGGGATGGCGGGCTGTGTTTCCCTACCCGGTTGCTAATCATCCTGTGTAATAGGGCCAGCAATCAGCCGACAAGCAAGCAAATGTTCATCAGCTGATCGATTCATTTAGAGAGTATGTGCGCAGCTCACACCCGATCGCGGACTCTGGTGGCTGCACACATCTCTGCTGCTCCCATAGGCTTTGTTCTATGGTTTGCAAGATTCTGCTGTCCGCCCAAAGAATGAGCGGGTTCATTCTTTGGGCGGACGGTGAAATATGTCAAACCACAGAATGAAGCCTATAGGTGCAACAGAGATAAGTCCGTGAGCGGGTGTGAGCTGCGGAATCCACAACGGATGTTCCGTCAGGATTCTGTAGTGTGCACATACCCTAATAGTGTGTTTTCACCGAGAGATTTATCTGACAGGTTTTTGAAGCCAAAGCCGGGAACAGACTATAAACAGGGAACAGGTCATAAAGGAAAGACAGATTTTTCCTCTTCTTAATATCAATTCCTGGTTTTGGCTTCAAAAATCTGTCATAAATCTCTCTGTATAAATACACTATAACCTGCTTAAAATTTTTTTTATCATCATTCATTGCCCTCACATCTTACTAAGTAAAAGAGAATGTGCGGCCAATAAATGATGGGAGGACGATCTTTCCTGCGGCCTTCCCTGTGTATCAAGCCTTATGAGACTTTACATATAGAGGGAGAGATATCAACCATGGTGTAAAGTGAAACTGGCTCAGTTGCCCCTAGCAACCAATCAGATTCCACCTTTCATTTTTCAAAGAGTTTGTGAGGAATGAAAGGTGGAATCTGATTGGTTGCTAGGGGCAACTGAGACAGTTTCACTTTACACCATGTTTGATAAATCGCCCCCATAGTGTTTAATTAGCGCTATTTTGCTGCGGTTGCCCAATTCGCGGCAAAATAGTGTGGACATAACCTTATTAAAAATCATAACTCGTGGTATACGTGGAATCGATGGCTTATTCCTTAAATATGGGTTGTGGCAAATCTTGCGGCATCGGTACGCAGCATACCTATAGATCCATACTGGGGACCTTTAGGCACTCTTTTCCTTGTGTACGACCCTAAACTTTTTGTATTTGTGGTTTGTGTTGAGTGTGTGTAAATGCATTATTAGGGTGCGTGCACAGTACGGAATGGCGACGGAAAACCCGTTGCGCATTCCGCAGCTCGCACCCGTCGGCATAGATTTAATTCTATGCACGGGCAGGGTCCACCGTCCGTCCAACATATTCATTTTTTGGACGGACGACAGAATCTGCCCGTGCATAGAATGGAGTCTATGACACGGGCGGAGACGCACGCGTCCACCTCTGTCCGCCAGCCGGTGCAAGCTGCGGAATGTGCAATGGGTTTTCAGCCGCCATTCCGTAGTGTGCACGCACCCTCAGAAAGAAAACAGTTTTTACTGTTCTATGGCATTTTTCTTAGCTGTTTATTTTTTTTTATTTAGCATTTTAGCTTTTTTTTTGGCTGGCCATCATTTTGGTGCCAAATTGCGGCCGTGTTATGCAAATTATGGTCACTTGGATGAGACTTGCTGTTGCGCAACAACACTACAGAGTTGCAACTCCGGCCTATACAAAGTGTACGATGGAAGCAGATGGCTCCATACAAAACCTCTTTGATTTGCTTATGGCAGCCATTTTGCAAAAGCTATTTGAGAAATGAAAGCTGATCTGTGATTGGTTTCTATGGGCAAATCAGGATTTTTTTTTTTTTTAAAGACTAGCAAAAGCTACAGTATTTGTGTTCAATAATATGGGTATATTTTGGCTTGTAAAAAGCCCAAAAGACAATTCACCATTGAATTTGGTTGCCATATTTTGGCCGTTTATGGTCACTTTATATCTCAAAAGGTTAGCCAAAAGCTGTGCATATAGCCACATGTATGATCCATGCCATGTGCTCTCTCACTACAAAGCAGCAGAGATTCAAACATTTTCCCTGCTGCCGGGATGATATTTATACTGTACATCAGGCCGGGCGGGAACCAGTCCAGTACATGCCTTCACCGTCTGTAAGGTCTGCAAAATTGCGGACGTGTAAAAGCAGCCTAAGTAGCAAATGGATGGCAGAGAGGCTCACAAGCTGTAAAAGGAGAAGTTCCACCAAAGGTAAAAGTCTCAGGCAGGGGGGTGCGGAAATATAATAAAGAAAGCATACTTACCCATACCTGTGCCCCCTCAGCCCTGCCTTACTGATTCCTGACAGACGCTGGTGTCCTACAGCTCCTCCGGCTGCAAGTTGACGTACCTCAGTGATGGACTGCCCGCTCAGCCAATCAGTGACTGGGGCAGGACCCCACTGCAGTCACTGACTGGCTGAGCGGGCAATGTGTCATGTAACCGGCTTCTGGCCGAGGATGACAACCAGCGGCTGACAGTGATTGATCAGAACAGCGTGACGGGAGCACGGGGATAGGTAAGTATACTTTTTTTTCCCCTCCATTATGTTAGCCCCCCACCCCCACCAGCCTGCCTGAGATTTTTAACTCTGGAGGGACTTTTCCTTTAATTTAGCCATATTTATTAACGATATTTTATCAACCTAGACAGAATGTACAGACATGTACTGGAATGGTATACAGCTCCATGTCAATTATATAGTCTGCAGTATTATATCTCTATTAATATGCAAAAAAAAGCTACACGTTTTCTTAAGCTAAATAAGGTAAAATGATTATAAGTCCGTATTCATTTTACATTCTTAAAGCATTTACATTATGGGAAAATTCAGCTTGTTTACCCAATGTCTGCCAGCTGCCAGTCTATGCCAAAAATGGTGCCCTGTGACTCCATTGGCATGGTAAGGGGAAGGCTTCCCTTAGAGAACGCATACTTTCCTATGTGACACTGCCAGAAAGGGATGGAGGAGAGTGAGGAAAGTGCATTTTTTATGTGGTTGCTTTAGGTTTCAGGGATGGGGAAGTAATAAGAGTCCTTATATTATCTCCTGACAGAATATTTATCATGAGGACCTATTACATATATCGCACAGTGCTTGTAGGTCTGCACATATTGAACTGGAGGATTTCACATTGGCACCTAGCCTTATGGTATATTGGTAGGATGTGTCATAGATGTCTTAGTGGTAACCATAGAAACCTTATTCCATATTAATGTCTGAAAATAAAGGAGAGGTAGACATAGCTATGTGCTAGGCCCAACCCAGCTCTTTTTCTTTTCTTGTTATGGAGGGTGACTACACTTTCTTTTCCCCTTAAGAAGTTTAACAGTAAATGAATGCTTCAATGTAAGTCCATGCAAGATAAAACAACGGAGGCAAAGTGCTCACTGTACAAACCCCGTACTCCAATGCACTCAGTATAGACCCCATACCCCAGTGTACACTGTACAAACCCCATACTCCTGTATACGCTGTACAGACCCAAACTCCAGTGTATACCATACAGACCCCATACCCCAGTGGACACTGTACAGACCAAATACTCCAGTGTACGCTGTACAGACCCCATACCCCAGTGTACGCTGTACAGACCCCATACTCCAGTGTACACTGTACAGACCAAATACTCCAGTGTATACCGTACAGACCCCATACCCCAGTGTACACTGTACAGACCCCATACCCCAGTGTACACTGTACAAACCCCATACTCCTGTATACGCTGTACAGACCCCATACCCCAGTGGACACTGTACAGACCAAATACTCCAGTGTACGCTGAACAGACCAAATACTCCAGTGCACGCTGTACAGACCCCATACCCCAGTGTACGCTGTACAAACCCCATACTCCTTTATACGCTGTACAGACCCAAACTCCAGTGCACACTGTACAGACCCCATACCCCAGTGTACGCTGTACAGACCCCATACTCCAGTGTATACCGTACAGACCCCATACCCCAGTGGACACTGTACAGACCAAATACTCCAGTGTACGCTGTACAGACCAAATACTCCAGTGTATACTGTACAGACCCCATACCCCAGTGTACACTGTACAGACCCCAAACTCCAGTGTACACTGTACAGACCCCATACTCCAGTGTACACTGTACAGACCCCATACCCCAGTGTACACTGTACAGACCCCATACTCCAGTGCACACTGTACAGACCCCAAACTCCAGTGTACACTGTACAGACCCCATACTCCAGTGTACACTGTACAGACCCCATACTCCAGTGCACGCTGTACAGACCCCATACCCCAGTGTACACTGTACAGACCCCATACTCCAGTGTACACTGTACAGACCCCATACTCCAGTGCACGCTGTACAGACCCCATACTCCAGTGTATACTGTACAGACCCCATACTCCAGTGCACTCTGTACAGACCCCATACCCCAGTGTACACTGTACAGACTTGATACTCCAGTGTACCCTGTACAGACCCCATGCTCCAGTGTATACTGTAGAGACCCCATGCTCCAGTGTATACTGTACAGACCCCATACTCCAGTGTACACTCTACAGACCCCATACTCCAGTGCACTCTGTACAGACCCCATACTCCAGTGTACAATGTACAGACCCCATACTTCAGTGTACACTGTACAGACCCCATACTCCAGTGTACACTGTACAGACCCCATACTCCAGTGCATACTGTACGGACCCCATACTCCAGTGTACACTGTACAGACCCCATACTCCAGTGTACACTGTACAGACCCCATACTCCAGTGTACACTGTACAGACCCCATACTCCAGTGCATACTGTACGGACCCCATACTCCAGTGTACACTGTACAGACCCCATACTCCAGTGTACATTGTACAGACCCCGTACTTCAGTGCATACTGTACGGACCCCATACTCCAGTGTACATTGTACAGACCCCGTACTTCAGTGCACTCTGTACAAACCCCATACTCCTGTGTACACTGTACAGACCCCATCAATGTCTGAAAAAAAGGAGGGCAATAAGGGTAGTTGCCCATGACCTCTTTTCCTCTAAAATGCCCATTCTATCTTTTCTGTATTAGATATACTATATTTTCTTGTGGTTTTACTAACAGATAAAATCCCCAATAATGTGATAATTCCTTAAAATACGTAAAACGGTAGAGCAACTCCAAGAAATGCCAATTTTCCAGCATATTACGGCCTCTGACGGCCATTCTGACAGCTGTGTCCACCACTCTTGGCCTTTGCACGAATCGTATCAGCACGTGAACTATTTCCATGTGCCATATGCAGTCACCTTAATATATTGTCACTTAGCAGAAATATTTTCACAGGGTGACGGTCACATAGTCGTGCTGTTGCAGGTAGCCTTAAGCTATCGTTTTGTAGTGAAACACAAGCATGCTCAGTATTAACCTTTTCATCTCTAACGCCAGAAGGTTTTATTGTCCATAGATCTTTGCTTTCCTTTGAACCTCTGCAAAAGTCTGCAGACTCTCTAAATGCCATTCTTATTAGATGTAAAAAGTTGGAGGGAGAGAGACTCTTTGTAATTAATATTGGGTTCCAGCTCGAGGCGCCCTTTCTTGAAAGTGACTCCATTTCAGAGACAGACCATTCCAATTTGGGTGTTTGTCGGAAGCTCTAAATTACGATGGCACCCACTGAATGGCAAGAACCACCAGACTGGTCATGCTCCAGTACATGTTAATGGACCCAAACAAAATTATTATTTCAATGGGACATATACAAACATAAAAGGCTATTTAAATAAATAATATTCATATGACATGTTATCTCAATGGGTAAGTGGAAAGTAATGTTCCTGGAGTTGGAGGGCCGCAGTTTGGGGACCCATGCCCTAAAATGTTACTAATACAAGAATGTGGAAACCAGTGGTGTAGAAGATGGGGGATCCTAATAGTGCAAATGTCTTACAGATGCTACGTGTTTTTACACTGATTTCTTCATCAGGCATTGATTGTGAGGATGCCTGATGAAAAAGACAGTGTGCCTTCGAAACATGTAGCGCCCGGAATAAAAAATTCCTTAGATATTTTTGGTCCATGCCTGGTGTGTTCCTATACGCTAGGTCCATTTACCTGGTCCGGGCAGGTGGGATTTGCGCCATTATTAAAATCCACCATCTTCTACTTCGCTGGTTTCCATGTTTCTACCGAGCTCCTGTGCAGGGCAGGACATCTGGAGGTGGAATGCTGTAGTCCCGGTGACTAGACATGAGTGAACTTCAAGTTTAAGTCTGGGTTTGACAACTTCTTCGAACCCAAACACTCGGCAATTAAAGGGGTTATCCAGCTTTAGAAAAACATGGCCACTTTCTTCCAGAGACAGCCTGACTCTTGTCTCCAGTTCAGGTGTGGTTTGCAATTAAAGGGGTACTCCGGCGAAAATCTTTTTCCCAGAAATTGAAACACATTACAAAGTTATATAACTTTGTAATATGCTTCAATCACCTATCTGCCCCCCTTCCCTATCTTTTCCCCCCTCAACCCCCCACCAGAGAGTGAAGTAAACTCATTCTTACCTAATGACTGTTGACCCCAGGCTGCTCTGTAGCAGCCATTTTGTGACAATGACATCATCAAGTGGAAGGTGGGTCTAAGCCCTGTTAGGCCAGCCTCCCTTTGTCAGATGACACAGGTTGCTCAGCTCTGATTGGCTAAGCAAGCTGTGAGCCATCAGACATCACAGGAGACAAAGTGCATCATGGGAAACCCCAAACCAGTAAGCGAAGAAAAAATTAAGACACCAACTGGAGTTTCAGTTCAGTTTTTTTTTTTTTATCAGCGCCGGAGTTGTCCTTTAAGCTCCATTCACTTCAATGGACCTAAGTTACAAACCCCACCCAAACTGGAGACAAGAGTGGTGCTGTCTCTGAAAGAAAGTGGCCATAAGCTTCTAATAACCCCTTTAACTCTCTGGGGGAGATTTATCCAACTGTTGTAAAGTAGAATTGTCTCAGTTGCCCCTAGCAACCAATCAGATTCCACCTTTCATTTTTCAAAGAATCTGTGAGGAATGAAAAGTGGAATCTGATTGGTTGCTAGGGGCAACTGAGACAATTCTACTTCACACCAGTTGGATAAATCTCCCCCTCTGTGTCTGAAAAAGTTGATGGCCGACCTAGGGCTCCTAGGAAAGCATGGATATGGCCTATGGCTGTATCTATGTATTCCAAGACTCCCGGGGGTGGCAACAAACTTTTTCAGACGTGGGGAGTTGATTGCCGAGTGTTTAAGTTTGAAGAAGTTGCCAAACCCGGCCTTAAACTTGAAGTTTGCTCATCTCTATCTGTGACACCTATACGTGCATGTTACCTATAGTACGACTCTCTCAGGTGGGCATGCATTTTGTATGTTACCTGCTCACTAATCCACAGCAGTAACATTCTGCCCATGCAGAGTCTTCTGTGTTCCTTTTTTCCTTCTATATAGTCACTATTACAGGAATGTTACAGAAGGGCAGCGGCGCTGGGCGCCTGTCACCGCTTGGCAAATGCCACTGCCTATGCATGACTTATCTTGCGTCTGCTGACAGACTGTCTAAGCCATGGCAGTTGAAATAATACACATACATCATGCATTTATATACATAGTATGTATGAAAGACAAAGCTATCTGTGAAATACCATTAACTATAGTACATTGCTATACTGAAGAAGGGCTAGTGGTGTCTTTTGATGCATGGTGAGTGCCATAGAGGGGAAAATGACCTCTGGTTCCTAAATCCAAACTGTATTTGTTAATATTATACTTAATGTACTAGTTTTAAATGGAGCTGTTGTGTTTTAGCTGATATTTGTTAAAAAAAAAAAAGGTCCAGCAAGTATTACCTTGAATTCCACTGTGTTGATCCAGAAAAAGTAAAAAATTCATATTGGCTTATACTATTTCCCAACTCCAGAAATGGCCTGGATCAGCGTTCTACGTTCAGAAGATCAGTGCACATAACCTGAGATATACTTGTAAGAAAGGAATCCTGTCTCTTCTTAAAATTCCCTGTTCTTTTTGAATTTTTCTTGAGCCTTAAAACTTGTATTCTAATAGGAGCTCTGATAGTACATTCTCCATATGTTGATAGTTAAGCTGTATGCGGCTTGTTGTTGGTAGATCTCACTCTGATGTATACATGTGTTCCTAACACAACTGTAGGCATTTACCTCCCGCTCCTTCGTGGCCCAGACACCCACTAGCTCTGCGATGTCATAAACATCCTGCTATCATAAGCATAATCCCTGGCGTCAATAACAATAGCTCACGTCTTATCTGCCTAATCCTCCCCGTGATGTCAGAAGAATGACAGATGTCAGTCCTGCTTATGTGGAAACCAGCATGATTGAGAAGTATCTGATGCAGAACCCCCTGTATTGGATTACTGGTGGCTGAAGAAGTTAGATGCAGCCTTAAAGGGGTAGTTTACAAAAAAAAAAAATTCTTTCAAATCAACTGGTGCCAGAAATGTGTTATTTACTTCTATTAAAAAAATCTTGTCTTTCAGTACTTATCAGCTGCTGTATGTCCTGCAGAAAGTATTGTATTATTTCCACTCTGACACAGTGTTCTCTGCTGCCACCTCTGTCCATGTCAGGAACTGCCCAGAGCAGTAGCAAATCCCCATAGAAAACCTCTCCAGACTGGAAAGAATACACCACTTCCTACAGGACATAGAGCAGCTGATAGGTACTGGAAGTAAATTACAAATCTTTGGCACTTTCTGGCACCAGTTGATTGAGCTTTCTGGTCAATAATAAAAAAACAAAAACACTCTGCAATCTCTCGTGTAACATCCTAACAATCATTGGTAACACAGACTTCAAACAGCTACTGGGTGAAATGTCCAACGCTGCACATTCATTTCCCTGTAGATTTTGTGTCTGTAGTCGGCCTGGTGATCAAAAGAACGTCACCGATAAATGGTAGACAAAACAGACTTACACGTGAAGAACGCAGCACAAGGAGTATATGGAACTGAATAGACGAAACAGAAGAAAACCTTGAGATCTCAGCATTGCAGAATCCTAGGTAAGCAAGGTATTCTGAGATAACAGACTAGGAATTGATAGTCACATTTTGTGTGCTGGTCTCAAAAGTCACCTCTAATTACCAATAATTGGTAATTAAAGGGGTTTTCTGGGCAAGATATATTGATAAGCTGTTGTCAAGATAGTTCATCAGTATCAAATCGGCACCCCGCCGTTTTCCAGAACTCTGCGTTGGCATACACGATGAAACAGAACAGGAAGCAGATAGCACCATACATTGTGTAGTGGCCAAGCTGGGTTACTGCAGCTCTGTTACCATTGAAGTGAATAAGAACTAAGGTGCAGTAACCCAGAATGGCCACTACACAATGTATGGTGCTGACTGCTTTGTGCTTTGTTTCACTGTGAATGACTGTGCTACAGCTCTTGACTGTAGCTGAGCAATAGATCATAGACAGACATATATATATATATATATATATATATATATATATATATATATAAAAATTATAATCCTGGACAACCTCTTTGTGGATGATTGGAATTCCCAAGCCGGGGCTCATGGCTTATCCACAAATAGAGGCCAAAAATATTAAATTGTGACACCTCCGCCAATTAACTATTTGAAGGGCATCTTGAAAGTTCAATTTTCATAGTCCTTGGATTGCTGTATTAAAGGGGTACTCCAGCAAAAGAAGAACTGGTGTCAAAAAGTGACAGAGATTTGTAATTTAGGTCTATTAAAAATCTCCAGCCTTCTAGTTTTTATCAGCTGCTGTATATCCTGCAGGAAGTGGTATTTTCTCTTCAGTCTGACACAGTGCTCTCTGCTGCCACCTCTGTCCATGGCTGGAATTGTCCAGAACTGAAAAGGTTTTCTATGGGGATTTGCTACTGCTCTAGACACTTCCCGTTACAGACAGAGGTGGCAGCAGAGATCACTGTGTCAGACTGGAAAGAATACACCACTTCCTGTAGGACATACAACAGCTGATAAGTACTGGAAGACTGGAGATATTTTAATAGAAGTGAATTACAAATCTATATAACTTTCTGACACCAGTTAAATTAAAAGATTTCCCCCCCCCTCTGGAGTACCCCTTTAAGATACTGTCGTGTTATTCCATTCAAGGTAACACTGCAGAACTTTCCACAGCTTCCACTAATAATACAGAGAGGCAAGCACCAGCAGAAGTAAACCTTAAAGGGGCTGCAGCCCTGACACTAGTGGCCCCTGCAAACAGATGATTACTGGGGGTGATGAGAGTCAGTTCTCTGCCCATCTATAATTGATCACTTGGATAATCCCTTTAAATAGCTCCCTATAAATAATTTTACTTAATCGTCTAAACGCCGAGACCTGCTAATGCCGTAATTTTTTTTCTTCCTTATATTTAGTTATTCGTATGTCATTTTCTAATGTATTTGCTTCCTTCCATTCCCTAAGTGAATTAATATGTCTAACACCTAGAAAAATTCAGATTGCCACTCCGCTGTCTGATATCCACAGCCTGGAGCGTGTTATAAAGCTAATGAAGGACTGAGGTCATCAGCCGAGCAGACACGGCCAAGGGATTTGTATCCCTCTGGGACCTAGCGCTGCTAATGGAATGTGAGATGAAAGATGTGGCCATTGTTTTGGGAACCACAAGAAAATAATTGATATTCTATTGTCTTCCTCCGTTTATTACCCGCAAAGCCTTTTCTAACTTCTCACAAAAGAACGGGAAAAGGTGGGATGAACATATATCTCTCGGAGGGGTAGGGAACCTTGGCTGTCTAGCTGCTGCTAAACTACAACTCCCATCATGCCTGGACAGCCAAAGCTTTAGCTTTGGCTGTCCAGGCATGATGGGAGTTGTAGTTTTGCAACAGCTGGAGAGCTAAGGTTGCCTACCCCTGTTCTATCCTAAGGATAGGAAAAGAAAGGAGACATTTGCTGTACGTTTCTTTGTGCGAAATAATGTGATATTATTATATTATGAACTTCAATGGAATATTCAATCTTTCATGTGGGTTGGGTGGGTGTGTCGGCATCCTAATGTATTGAGCACTTAACGTGTCCCCCAGAGGTTACGTTGGCCCTTACCCATTCTAGCCATGATATATGGCGCCATTCCTCCCTGTGTCACTCACTGTAAGATTAGGCGTCGAAACGTTATATAAATTATCATTAAAAACCAGCCCACGCTTCCTTTACGGGAATGGAACGCGTTGTGCCCAGTATCCAGCCTAAATAGTCCATGTGTATATCATATAATTGCATACTAGCCACAAAGCAATGTCAATAGCCATGGCTGGAACTCGATATCATCTGAAAAGCAGCAGGTAAATTAAAGAGAGGGGTTCCCATTCATCTCGGAGGAACAAAGAGAGTGGGCTGCGCCTTAAAGACGGAGAGCTCTTCTGGTGTCACTTGACACACATCATTATTCCTAGGCCGCTTTTGTCACCATAAATACAAATTACGACTTGGAATGCAGTAAAGCATGTGGGAAATGGGGTCTCTATGGCAATTATCAGGGACATTGTTATGGACGGACATTGTTTAATGCTGATGTCATGCTGGTAAATATAGCATTAGAGGACGAAACTAAATAGATCGGTCTATATACATAATAAAGAGCCTAAGCATGTATTGATTGTAATCGGGATGATTTCCTCGAAGGATCTGAGCCGAGTTATTTTACGCAATAAAGGATTGAATGATCAATATATTTGGAATGCTGTTACTCCATAATATATGATTATATGGTTATAGAGATTAGGTCTGCTTCTTTGTCTATGGTTGCAAGTGGAATTTCTGCTGGTCTCTCTTAGCTGAGCTACAATGTCAGCCATTGCCTATTGACAAAAATAGAGAGATTTATCAAACTGGTGTAAAGTGAAACTGGCTCAGTTGCCCCTAGCAACCAATTAGATTCCACCATTCATTTTCCAAAGAGTCTGTGAGGAATAAAAGGGGGAATCTGATTGATTGCTAGGGGCAACTGAGCCAGTTTTACTTTACACACTAGGGGAGATTTATCAAATATGGTCCAAAGTGAAACTGGCCCAGTTGCCCCTAGCAACCAATCAGATTCCACCTTTCATTCCTCACAAACTCTATGGCAAATGAAAGGTGGAATCTGGTTGGTTGCTAGGGGCAACTGAGCCAGTTTCACTTTACACCATGTTTGATAAATCTCCCCCCAAGTTTAATAAATCTCACCCTTTTATTTTCGCTTTCCTTTTTAAAAGGAACCAATCAGCACGATTGTTATAGCTGATATAGCTCCCAGCAGTATAGATCTTCTATGCAGCTCCCCTATCATACCAGCCGTGTGTGCAGTGTTATCAGGGGAAAACTTTGGGGTGGCATGAGGGCGCAGAGCCGTCTGTGACTAGTCGTGGCTCTGCCTGTCAGGGATGACTGACAGGCAGAGAGACCCATTTGTGACCTTTCTGCCTTTTAGTCATCCCTACAGAGTGCGCTGACAGAGAGACATGGCTAGTTATGGTCGACTCTCTGCCAAGATGACCAATTGCCGTCCCGATCCCAGTCTTGCCGGAATAAATAACGTTTTTCCCTGATATAAAGATAACAATGCACACAAGGCTGGTATGATAGGCGGGGCTTGGTATAGTAGATTTATAGGGTGCAGCTCGGAGCTATATCAGCACAACCATGCTGATTGGTTCCCCTTTAATATACACAATATACATGATTATTTGTGCTTCTTTTTTTCAAATCTTTCAAATCAACTGGTACCAGAAAGTTATATAGATTTGTAATTTACTTCTATTAAGTCTTCCAGTACTTAACAGCTGCTGGATGTCCTGCAGGAAGTCGTGGATTCTTTCCAGTCTGACATAGTGCTTACTGCTGCCACCTCTGTGGAACAGGAACTTTCCAGAGCTGCAGCAAATCCCCAGAGAAAACCTCTCCTGCTCTGGACAGTTCCTGTCTCGGACAGAGATGTCAGTAGAGAGCACTGTGTCAGACTGAAAAGAATACACCACTTCTTGCAGGGTATACAGCAGCTGATAAGTACTGGAAGACTGGGGATTTTTAAATAGAAATGTATTACAACTCTATATAACTTTCTGAAACCAGTTGATTTAGTTTTTCTTTTTTTGCTGGAGTACCCCTTTAAGAGTTGATTACAATTTCTAGTGAATTTCAAAGTGAATGGAGCAGCGGTTGAGTGCACAGGGCTATATTCAATGCTATGGAACTGAATTTCAGTAGGCCTAGGATAAAAATTTATCTATCTTAAGATAATATGAAAGGAAACACTAAAAGGGCAGACTAGATGGACCAGGCGGTCGTTTTCTGACGATACTCCTCTGTGCTTCGATGTTTCTATGATAGAGATACCAGAGTACAGTGCTCAGTCACTGTATATGTCGTGGCCCAACAGGGGGGGGAATGGAGCAGCAGTAAGGGACCCTCATTCTCCTGATTGTGATTGGTGTCATCATGGGCACATTGTGTGGCTCTAATATTAATTCATGTGGGAATAAAGGGCACTATTACTCTTGAGTTAGGGCCCTATCACCCAGCCGATTATCGTTCCATGTAATAGAGACAATGATCGGCCAATCACAACGATCTAGCCAATCAGCGCTTGTTTTCATTATTGATCGGGCTGTCATTGGCCCGTCTGATAGGACCCTTACTAGAAATCAAAATTCTAAAAAGGCTAATGTTTTTTTTTTAAAGGTAGCCATTTTACTGCCCAAAATTGGGCAAATTTTTTTTTTAAAATATGCACATGAAAATAACCTACAAATGTTCAATAGTCTAGGAGAGTCTTTATGCCCCTTATATGTACTTAAAGGGTTTCTCGTTAGACATTTTTTATTGCATATTTCAGTAAAAAGTAAAGTTGACTACTGCTTTATATCTGGATAAGTTACCTGTAGTCCCTCTATCCTATGTAAGTGTGATGCCTGAGTGTCTATGAGAATATGTTTAGCTGTATTGGGGAAAGTTTCCTGTTCTACTTGCTCTATTAGGCAGAAGATAAGAGGCATAGTTCAGACCTTTCTTGCCAGTTTGTTTCTTTTTACCTAAATGACCCCGACTTTCAAGTATCTATTGCTCAGAGTGAAAAAAAAATATTATAAAAGGGGGCAGGGAAACACAGGCTTCCTGGTGCCAGAGAATTAGAGGTCAAAATACAGTAGCACTAAAGGTGAGCAGGAGGATTAGTGATGGTAATTTGCTCCAGAAGGTTTTTATTGCCTGGAGCAATGTGAGTTGGCAGTTCAGTTTGTGGAGAGGGTGTTTTACGGCTAAGTACTCTCATTTAGAGAGGATTGTAGGTCTTACTGCAGTCACTGGGAAGGTGGCAACAGACACAACAATCTGTTGCCCTATAATGAGAACCATGATGGCTGTTACTGGGTCAGCCTAATAGATCTATTATCAGACAATAGGGATAAAAAAATAATTTTAGGAGATCTTGATGGTTCACGTATCTGTCATAGATCCTGTTAGAATGGAAGCCATGAATACATTGTGAATAGAGATGATCAAGGAATTATTTATACAGCCAACTTGAGACTTATGACACACTAGAGTTTTCCGGCTTCATTGTAGACATTCTTTACATTTTCCTACTTTGCCATTTAGTTCAGATATGGCTGTATCAAGGGCCGTCTACTGTGTTTTTTGGGCCCTCAGGCAACAGAGCCTGAGCAGGTCCCTCATCCATCCACTATGCACCCATCATCCACACACTATGAGACACCACTAACATACACAAACATACATTATTGACACACACACTGACTGACATGATTGACACTAACTGACTGACACTGTCTGATTCACACCGACTGACACTGACTGACTGACTTACACTGACACACAGCACATACAGCTCAGTCCCTCTTCCTCTCTATCGGGCTGCTCTCCACACTGTAAGGTTGAGGATCCTCGGGTCATGTGATCAGGTCCTTCACCTGTGGGCCCAGCACATGCCCAGGTAAGCCCTGTGCTGACGCCGGCTCTTGATGTATCCAAGAATTTGGGAGACTTTTGGGTCCCGTAGCATCTCATGGTGGGAATTCTAGTTCTCAGCATGTTATACAGGGCAGATATCTACTTTATCTTCAAAGAATGTCTGTTGTCATCTATGGTGTATACTGTATAGGGCTTTACCCAAGGGACAGAAGAAGTCGTATCGCTTATATGTCTATGGTTCACCATCATTTAAGACTAGGACACCTTATCTAGATTCAGAAAGGGACATACAAACCGTAGACTCATTGACCAAAAAAAGGATTGAATGACAGCTATCCTATCTTTATGGCCTGAGAGAGAGAGGGTATCGGCATGGTTGGCATTGTCCCCTTTATTATAGGATGTTGGGAACTTGTGTAGCATTAGCATTGTTAGCTACACAAAGCGATTATTGGCTGTATTTAGCCGATAATCACTTTGTGTAATGAAAAGCAACATAAACAATGTCGGTTGATCATTAACCAATCAGATTCCACCTTTCATTTTCCAAAGAGTCTGTGAGGAATGTAAAGTGGAATCTGATTGGTTGCTAGGGGCAACTGAGCCAGTTTCACTTTTGATAAATCTCCCCCATGGTGTCCTGGTGAAGGGCAAACACTTCTCTGGTCGTTGGCAAAAACCAGCACACTAATGGCTGATGTATTTTGATGGCTGGCCACTGTTATTTAATTCTCTGTCCTTTTGCATGTAGGAAAATATTTTCTTTTTTTTACAGCTGCATAATTTGTCTGTTATTTCAGCATGTGACTTGTGTAAGCCATAGCGAACGATCTATCAAAACTAACTTGGCCAATATGATAAGATGAGATTTGAAGGGTTTTAATTTCCTGTTGTTCTTCCAGAGTGTCTGATGTCTGTGCGTCTGTTCAATAAACATTTTTAGAAGCAGATTTCACTTATCTATTGCCTGCGCTTATCTCTCTGGTGTCTGTCATGTGACACAGGCAAATAAATAAATATGGGGTTTGCAAAAACAGACTTCTGAAGAAGGAAACACCACTTATCAGTTTTATATCAAGTCAATAATAATTGTACATTTAGTAAAGTAACATTTAAAAAAAAACAAAAAACGCTGCATACCAGCATACTGGGTATATGTTTTACATCTTTCCTTTTATATCAGTCCTAAAAAGCAAAAGAAATGGCATCTATCCAAAAGGAAAATAAGCTGTATCAATTTTTGTGGGACTCAAAATGTCTTAAATTTTTTGTATTTTTTTTTTTATTATATAAGAAATTCCTCTAGGTCAGTCAGTAATGGACTAAACTAAACATCATTAGTTGTGGAGCAAAAAGGAACTTAAAAAATACATTAAATAAATCTAAATATCACATTAGGATTGAGGCATACAGCCAAACTACAGTGCTGTACAACATCCACGTTATATGGAGCCATAGACAGTTCCAGGGATAGTATATTGACCCCTATTGTGCTGATGTAAAACTCTGATTTCATTTAGAGATTTTTCTACATCCAACAGTAAAAACTGATATGTTCTTTTGCAAGTGCCCCCTCTCCCCTCCCACCACCATTCTAATTCTATGTCACCCCTTTGACTTGGTTGACAGCCACTCTTCCGTCACTCTCACTGGGGCTTCCAATCAAGTCAAGGGGGCCATGATGGCATAAAGACAAATTTGGCCAGCTCTCCTAACACACCATTCACACTAGGCAGGAGCATGTTGCTATGGCTAAAATTGCAAACACACAAAAACACAAAAAATGCAAGATACAGACCCAATAGAGATATGAAAATCACTAAAAGCAGCCCCCCGAACTGCTAAAAAAAAATCTCCATAAAAATAATGAGGCTCTTGGTTACCATTTGCAAATAGTTTACACCATCCCAGGTAGCCTTATGCCTAGGATGGACCCTACCCTGTATTTTGGCTTCTCCATGGCATATAATAAGCCTATGCTTTGGGCATGCAGGATCCAACTAATACTGCCAAAAATAATAATCACCTGGGTGGAATGGGTGGATTGCCCAACCAAGTAGAGACAGCCACTGCCCCCATCTGGAATACAGGAAAAAAAGACAAATTTGGTCAGCTCTACTCCAACACCATTCACACTAGACAGGAGCACGTTGCTATGGCGGAAATTGTAAACACACAAAAACGCAAAACATGCAACAGCTCACCACAATGGCAAGACACAGACCCAATACATAATATAAATCGCTAAAAGCAGCCCCCCCAACTCCATAAAAAAAATCTCCATAAAAATAATGAGACTCTTGGTATATCATTTGCAAATAGTGTAACCCGTCCCAGGGGCCATGCTAAACTGGGATAGTTTTTTTTTTTTTTTGGGGGGGGGGGGGGTACTTGTGGGGTCAGGCTTGTCCAATGGGCATATCCTCCTCATTTGCATATTAGAACAATGTGAATTTTCTCCAATCAACGACAAAGCTTCATCTCAATAAGGTAATGCCTGGTAATGTTGCTTATATGTCAGACTAGCGCTCTACTCCCTTTAAGGTCACCATGCGCATTAAAAAAAAAAAGGTCATGTTGATTTGTACAAATAGCTGGTTAGTAACAGATAATCTGCTAATATTTTATTCTGTCTAAGTTGCCTTGTATTGACTTAATGTTACAAAGTTAAAGCTCAGTTATAGCAGGTTAATATTTAAAATGCATAGAACCCTTTTATGGCATAATCTGAATATACAGCTCCCTTAGGCATCCCGATTCATTATCATTGCCTTGCAGATAGGTTCACCTTGAAAAACCGAGTCTTAGGGTATATTCACACGAACGGACTCGCAGCGAGAATCTCGCTGCAAGTCCGTTCGTGTGAATATACCCTTAAGCCAAGACTGAATTTTTAGATTTGTGTCTAAAAATGTCTTCTTTTCCTCTTGTACACTTGCACACTTGTTGTCTATGATGGCTAAGTGCAGCCTAGCTGGTCATTGATGTTACATAACTAAGAGCAAAAACCTGTTCAGAAATGACACCTGATCCCCCTATTACCATAAACCTTCAGCTCGGAATTAACAACTCAGACATAGCAAAGCCTGTTACATTGAAGGTATTTATACCCTGTGCATACCAATTAACACATGTAATAAAGGGGAAATCCAAAACATACAGAGGAACGTCTGCAATAGACCACCTCTTGGAGAAGGCGCTTGATGTAGACCAACATTTTCTGTGATTGTACCACTTCTTTGAAAAGACCATTGAAGAACGACTGGTTCGACTGCCCGAATGGTAGCCCTTATGTGCCATTGGGGTCATTTAGTGATGTCATTTAGTGATGTCATTATGATCCCCTAAGCTGATGTCCAAAAACGACCTGGGCATTGATGCATCAATGACCCCAGGTCGTTACAGGGTTAAAGGAGTTAGGCAAAGATTAAAAGGTATCGAGGGCTGTAGTCGGCAATCTTTGGCAGTCTCGTAGATAGTGAATGGAGTGGGGGCTGAGCATGTGCCTTATCCATTCAAATAAGAGACAAGGGATCTCTATTGTTGTGTTTAGTGACGGTTCCTGCAGTCAGACCCTCATTGATCAGCTAGTTATAACTTGTAATCTTGGGATAACCCCTGTAAAAAGATTTTCTTAGGGAAGATATACGGACAGGGACGGTTTTAAACAAAGTGTGGCCCAGGGCAAAATTTTAAAGTGGGGCCCCAAGTGCTTGACTATTGTACCACAGAGGGTTGTTCAGGATAAAACAATTGATAACCAGTCCACTGGATAGGCTATTGATCATACGTACACCAAGCATATAACATACTGTATACATATATCACACATACACCATGTATATAACATACAGTATACATATATCACACATACACCATGTATATAACATACAGTATACATATATCACAAATACACCATGCATATAACATACAGCATACATTATCACACATACACCATGTATACAGCATACATTATCATACATACACTATGTATATAACATACAGCATACATTATCACACATAAGCCATGTTCACATTACACTTACATTCTGTGCAGGCATTAGGGTGCAGTAACAGCAGGATGTCTGTAGCAGGAAGGGTTCTCCTGCAGACGTCTCCTGCCCTCCCTGCATCTCCCGACCTGAGACACTGAGCATTGAGGAGACCGGAAGCCAGAGGCTGTCAGCTGAGGTGACGGGGCCCGGGATGTTAAGGTAGAACTCTTAAGTCGGACTTAGCCACACACTTTGATGAAGCTGCTGTAAGGTTTTCTGTTTATATGCATCCCCTAAAACAATATAGCCTCTAACTTCATAGCACTATGACAGCCACAGAGGGCCCTCAATGGGATGGGGGCCCTAGGAATTTGCCCTGTTTGCCCCCCCCCCCCAACACCGTCCCTGTATACGGAGTAAGCTGATCAGCTAGATTGGCACTCGCTTACAAAGTCTACTAGAAGGCTTGAGAATTGTGCGGCAAGGGCATCCATTAACAATGTCCGCGCAGCCCTTGGTGTCAGTATATAGAAAATAACAAACATGTTATGCTCACCTCTCCACACTCCGCTGGTGTCCTTCTGCCTTGTCTCTGGGCAGGGCCGTCTTACCCATTGGGCATGGTAGGTGGCTGCACTGGGGGCCCTTGCGTCCTAGGGGGCCCCTGCCCGCTGTCACAGCGGGCAGGGGCCCCCTAGGACGCAAGGGTCCCCGGGCAGCCGCCTCCCATGCCCAATGGGTAAGACGGCCCTGCGCGCCCCCCCTTCCCCTTCTCTTGCGACCGCAAGCACTTTCTTGCTTGCGGTCGCAAGAGGAAATCCGGCCCCGGCTGATGCGTCGCTCCCCCCCCCCCCCGTATAGATGGCTCCCCCGTATTCCCCCCTTATAGATGGCTCCCCCCTGTATCCCCCCCTATAGATGGCTCCCCCGTATTCCCCCCTTATAGATGGCTCCCCCCTGTATCCCCCCCTCGTATAGATGGCTCCCCCCTGTATCCCCCCTATAGATGGCTCCCCCCTGTATCCCCCCCCTCGTATAGATGGCTCCCCCCTGTATCCCCCTTATAGATGGCTCGCCCCTGTATCCCCCCGTATCTCCCCCCTCATATAGATGGCTCCCCCCTGTATCCCCCCCCTCGTATAGATGGCTCCCCCCTGTATCCCCCCCTATAGATGGCTCCCCCCTGTATCCCCCCTCTCGTATAGATGGCTCCCCCCTGTATTCCCCCCTATAGATGGCTCCCCCTGTATCCCCCCCCTCGTATAGATGGCTCCCCCCTGTATCCCCCCCTATAGATGGCTCCCCCCTGTATCCCCCCTATAGATGGCTCCCCCCTGTATCCCCCCTATAGATGGATCCCCCCTGTATCCCCCCTATAGATGGCTCCCCCTGTATCCCCCCTATAGATGGCTCCCCCTGTATCCCCCCTATAGATGGCTCCCCCCTGTATCCCCCCTATAGATGGCTCCCCTGTATCCCCCCTATAGATGGCTCCCCCTGTTTCCCTCCTATAGATGGCTCCCCCCTGTATCCCCCCTATAGATGGCTCCCCCTGTATCCCCCCTATAGATGGCTCCCCCCTGTATCCCCCTATAGATGACTCCCCCTGTATCCCCCCTATAGATGGCTCCCCCCTGTATCCCCCCCATAGATGGCTCCCCCCTGTATCCCCCCTATAGATGGCTCCCCCCTGTATCCCCCCCCTATAGATGGCTCCCCCTTATTCCCCCCTTATAGATGGCTCCTCCGTGTACAGCAGATAAAAAAAACAAACACCCAACTCACCTACAAGCGCTCCCCCGTCGCTGCTTCCTCTCCTCTTCTGCCCCTGGCTGATGCGTCGCTCCCCGGGGGATTCTCCGGGAGCGCACGCATCAGGAACCTCAGTGCGCGTCGCTGGGGCTTCCTGTACTGGAAGTCCCGGCCTGGGCGCACACTGAGCTTCCGGATGTGTGCGCTCCCGGAGAATCCCCCGGGGAGCGACGCATCAGCCAGGGGCAGAAGAGGAGAGGAAGCAGCGACGGGGGAGCGCTTGTAGGTGAGTTGGGTGTTTGTTTTTTTTATCTGCTGTACAGGGAGGAGCCATCTATAAGGGGGGAATAAGGGGGAGCCATCTATAGGGGGAGGATACAGGGGGGAGCCATCTATAGGGGGGATACAGGGGGGAGCCATCTATGGGGGGATACAGGGGGGAGCCATCTATAGGGGGGATACAGGGGGAGTCATCTATAGGGGGATACAGGGGAGAGCCATCTATAGGGGGGATACAGGGGGAGCCATCTATAGGGGGGATACAGGGGAGCCATCTATAGGGGGGATACAGGGGGGAGCCATCTATAGGGGGGATACAGGGGGAGCCATCTATAGGGGGGGATACAGGGGGAGCCATCTATAGGGGGGATACAGGGGGGATCCATCTATAGGGGGGGATACAGGGGGGAGCCATCTATAGGGGGGATACAGGGGCGATCCATCTATAGGGGGGGATACAGGGGGGAGCCATCTATAGGGGGGATACAGGGGGAGCCATCTATAGGGGGGGATACAGGGGGATCCATCTATAGGGGGGATACAGGGGGGATCCATCTATAGGGGGGATACAGGGGGAGCCATCTATAGGGGGGATACAGGGGGAGCCATCTATAGGGGGGAATACAGGGGGGAGCCATCTATAGTGGGGATACAGGGGGGAGCCATCTATACGAGGGGGGGGATACAGGGGGAGCCATCTATAGGGGGGAATACAGAGGGGAGCCATCTATACGAGAGGGGGGGATACAGGGGGGAGCCATCTATAGGGGGGATACAGGGGGAGCCATCTATAGGGGGGGATACAGGGGGGAGCCATCTATACGAGGGGGGGGATACAGGGGGAGACATCTATAGGGGGGAATACAGAGGGGAGCCATCTATACGAGAGGGGGGGATACAGAGGGGAGCCATCTATAGGGGGGGATACAGGGGGGAGCCATCTATACGAGGGGGGGATACAGGGGGGAGCCATCTATATGAGGGGGGAGATACGGGGGGATACAGGGGCGAGCCATCTATAGGGGGGATACAGGGGGGAGCCATCTATATGAGGGGGGATACAGGGGGGAGCCATCTATAGGGGGGATACAGGGGGGAGCCATCTATGGGGGGATACAGGGGGGAGCCATCTATAGGGGGGATACAGGGGGAGTCATCTATAGGGGGATACAGGGGAGAGCCATCTATAGGGGGGATACAGGGGGAGCCATCTATAGGGGGGATACAGGGGAGCCATCTATAGGGGGGATACAGGGGGGAGCCATCTATAGGGGGGATACAGGGGGAGCCATCTATAGGGGGGGATACAGGGGGAGCCATCTATAGGGGGGATACAGGGGGGATCCATCTATAGGGGGGGATACAGGGGGGAGCCATCTATAGGGGGGATACAGGGGCGATCCATCTATAGGGGGGGATACAGGGGGGAGCCATCTATAGGGGGGATACAGGGGGAGCCATCTATAGGGGGGGATACAGGGGGAGCCATCTATAGGGGGGATACAGGGGGGATCCATCTATAGGGGGGATACAGGGGGAGCCATCTATAGGGGGGATACAGGGGGAGCCATCTATAGGGGGGAATACAGGGGGGAGCCATCTATAGTGGGGATACAGGGGGGAGCCATCTATACGAGGGGGGGGATACAGGGGGAGCCATCTATAGGGGGGAATACAGAGGGGAGCCATCTATACGAGAGGGGGGGATACAGGGGGGAGCCATCTATAGGGGGGATACAGGGGGAGCCATCTATAGGGGGGGATACAGGGGGGAGCCATCTATACGGGGGGGGGGATACAGGGGGAGACATCTATAGGGGGGAATACAGAGGGGAGCCATCTATACGAGAGGGGGGGGGGGGATACAGAGGGGAGCCATCTATAGGGGGGGATACAGGGGGGAGCCATCTATACGAGGGGGGGATACAGGGGGGAGCCATCTATATGAGGGGGGAGATACGGGGGGATACAGGGGCGAGCCATCTATAGGGGGGATACAGGGGGGAGCCATCTATATGAGGGGGGGATACAGGGGGGAGCCATCTATAGGGGGGATACAGGGGGGAGCCATCTATACAAGGGGGGGATACAGGGGGGAGCCATCTATAAGGGGGGAATACGGGGGAGCCATCTATAGGGAGGGATATAGGGGGGAGCCATCTATAAGGGGGGAATACGGGGGAGCCATCTATACGGGGGGATACAGGGGGGAGCCATCTATACGGGGGGGATACAGGGGGAGCCATCTATAGGGAAGGATACAGGGGGAAGCCATCTATACAAGAAGGGGGGATACAGGGGGGAGCCATCTATAGGGGGGGATACAGGGGGGAGCCATCTATACGAGGGGGGGCTACAGGGGGGAGCCATCTATAAGGGGGATACAGGTGGGAGCCATCTATATGAGGGGGGGGGATAAGGGGGGGATAACGGGGGGAGCCATCTATAGGGGGGGATACAGGGGGGAGCCATCTATACGAGGGGGGGGTATACAGGGGGGAGCCATTTATACGAGGCGGGGATACAGGGGGGAGCCATCTATAGGGGGGATACAGGGGGGAGCCATCTATAAGGGGGGAATACAGGGGGGAGCCATCTATAAGGGGGTAATACAGGGGGAGCCATCTATAAGGGGGTAATACAGGGGGAGCCATCTATACGGGGGGATACAGGGGGAGCCATCTATAAGGGGGTAATACAGGGGGAGCTATCTATATGTCTGTCTGGCAGATTCTGTGGATTCGTGGCTCGGAGAAGTTCTCATAACGGCACAGGGCAAATGGAAAAGAAGATGAAAAGGGAAGAACTCCGATCAGAGAAGACGTCCCATGTGAGTCACTTGATGTATCTGCACTGTAATGTATATGGTGTACAGAACCTGTGTAGAGCTGGGTACCTCTATATGACTGGATGAGGTGATAGTGATCTGTGTACAGTGAATTAGTCAGTAGCAGCGGTGGTGTTAGTCAGTATGCGGTGGTAATATTTGTTGCTTGTTATCTGGCATATATATATAGAGAAGGGCAAAACAACATGTCTCATATAGACAGAGGGGCAACAACATGACTATTATATTATATATGAACCATGTTGTTTCCCTGTATTCTGTATACAGGGAAACAACATGGTTCTCATATATAATAGTCATGTTGTTGCCCCTCTGTATATATGAGACATGTTGTTTTGCCCTTCTCTATATATAAGCCATGTTGTTTCCCTGTATATTGTATTATACAGTATACATACAGGGAGACAACATGGTTCTCATATATAATAGTCATGTTGTTGCCCCTCTGTATATATGAGACATGTTGCACTGGTGTGACAATAAACCCTGCAGATTGCTGTTGGAAGTGCTGTCTTCATTGCGTTTTTTGGATACTTTGAAGCCAACCTGGTCTGGTTTGGTGAGGCACGCACGGTTATTTTTTGTTTTTGCGCTGCTGAAAGACTGTGTTGTGAATTAAAGTTTATGTTAACAATCATTTGTATTTTTTATTGTACGTAATTGTACTGGCTAGGGGCGGGGTTGCAAAGATGGGGGGGTTTTGATGGCGGCGGCCGCGGGGGTGGGGCCCAATTCGCACCTCTGCCCAGGGGCCCAAAATGCTGTTAAGACGGCTCTGGGTCCTCCACTGTGTGGGGTGTCACTGTAGAGATGGGTTGGGGGTGGTGGTCAGCGAGGGACCCAGAGACAAGGCAGGAAGATGCCAGTAGAGTGTGGTGAGCATAAAGGAGGAGATTTATAAAACATGGTGTAAAGTTAAACTGGCTCAGTTGCCCCTAGCAACCAATCAGATTCCACCTTTCATTTTCCAAAGAGTCTGTGAGGAATGAAAAGTGGAATCTGGTTGGTTGCTAGGGGCAACTGAGTCGGTTTCACTTTACACCATGTTTGATAAATCTCCTCCCAAATCTTTATTATTTTGTGTACACACTGGAGAACCCTTCAATCAGCCATGGGCCACACATCACCTATTACACGGAGCAATGAGCAGCCGGCAGACTTTGATGGTTAAATTTCTAGAAAGGCAAAGATCAGCTGACGAGTGAACGATTTCTCGCTCCTTGGCTGATGATAGGGGATATGTGTTATATTAACACTGGTATGCCCATTTAAAGGCCCCAAAATAATATTGGGCTGCACTAAAGAATTTTTGTGATTGAGGTTTTTTTGGATAATCATTAGATGTACAAAAAAAATACAACGTGTAAATGACATGAAAAAGAATTTCTAAACCCGATAAAAATCGAAACCTTTCGACCCAACATAAGTAGACGAATGTAAATTTCAACAGAAAGCATCAGCCAAGTGAAGTTTTATTTTCTCGTAACATGCCAGAACTAGCCCATAAAGAAGCTCCTCGCTGGGAATTAATTGGGAGCCCCATACAATGTAGGGATATTAGATGGTGACGGCTTTGAATGCAGCAATTAGTGTCGACGGTATGGAATGAAATGGCGGGGTGAGGAGGTCTCTGCTCACTTCTCAACCCTCACTCAAAAGATCTTTCTTTCTGGTAATTTGAATCAGTTTTTGTGTTGGCGACTGTAATGGGTTTTTAGCTGGGAGCCATTTATTCCATCCCACTACTAATAAGAAGTGCCATCACACCAAGGTACTTAAATAAGGGCAATTAAAGCAATTCCCCTTGAAAAGCGCCTAATGAGAGTGACTTAAACTCGAAAGCTATCCAAATCCAAAAAAATTCTTTCCTCGCCAATGAGGTCTCTACCACCTTGACCTATAATGTTTTACATATACATACAAAGCCCGAGGGGGTCTGTCCGAATACGATATTAAGAATTATTTCAACGCTACATAAAAAAGCTCTAGAAATACCAAAATAAAAGACGCAACAAATGGTCTAGTTACATATGAGGAGGTGGGATGACTATTCTGGTAAATGAGATGACAAATACATTGGTAAAAAGTTTTATACTTCACATGCAAATATTGCAATTTTAGAATTGCTGATTTAGCACTATTGCAGACGTAAAGTTTGCTTTTTTTTTTTTACAATAATCCTCTATATTTTACTATAATTAAAAATTTGCTACGTCAAACTTTTCCTTGGGTTTGCCACATTATAGGTGGTTAAATTGCACTAGTAATACGACTTAAATAGTTAGCTTTTATAAGTAAATGATACCAGCAACTTCTCTGCTGTTCTTCTGAACTGTTTTATAATAAATGCAGAGTACATAAAGCATTACACTAATAACATAGTAACCTAGTCTGGAAGGCTGAAAAGAAATCCAGTTCAGCCTGTTAACCTGCAATGTTGGGCCAAACTCCCCATAAGGCAGAAACCAATTTTCCACATCTTAGGGAAAAATAATTCTTTCCCGTCTCCATATTTGCCATTCAGAATAAATCCCTGGATCAATGACCCTTCCCAGGACGGGGCATATTGTTACAGGATCTTTTTAGGGAATTCACAATGATAGCTTTATCTGGCAAAGATTTTCATAGTCATTGCTTTTACAGTAAAGAATCCTCTTCCATGTTGGTGCAGCTACAATGTAGACAGAGAGGATGCCCCTTTGTTGTTGATACAGTCCTGGCTATAAACAGATCAAAGATTTCTATATTGCCCCTTGATATAATTATATCACCCTTAAGGCCCTATTCCACGGAACGATTATCGGCCGTATTTGGAAGATATCGCCCGTTATGGCCGATAATCATCCCGTGGAATAGAAGGCAATGATCAGCCGACATCGTTCATGTCGTCTGATCGTTGCAGTCGCTTGTTTTTCAACATGTTATAACACTGATATAGCAGTGATCTGCTGCCGTCGCTCTGTGTAATATGAGTGGCCGCTATCCTCTATGGGCGGCCCGGATGATCTAGCGATCACCCGGGCAGCCCCTCCGCACCTCCCTATGGCCCCTCCCGCACTCACCCGCTTGGGTTGGTTACAGATTTGCTTTAATTTTTCATTTTCGAGGTTGATTTAGGCTAAAGTTGTCTTGCAGGAGGTGATGTTTTATCACGTTAAATGTAAATCACTATTCGTGAAATATTAACACCAAATATTCACATTTTACTACCACCATATTGTTATTACTATTACCTATTTCACTGTGCTTTCAACCCTAGGATGTCAGTATTTTAATTGTCCTCAGTGCCACCATTCACTTTCACTATTTGTATCTGTTACGTCTATTGATCTTCTACCAGACATCTCCATTTCTTCTTGGCCCTGGTTCCAGATCATTAATTCCCAGCTACAGTCTTCCTGGATCTCAGCACTATCTGTCAGCTACAGCAGATGATCTTATCATGAACTCTTGGGGGAGTTGTCCCTGTGTAACACCTGCTGGTTGTCCAGTATTCATCGCCCTTTCTTCTAAACCCCTAGTTTCCTGTTTCCTGTCACTGGTCTTTGTAGCTGTAGACAAGGGTTTCCTGAATTTTGTTACCATGTCTATCTCCAGTCCTCCCTTGAAGCTCATTGTCTTTGCCTGACCCTGTTTTCTTTCACTGGTGGCCCAGTGTCTTAAACATTATGCCAACTAAGACTAAGACTAAGAACATTCACACCCGCTCATCGGCTGATAAAGTTTATCATTACCAGTCGCACATCTCTCTCTCTTGTAAAGGAACTGCAAACGAGTGCTGATCTCGCTGATCATTGGATAGGCCGAAAATCATTGGATGTAGAAAGTCCCATAAGGTCACCATATACTTAAAGGGGTACTCTGGGCTGGGGGGCTTTTTTGCCTATGGCCTGGGAGGAGGTGGATAAGGGCAATGACATCCCCTTACCTCCCCGGTTCCAGCACCGCATCCCGGATCGTGTCGCTCCGGTCTGCGCTGCCCGGCTATTTCTGGTCTCTGCAGGGGCTTGAGACGTGACGTTTCAAGTCTGCTCAGCCAGTCAGTGGCAGAGGCGGCGCCATCCAGGACATTGTGCTGTAACCGGGGAGGTAAGGGGACGTCATTGCCCTCATCCACCTCCCCCCGGCCATAGGCAAAAAACCCCAGCCTGGAGTACCCCTTTAAGTTACAATTTGGCCAAACCTGGACCTGATGAATGGGGGGCTCCTGACTCTCCACTGACTGATGATGTTGGTGAAGAGAAGGGTCAGTTATGTTGAATGTCAGCCCCCATAGTTGCCCGGCAGCGGCTTACCTCTTGAGAAAGAGCTTAGCAGTTGGGTCGGGGAACCTAATGATTAAACTTAGGTAGAGAGTTCCCACAGTCCTAGGCTTTTTTAGAATAAATAAACAAAGTGGAGGGACTGTGGTGAAAATGCTATAATACGTCTTATAGCATGTATTTATTAATAGGTACATTAAACACAAACATGAAAAACAGGTTTTATAATTAGATGATTATAGGTAGAGGTATAAGGGGTAAGGGGTAAAGGTACGAGATTACGAGTTACCCCTGGTTTAACCCTGCCTATTGCTGAAGTGGGACCTTGTCTATGATTGAAAAATATTTCTGTTTAAAGATCACTCTAGTTGTAGAAAAAATGTAAGATTTTTGTGTGACTACCGTGTGGGAAAACTGACCAAGAATTTTCCGCATGAGGGCAATGTGCTAAAATGTTCAATATTTGTTACAGTAGGATCACACCTCAGCTTTCATTTTTTAAAATCAGCTTTTTCAGTGTTTAGTTTCTATGCCCCTCACCCATAAAAGAATATATATATATATATATATATGGATTATTTTATTAATTTTTTTTTATTTAAATCTGGTCCAATTTACTTATTTTAGCAAAACCAGGATGAGATTTCCAAGCATTTTTGTTGAACATTTGTTTTGAACGTTTTTATGCACATGTTTTATTTTATAGAGTTATTTCAGGTTTTCCGGGCATTTTTCAAGCATCTTATGCAAAACAGGTTCTTGCTTGTATTTACAAGTGTTTTGAAATGTAATGTGCACGAGAGAAAAGTTTTCCGATGTAAAATTGACCAAAACAAGTGTCAAGCACATCAATCATTTAACTTCGACGTGGGCATGAAAACTGTCCGACTGACGCCTGCCTCATTGTTGGATTCTTGAATTTTTTAGTATTATTTACGGTAACAGTTTGGTAAAACCATCATTTTTGTTCTTATTTAGTAAGACGTCCACACGTCCGATATAAACATTATTGTGACTCTCAAGGAGCAAACCCTCTAAGGCCTTTTATACTTCTTTGTAACTGTTTTAGCAGGAATATTTCATCTCCTCTATCTCTCCATGGAATCTCCCTGCGCTCCTGTCAAAGAAGAAGAGACAAAAAAGCCCTGACTTCCCACCAGAATTGTTTGTTGTTTTATGCCTTTCTGCATCATTTACAAAGTTGACTTTGATCTGCATTCCTGTTGGGTCTGTGGTTTCCCCTTTAAGCCACAAAAAGGAAACTTGTTTTGTTTAAAAATGTGCTTATTTGGATATTTTATCAATCTTAAGTACCTTGTCTCAAGATGCTTAAAAACCTACAGGGATCTTTTTTCACTCTCTCTCACCCTTAGGACATCGTCTTACAATAGGGTTTTCCTCCTTATCTTAAATGCCCTGGTCTATAGCTCTATTGCTGGGATGCATGGTGTGAATTTAAGCGATTTAGAGGCCAAAACTTTTCAACTGGTCTAATTCCTTTAAAAAACTAATAGCTTTCCAATTGGTTGTGCTACTGCAGCTGCTTTAATTTAAGAATAAAAAGAATACAGCCCTTTGTGGCCCGGGCTTTATCTGCCATTGATCTGAAAATTTTCTCCCCTTCTTTGCTTCTTTTCAGAGTCACATCATCTACAAAGATTGACCCGGCAGGAGCTGTATAGAGATTGCACTTGTTCAAGGGACTGAAACTTAAGTCCTCCCTTCTCTGCCTTTTGCAATTAAAGGTATTGTAAAACGGTGGACTCAACAGATGGGCCTGGAGACTATGATTATGTTGTGCCCCTCCCGCCATCAATTTCCAGTGTCGGCTACATGACTGTGATTAGCATGGCAGGCCGGCAGATCCACCAGCACGTGCTGTTAATAAATCTGTAATGTTCAATCAATTGTTTCCTAGTGGCCGATGTGAAAGAGAAGAGCAACGCTGTCTTCTCCTCAAAAGGTCTTTTAAATTCAAAAAGAAAATGATATTTTTTTTTTGCTAATAATCTTCCAAGAAGACTGATCTCATGAACAATTTTTGATTTCGGCTAGGTTCACACTATGTAAAAACAACGGCCATTGTGCGAAAATGAAATTATTTGAGAAATATGGCCGTTGTTTTTGCATAATGTGAACCTAGCCTTAACCTGTAAACTTGTCATTGTTTTTAATGCTAACCAATAAACAAAGGTCTCATTGATATTGCATAAGAAGAAAATACAGTCGTATAATAAAGTCAATGGCAGTCTACTATAACGGGGCATCATTTATTTAGTTAGATTTAGCCTAGTGTAATGACATATAACATGTGCGTTCTTTGATATAATTATTACAACATGTATATCTGCTATTATAAGGGATTATCCCCAGAAGGACAGGGATAACTAGATGATCAGTGGGGGTCTGACCACTGGGACCCCTACCGATCGTGACAACAGAGGTGAATTGTCCTCTCAGTGAATGGAGCGACAGCACGCAGGAACGGCCACTGCCCAATTCACCGTCTATGGGACTTCAGATCATTGAAGAGTTCAGTGTTTGGAAGTCTTATAAGAATGGAGTGGCAAAGAGCATGAATGCTGCTGTTTCATTCACTTGGGCACAATTGACCTTCATTCTTATGATCAGTGGGGGTCCCAGCAGGTGGATCAGTTAGTTATTTCCATCCTACAGTTAGGGGATCATTTCTAATTTTGGGCTTACCCCTTTAACCCTAAAGGGAATCTGTCAGCGCTATATCATGCTCAGAGCTGTAAGTGTGGGCAGGTAGCTGATAGGTACAAAAAAACAAATGATACAAAGTTATAACATGATGTAGTTCATGTGGTATAGAGGCTGTGCTGAGCTGCAGCATGCATGCCTCCTTCCTCCCCCATTCCCCTTGCCTTGATAGGGCTCATCTTCTCCCAGTGGAGCCACCACTACTGTTCTGCCAGTCTCCCAATTCCTGTAATGGGACAACACCCTAAGAACCACCTCAGTCACTAATTGGCAGATTGAGCAGCTCCTGTTGGGCTGTGACGTCACAGAAACCAGGAGATAGGAGAAACTAGCCGGGGACTAGAAATGGCAGAGTGGCCATAGTGCTGGACTGGAGCAGGTAAGGGCTATGTATCTAAAATACGTAGTAAGTATAAATACAATAATAAAGCAGACATGCCCCACACCACAGGTTGAATGTGTGAATTAACTGCTAATGCCTTTGGTCTGGCTATTGTATTAGTCCTTCTCATTGTGTTAATGACCCCCTGCATGGGCGCACACACTACCCAGCTTATCAATTACTCCTGCACCCTTTCACTTAACCTTAAAAGCCCCCCACAAAGGAAGCCTGCAAGTGTATTAGAGTGGCGTAGTTTTAGAATGTCTGGAGTCTTGGTGAGATCTTTCTGAGAACTAAGTTGTTGTCTTTTAGCAAACCCAATGAGTACACTTTGGGAGAAGACATGGCTTAAAGGGCATGCATCGCCTAAATGTTCTCTTACTGATTAGGGTCAGATACTAAAAATTGTTCTTTTATTCTAATCTGTTTATATTTTCTGACTGTTAATTTTTTATTTCACTTTTTGTACATTATGAATATTATGGGGGCTGCCATGTTGCCTGAGCTGTTTTTGATTTAGTGATATGCTTTACAGCAAGACTCATGGAGATAGATGACAATAGACAGAGCCTATCCCCTTGAGATGAATGTGATACATTACTGAGCGTGCTCTGGGACCTTTGAAGAGGTCATTCCCCAGGGAGCTGCTATTGTCTTGTATTGATGCTGTCTATTCACTGCTGTCACATGTTGCTGCAAAGCTGTACAGATCACTTTACAGCAGCCTCCTCTTGTCACCAAAGACAAAACAGGAAGTCTCAGCTTAAACAACAAAACACAGTATTTACTGAACTCAAGGAGAACAGTGAAAAAATTCCAATGAAGTACTCAAGAGTCTCCACTGATGCCCCCAAAAATTTAAATATGCAAAGCAATAGTGGGTGGAGCCTCCGTTACGAGTCTCAAAACACGGGATAGCCAGATATCTCTAACCTGTTGCCACGGGGTGCCTCCATGATGGGGAGAGCACCCCCCCCCTGATAAATAACCCCTTAAGTCCCACTCGGTTGCGAGTATTGGAACATAAATAGGGAAACAACAGGGTGGCCCTGTGAACAGGAAGTCTCAGCTTAGTTTAAGCCTCAGTGGCAGGGGCGAATTAACTTTACCATAGGCCCTGGGCTACTCACCAAGCCTGGGCCCCCCCAACCCACTGTAACTATGGCAGCACTAGTGTAGGGTTCATAATACAGGATAGATAATGCCATGATGCCCTGAATTGTGAAAATTTGCTGTAAAATAGCAGTGATTTTTTTGCAAATCATAATAGAACTGTAGCCAGAAGACATTACACCCCTAAAAGTATACAGTAAGTCTTTTTGGGTGGCCATGGGCCCCCCAGGGGCTCAGGGTCCTGGGCCACTGCCCGAAACGGACCTATTGTAATTTACCACTGCTCAGTGGTGAGAATGAAAACTGCAAGATTTCAGGATTATTTTATAATGTAGATAGAAAACTGGAAAATTAGAAGAAAAAAAATTACCAAAAATTCCTAAAAAATATGTTTACCACAAAAACATGATTAGGGTACTATGAGTAGGTTAGACGAATCCAACCTGCTGATAGGTCCCTATTGCACAGGAGATGCTGAGGAGGAAGGCATGTCTCTTACCTTCCTCCTTGGCACTGTTTTGGTGCAGTTGGTCGTGTTCTCCATGGTCTGGTAAGACCATTAGCAGCACTGGGGGGGGGCATTAGGAGCACTGCCCACCCCTGTAGCGATAGTTCCCCTTTAAGCAATAAGTCATTTAAGGCATTGTGGCTGTATAACAAAATACTAGCACAGGTCAGGTTTTAGCACATACTAATCGTATTATAATCTTATCCTTGGGAATCGGTAGATCATATTAAAAAATGTTTAGATTGGAAGAGGGGTAATTTATTACTGGTGATTCTGATGAGTAAAGAGACCTTTATTAATCTCCTTGGAGTATTGATCGCCTGTATACCAAATACACAAGTGAGAATGATAGTTAAATATACTTGGATATTAAATATACTTGCAATATGGTGCAAAAAAGACACAAAAACCAACAACTAGGAGTGATGAACAACTACTGTAATGAGTATACGGTCACCGTCTGGCTATAGTTATGGGCTGCTGTGGTGCATGATGTGATGTGAATAATTGGCCCCAGTGGCAGATGCTGGTTTTGATCTCATGTAGCCACCCATTTCCATGGGTGGTCATGGTCATTCATTTTGCAGCTCAAACAAAGGTCAGGCAGCTGGATCTGTCATGTTTCCCTGAATTCATTGAGTATTTAAATCTTCATTGACAACATTCAATGGTTAAATGTATTCTTCCCGCTAAATAGAATGGAACGGATTGTAATTAAGCAAGAATCAATGCAAATACCTTCATGTATTTCTGTAATCCAGCATTTCTGACACTTGTTTCTTTGTGGCGCTATGATTATTGGATACAATATAAGAAAACATTTCCACCCAAAGAGGCTATTATTATAACAATATGACAGTACATTCAGGGTATACGTCAAGATGTTGTCAAAAAAGGGATGCCGACATATACTGGCAATAGGTCCATTGAATTTAATGGACTGACCAAAGTGAACTAGTGACTACATTTGGTTAATTTCCTGCACATATATGTTTACTTGTTGGACTTTTGAGTCCCACAAAGTAAACTTAGGCCTTATTCACATGTCCCGTAAAATTATCCACGGTTGCAGATCCACGACCACTGACAATTTTAGGGCTCATTAAATCCTATGTGTGCATTCATATCATCCATGGCACCATCTGTGCCATGTTCATTGCCGCCAAAAAGTAGGACAGGTCATAGGGTGAATCAAGGCACGGATGCCTCTGTCCACTCCTGTTACCGGCTCCCATCTCCCCCGCTCCTGTCACTGCTCCTGTCTCTCCCGCTCCTATCTCCCTCGGTCCTGTCACCTGCTCCCATCTCCCCCACTCCTGTCACCCACTCCCATCTCCCCCGCTTTCATCTCCACCGCTCCCGTCTCTCACCGCTTCTATCTCCCCCACTCCAATTTCCCCCTCTCCCATGTCCCCTGCTCCTATCTCCCCCCGCTTATGTCACCGGCCCCCATCTCCCCCGCTCCTGTCACCGCTCCTGTCTCTCCCCGCTCCTGTCTCCCCCGATCCTGTCATCCGCTCCCATCTTTTCGACTCCTGTCGCCCACTCCCATCTCCCCCACTCCTGTCACCCACTCCCATCTCCCCCACTCCAGTCATCCACTCCCATCTCCCCCGCTTTCATCTCCACCGCTCCTGTCTCTTACCGATCCCGTCTCTCACCGCTTCTATCTCCCCCACTCCAATTTCCTCCTCTCCCACCTCCCCCGCTCCTGTCACCGCTCCTGTCTCTCCCCGGTCCTGTCTCCCCTGGTCCTGCCATCCGCTCCCATCTTTTCGACTCCTGTCGCCCACTCCCATCTCCCCCACTCCTGTCACCCACTCCCATCTCCCCCACTCCAGTCACCCACTCCCATCTCCCCCGCTTTAATCTCCACCGCTCCCGTCTCTTACCGATCCTGTCTCTCATCACTTCTATCTCCCCCACTCCAATTTCTCCCCCTCCCATGTCCCCTGCTCCTATCTCCCCCCGTTCCTGTCACCGACTCCCATCTCCCCCGTTCCTGTCACCCGCTCCTATCTCCCCTGCTCCCATCTCTCACCAATCCCGTCTCTCACCTCTCTTGTCCCTCACCTCTCTTGTCCCTCACCGCTCCTGTTCCTCACCGCTCCTATTTCCCCCCTCCCATTTCCCCCGCTCCCATCTCCCCCACTCCCATCACCGCTCCTGTCACTGCACCTATCTCTCCCCGCTCCTGTCTTTCCCTGCTCCTGTCAGCCCCCCACTCCACCTGCGGACAACACCAGTGCCTCCCAACCCCCAACCCAGCACATCCAAACCAATGCAATCAACAGACATCCAGTGTTTTTCATAGAGCAGACAAAATCACACTTGAAAAACACTCGACGTGTAAATTGGAAATGAAATAAACTGAACATAGTCAATCATCGAGTACATTAATTGGGTATATGGACATAATGAAAGGACCCTCCTAAAATCCAGAACAGAGAACCATTAACAAACAGGGACTCTTGCTCTGGTATATCCAAGCTACCAATGTCCTATAACAATTCTCATTGTATAGGATATAAGAAAATGATCCCTCCTTACTAAAGGTAGCTATAATGACCACCATGCTTGTCAAAGTTTATATTGCAGAAGGTCAATGTAATCTTTCCCGACAAAGATGTCTCCATTGCACAATGTGTAATCCAACCTCATCACCAGAAACCTTTTCCCTTTTACAATCACCATAACATTTAATCTGGCAACAAATTTTTAACATTTTGCTTTCTATCCTTTGTGCAATACAAACACAAAAGGGAGCTACACAATGATGGGAAAGTTGTAGCAATGTATTGTGTACCATGCAGACAGTATTCCTGCACTTCTGATATTCCCATGGAGCAATTGTTCCATTGTTCCCTTAGCTGAAATGGCCAGTGAAGCTGCTAGTGACATCACCTACGATGCAGAAGGTCAGAGGTCAGCAACTTGTTGCTTTCCAGCTGTTTTTGATTCCCTCACTGTCAGGTAGCGGGGATAATGAGAGCTGTATGCCGAGCCCTGCTGGAGATCTGTAGGCGTCCAACATGACCCTGTTGTCTTTAGCACAAAATAAACTTGTCAAAAGTCTTAAGAAACTTGTAATGGGTAGTGAATTTTAATTTTCAAGTACTTCATCACAACTTGTAGCAAGAGTTCAAAGTTACTGTTGTTGCCACAAGTAAGGGGTAACATGGCGTCTTCCAAAAATAAAAATATATATTCCAGTAGACATAGATGCAATGTAGACCAAATAAAAACAAAATGCAAAATGTTCTGCTGTACCTGTTCTGTAGGTACCTAAAGCAAAAAGTACAACACGGACCTACACTCTTAATGACGTAGACCCTCTAAAACGTCTAAAAAATTCTACATTATTAATGCTAAGATTAGTGTGACCTTTTTATGATTTATTGTGGCTCATAGACTGTGTATTGTTCTGTGTCCTTATTCATTGTAAGGGTTGGTATTGTAAAGGGGGGTGAGCAAATAAGGTAATTGCTTAAAGACATTGTCCTCCCCTTCCCTAAGGCACTTTCTTCAACACAGAGCTGATCACAAGGGTCCTGCCTTTAGAATCTGAGAAAGCCCTTGGTGTTCTTTCATATAAGTCAATTAGGGATCGACTAGAAATGGTAGCATCAAGAGCATTAGGGCAGGAGCTGGACATATTGGGGGACAGCGTGCACCGCATTTATCATTTTTTTTCAGTGGAAAAATGATACTGAAACCTATGCCAGCTCTAAACTGGCGTAAGTTTCAAAATTGTTGCACGGATGGGCTCCATGCGATCCGAATTTTTGTAGAGGCAGTGCGCCTCTACATAAATCCCCTGAGCTCCGCAGCTGCGGGGACATTTGCAAGCCCGGCGTAAAAAACTCCGGACTTCATAAATTTCCCCCATTGTGTAAGGTTACGTTCCCATCATGTTTCGCCCTTATGCTTTCAGTATATTCAGCAACCCATCACACAAAGTTGTCAACATATACCATAGCACACTCCACATAGAGGTAAATGGACCGATGCTAGTCAACTAGTCAAATAGCGTAATCCCACTACCATATTGAGCCCCACAAAATGAACGTATAAATTCGTAAATTGGACTAAACAAAGTCGCTAGTAGTCCATTAAATTCAATGCACCCATCGTGTCTATGCTGTGGTACACGGTGGCAACCTTGTTTTTCCCTAATAATTCAAGCATTAGGGAAAATGTGATGAAAGCCTAGCCTTGCAGAGAGAGGTCCCGAGGGACTCTGCTTCCCTAATAATCATATAGACAGTGGTTATCCTCATCAAGCTGATGGGCGGATCTTAGCTACCATTATAGAAGTCCGGGCAGACATCTTTTTTTCACAAGTGGCTGGGAGGGGGAGGATAAAGGAAATAACATGCACTTACCTCCCCGGACGCTTCCTGGTCTGAGCGGGGACCTGGATCGTAACATGTCAGGTCCCCTCAGCCAGTCAGCAGCTGTAGCGGGGTCCCGCCTCAACATTATCTGGCTGAGCGGACACAATGCATCAAAACCCGGGTCCCCACTCACACCAGGAAGCGTTTGGGGACCAGAGTGGCGGTATGCAACCACCGGCACTGGAGGTTGGAGGTAGGTGCATGTTATTTCTTTTATCTTCCCCCTCCCAGGCACTTGTGGAAAAAAGAGGTCTGCTCAGACTTATCCTATAATACTAATGTGAAGTACTCAGTAATTTATTTCAGAGCTCCACATCTAAATGGGAAACAATTTATTTAAAAAAATTTCGTTTTTAATCTCAGTTATGGGCTAGGTTGCTATGCCCCTACCCAACAGAATATGTCCAATATATATATATATATATATATATATATATATATATATTATAGTGGGGTTGGGGATCTGAATTAATTTTGGGTGTATACAAAATGGGTCTGAGAGGCTTGTGAAGAGGTCATGTGCACAACTTGGGTACATTTAGGTCATGATGCCTATACAAAAGGGTGGAACATATGCAACAAAAAAATTTGGGCTGCAACTATTTGGTTGGTTGTCAAATATCAATAATACATCATCTGGCCAGGGTGGCCAATTGTAGCTTGCAGAGGCTTGTGGTTTCTAAGCCTGAAGAAGTTTAGAAATTGGAGGACTTCTTATCCCGTGTCATATAACTTACATATTTTTATCCTATATAGGCACCAGTGCTAATGTGTTCTTTTCCGTATATACTTTTCTTTTATCTTTTTGGTGGACATAAAATATATAAATAAGTGTACAGTGATAGAATTCATTTGATGTTTTAATCTGTGAGTCATTTAGATTAATGATGTGTTTATTTTAATTATTTAGCTTTGAGTGATTTTGGCTATAGATTGATTAGTTACAGTATGTTTTCAGTCCCCAAGGAATAACACAGCTGAATCAAACGTGTATTGTGAATTAACTGATGCATTACTGTTTTCATAAGCTACTGACATACCTCGCAGGGAAGATTTATGGGTAAAATACTTGGCATACTTTGTTAGAACCATAAATATTTTTAACTCAAATTTTTTGAGTGTAGGTTTGAGTTGATCCCCGATGTGGGACGGGGCTAGATGGCAAAACAAATAGAAAAATGGAGAGAAAAAAACTTCACTTCTTTCACTTCTCAGATCAGGGTCAAACTCTGCCATGTTGTATGGTGATTGAAAAAAAGTCCGGGCGAATTGATTTTTTTTTAACAAGTGCTGGGGAGGATAAAAGAAATAACAAGATTTTACCTCCCCCGCTTCAGCGCTGATGACCACATACCGCTGCTTGGGTCTCCGGCCGCTTCTTGGACTGAGCAGGGACCCGGGTCGTTACATATGCGGTGCGGTCAGCGACCATAGTGGGGTCCCACCTCGGCTGAGTCTCCATTAACCCTTGACAAAGCAACTGTGGTGGTGAAACGTTGGGTGGAGGGGAGCGTGATCTTAACACTGAGCCTAACTGTTTGGTAGCCAATGCGCTAATGATATAGAAAACAGTAGGAGACTATCAGTAGGGTTGGCCAGTGGACACTCAACTAACTACAACAGAGGGCAGTAGAGCTCTGATCATTATAATGGTTTGGCTATATTAAGGCTGGGTTCACACTACGTATATTTCAGGCTGTATTTGGTCCTCTTGTCAGGTCCTCATAGCAACCAAAACCTGGAGTGGATTAAAAACACAGAAAGGATCTGTTCACACAATGTTGAAATTGAGTGGATGGCCGCCATATAACAGTAAATAACTGCCATTATTTTTTTAAATATAACAGCCGTTGTTTTAAAATAACAGCAAATATTTGCCATTAAATGACGGCCATCCACTCAATTACAACATTATGTAAACAGATCCTTTCTGTGTTTTCAATCCACTCCTGGTTTTGGTTGCTATACAGCCTCAAATATACAGCCTCAAATATACGTAGTGTGAACATAGCCTTAAGATGTAATTTTAGCTTTCATTTGTGGTGGGTACAAAGAGTGTAATTTTGGACCTAACAGTTCTTTGTATAGGGGATCATTGTTTCAACACTCTCCATCCCAAGAAGTATTATACTGTAGTACTATTAAGCTCTCATCTGTCTGTCCTTTTTGACACAGTTAATCTCATGTATTAAGATTTTTTTGCCTGTGGGTAACAGGCCTCTGTAGTGGCAGTGAATGCTCATAGATGAAAGCTAAAAGGGTTGTGCATCATGGATGGTGTGTAACATGCAACATTGGTGGGTTCTTCTTTTCGTTCATTACGACTGATCATTGCCTTCTATTGCACAGAACAATTATCGGCCATAATGGTCGATATCGGCCGATTACAGCCGATAATCGTTTAGTGTAATAGAGCCTTAAGACAAGGGCAATTCGTATATTGCAAATGTAATAATTCTGTCTTATTCTGTACGTGTCATGACTATGGGCAGAGTAGCTTTTTGTAGGATTTCTCAAACAACAAAAAATCTGGATTTAAAAAAAAAAAAAGCATTATATCATCACAAATCACATGGTAAAATGTGGTGTGGTCTGATGAGTCTATAGTGGAACGTATTGGATTTAACCTAAACCATATGTTTGGAAGAAAGACAACACAGTTCATCACATAGAAAGTGCAATATTAGCAACAGAACATAGTGGTGGCCTTAGCATGCTTCTTATAAATATGGTGGCCCCTCGTAGAAAGCTGAAGGTGAGCAGGAATATTACTTTCCAAATGAGAAACATCTTAAGCACATCCGAGTTGTCCAAGAAACAGATTCTGAAAAAGGATAAACCTTGGAATTTCCCAGTAAGAGCCAGACCTCAATGCAATAAAACACCTGTAGTAAACCCAAGGAAGGATGTGTCCTCTTTACAGTTTCACGGTGCTTGAACATATACATATATATATATATATATATATATTTTTTTTTTTTTTTAAAGAATGGAGTAAATTCAGGTGGTAGACATAGACATGTTTGTATAAGGACATCTGAAAAATGTTGTTACAAAGCTAAATTAGTGGGTGACACGCCACCCAATGTAGGAAGCACACATAGCTTGCGATAGATTGTAGTGCATGGGGGATATTTATTAAGTAGCGTAAATTAAATATTCTTGTGCAGAGGGGCCAGATGTAAAATAAATTTCTTTGCACATGCTTGCTGTGCGAATAAATTATGCGCAACGGGCCTCTTGTCAGTAACAATCGTAAGGTACGAAACAAAATGAGCAGTCAGTAGAATAGTCAAAAGTCAAAGCCAGAAATCAGGAAAACCAAGGAACACGATCAGGATACAAACGCTAGCTTAGTAACTCTCACAAGGAGGCTCTATCGCGGGCATAGAGGACACGGAGGGGAGTATACTTATGGAGACTGGAGTCCTAGCCCCAGAGCTTGATTAGGGCTGAGACTCCAGCTCCAGATCTCATACACAAGCTGGCTGGCAGTGCCAGCCGCCAGTCAGTAAACATCAATATAGCATACTGTGCTGATCGGCAGGGGTGGTGAAGCCCCGGACGCAGCAAGACCAAGGAACCCCTTCGCTGGCACGCCCCCAGCAACCAGCCGGCCGCTAGGGACGCCGTTGGCATGCTCCTTGCAATCAGCCGAACCAGTTGCCAGGGAAGCAGTCAGCACTTGCGGACACTCCCTCGCCTGCACCTGCGGGATGCCAGCCATGCGCTCCGGCATTGTTGGGAGCCAAGCATGGTGGCCGGCTCCTGACAGCCGGACTTAATAAATGTAATAAATAGTGTTGGAATATACTTCTTTTATGATATACCCAGGGGGTTTAAAAAATGACAACAACCCAGAGCAGATTGATACTGAACTGTAATTTATCATAAAAGGGCTTGTTCATCACAGATAACGCATTGTGGCAAATTTACTAGTACTGTCCAATTCCGAAGGTCAGTGTATTGTGAATGTTATCAGCTATTATATTCTGATTGTAATTTTTTTATTTAATTTTTTTTTTTTGTATATTATTATGGGGGAAGCCAACTTTATTTTAACACAATTTAGGAAGAAAGCACCAAGCCCCATGAAAATAGGCAACAGTAGTCTACAGCTGACCCATAGACGAATGTGGGAGGGTTTTTTGGACATGCTCTGTGACATGTTAACATGTAGATAAGTGCTGTATTGAAATTGAAGCTTAAAGGGAGCCAATCACCTTCTTGGAGGAGTTTTAATACTGGAGATCGGTACGACGATTAAAGATTTTTTTCAAATTGCCGCCAGAGAGCCCCGGGCACAATGTCGGAGAGATGTGTCTGGCAGTTATAAGGTATTGGGGTCGGTTCACACTCCACCAGGAAGATGACGATTCCCTTTAAAAGTACTTTGTTAATTGCTACACAACATTATGGGTAAAACCATTTAGCTTCAAAACCGATTGTTCATCACCAATCAAAGAGTTTTTAACTGCAATCCATTTGAACACCACTCTGACTTGAATATTGGCACAATTTTGGCTGTATCGTACAGGAAGTGTGAACCCGGCCTTAACCTGTGACTTTTTATTGGGTGTTTTAATGAAGAGCAGCTGAACTAATGCTCTAAGAACTATATGCCAGAGAATAATTAAACAGAATCCCTTTGGGCTGGATCACACAGTGCCTTTGTTTTCCTGAGCTGACAGTAGCTCCTAACGAAACACTTAGGCAAATATTCTGTATTCATAATATTTGTCTGTTCACATGAAGTATGCACCATTGTTATCAGATTATCATTGTTGATCGATTAGACTCGCCATGTGACCCTGTGTCACCAAAAAACATATTCATATTTGGAAACCCCCAAGTGTAGTCTAGACACATCAGCATGTAATAAATACTGTCAATCACCCTCGGCATTTAGATCTAATGGACGAAAGATCTGTCCCATCATCATGGCTACTAATGTATAAACTGTTACACACTCTGGGGGGGAGATATTTAGGTTTACTCTTAATTTTATTATTTTTCAAGAAAAGAGTAGTAGAAAACATAAGAAAGGGGTGAACAAGCAAGTACATGAGATCATAAAAGCATCCATACAATGCCATACTGTTGATGTCACAGCAACGACTCAGGGAACGATCTCACAACACAGTATGATGTGGAAAAACAACAATGTTTCACACAACTAAGCCATTTACCATGACATGTTAACGTCCTAAAGTACTATGCCAAACCACTTTATGTTTGTCAGTGTACATCTAGAAAGAAAAGAAAAAAGAGAAAGATGTAGGAAAGGAAAAAGAAAGCAAACAAAGAAAAGAGGGCTCAATTGAGGTACTCACCAGGTATGCTGGTGGCCCCGCTCTATTTTAGCGTAACGTATCAGGGAAACTGGGCTCTTCGCTATGTAGTATCCAAGTTGTCCATGTCACCTTAAAAGCACCTGACCGGCCACCTGCATCCGCGACCAGTTCCTCAGCACGACGAATCTCCGACAAAGCGGCGAACCACTCCATCAGTGAGGGGGCAGTCACCGACTTCCAATGTCCAATTACAGTTCTTGCAGCGGTCAGAAAGTGTCTCAACATGCCCTTTTTGTGGGTGGCCAGTGTGCCAGGTAGGAGAGAAAGGAGTGTAATGCGAGGTGCATTGGCAACGTGTTTCCCCGAAAATGTCTCATAAATCCTCAGCACCCCATCCCAGAAAGTTTTAATACCTGGGCAACCCCACCACACATGCAGCAATGTACCCTCCTCCTGAGTGCACCTCCAACACCTATCAGAAGATTCCGGATACATCTTATTTAGCAGAGACGGACATCTATACCATCTCGAAACAATCTTGTAGTTTTTTTCTTTCGAGTGGGAGGCCATGGACATCCCATGAGTAAAAAGTGCATATTTTCAGAACCTCCTCATACGAAAAGGAGGTCCCCAAATCTCTCTCCCATTGGTTGAGATATGGGGCTCGACCAGCATTGCACAGTGATATCAAAAGAGAATAAAGTCTTGATAGATTCCGAGGCCCCCCACTCGATTCCAAGATCCAGTTATCGAAATCCGTCAATGGAAGGTGTAGAGATGCACTCACAGGAGCGGACTGCAAGAAGGATTGCAATTGCAAATACTGAAACCAAGAGAGGGTAATGTCAGGATGAGCATCCTTCAGCGACTGCATGGATGGAAAGCAATTGTTCACTAATACATTACGTAGGCGAGGAGAAGATTCTCTCTGCCATGCTAAAAAAGACTGTGAGTGTTGTCCCGGTCCGAAGGCCGGATTCTGAAAGAGAGGCGTCATCAATCCCGGGCAAGAGGAAATATGATGTTTCCTGACTCTGGGGGGGAGATATTTAAAAGGCATTATGCCAATATCAAAAATGATTTCCTATCTTCTCGATTCATTAGGTAAGACCTCACTCACAAGATCCGTGCCGCAATCTGGGCCGCGATGACCAGAAGGAGGATTGCGGCACAGATCCCCCAATAGAAGTGCAGCCCCCACGCCACCCAGCAGCAGAGATGACAGGACCGCAGAATACAACTACTCGCCTGCTCATATGTTCACCGGCACGGGGGGAGGAGGCGAGTATTTGTCTTCTGCGCTCCTGTCATCTCTGCTGCCCGGTGGCGGGGGGCTGCACATTGGGGATCCATGTCGCGATCCACACTAAGACATGTCCTATTTTTACGTGGTGGGGTTTGCGGCACAGATCATGTGATTGGCTTCATTCATTTGAATGGTTCCTAAAATTTTCCATTTGTCCAATTTTACGGGATGTGTTTATGCAACCAAACAATTGACCTTTGTTTTTAAGATCGGTGGGGATCCCACAGGTCGCTCCACAAGTCCGGTCCCGGTGTGACCTAGTTCTCAAAGACCAGAGTCGGTGCTAGTTAGGGAACAGGTCGAGTACATGTGGCCCGTAAGCCAAGTCATCAGCAGGAGAGTCAGGCTAGTACCAGGGATTAGAATGGTATCATAGTCATAAAGGCGAATGGTCAGGGAAGGCAGCTTCAGAGGCAGGTCAGACAATACGAGTCGGAGAGGTACTTGATACACATAGGGGTCAGACTGAAAGCAAAGAAAATGCACAAGTCAGGATACACATGAATACAGCAGACAGACACCTTTGTGTGCATGAATGCAGCAATGCTCAGGTAAAGGGGGAGCAGGTAGATCTACTTTAGAAAGGTACAGGTGGCAGGAACCATTCCCAATATAGCAGAAATAAGATTCAAAATGTGCAACACGTTAACTGCAAGTCGGTTTTGTTTCTTAGTCCTTAGGCACTGACTGCAGAGGGGATGAAAAATAGTCTGAGGGGCATAAAAGAAGCAGTGTTCAATGCCATGCTGGAACTAAAAGGTGCTCCTCTTACGCACCTTGGGCTATTCTTGGGCTCATCTATTTTAGCTTCTCGACCATCTCTGGTGCATCCCTTGTTCTAGGGATATGTGCAGGTCCAAGAGATGGAACCTAAATCCATAGGGCATTTATGGCACATTGTGTGGCAATACTATAAATGTCCCAAATGAGAATATCCTTCCATTGCCATTGAATATATCTAGAGGGACCTATGGTGGCAATGAAGAGGCAGCTGCTGTTCAGAACATTATTACCAATTGGAGGCCCAGTGGTGGAATATTGTAGTACCAGCAGCTTGTGGCTGGAGGTATATTGCAGAACAAGAATACCAACTTCCATTGCAGTATCACATTCATGGAGCCTTTTCTTATACTTAATATACTATGAAATCAGGTTATAGATGTACAATCTTAATTGAGAAAATATTTTTTAAAAAAGTTCTTTAACTTGCACTTGCAACCAGGCATCCAAAAAGTCATTTGTCATGTTTCTTTACAACGAAAGGGGTCATGCTGGCGCGTGTGCAAGATGTTTGTTCAACTGCTATTTCTACAAGTAAAAAACGTGGTCATGAGGACCATAAGACATCAATATTAATGTCTTATACAATATCGCCCGAGGGTATGATAGCACCTTACATCAACATTGTTGAAACCACCTTCACAGCCATTTTTAAAGCTAATGGTTAAAGAGAGAACCCTAGGGGCAAACTGCATGTGGCACAGTGTTGTTCAGGCGTCAGACATTGTTTTCTTAAACACCCTGTGGTGCTATTTTATATGTGTTTCTTGTGTATTTGTGAAGTATAATATAAACCCAGTAAAGTATGTTTTCGGCTGTCCTCATGTTTCTTTAACTTTAACCCCTGCCCCGCACCATGAAATACTCATTTACTTTTTAACCTCATTAAACAACTACGTAAATAGTTTGGTGATTACCAATCTTCTGTAATTCCAATATATACAATATATGACCTATAAAATTTACTCTACCCCCACACACGCACTTACAAGTTGTTGTTTTTTTCATTACTCTAGCAAACAAATCTCTGCAAAGTTATAAAATTACTATATGCAAATGAATTTATAACTAGGTTAGAGGACATGTACCTGCTGCCATAATGATGGGGCAAAAAGTTACATGACCACGGCACCACAAAACACTTTCCATTGCTTCGTTCCTGCTGCTTGTAAATGTATCCAGATAGATTTTTTTTTCCTCTTATTTCTTTTCATATAGTTTATCATATAAAGTATTTATATAACTAAATGGTTTTTTTTTTACATTGACTTTCAGCACTAAGGGCCCTATTCCAAGGGACAATTATTGTTCGGATAATCGTTAACAATAAACGATTTCAAACGACCGCTATTGCGAACAACCTGAAATCATTCACCCAATTACATGGAACAATGATCATAACTTATAATTGTTCTTGCAGTCGTCTTGTCGTTGCTATTGTGTTCGTCACTACTGCGATTGACCGAACGTCTTATTCCATGCGAACGATTTGCGAATGAGCAACGATAAAAATAGGTCCAGATCTTCTTAAGCGATCAACAATTTCTCATCCGTCGTTTAATCTTTAACTGCTATTCAACCGAACGATTATCGCTTAGTTCCAAACGATTTAACGATTATCTGAACGATAATTGTCCCGTGGAATAGGGCCCTAAGGATGATACTGCCCCTCTGCTGTCACCAGTGGCTGTGTCAGGAACTGTAAAAATAAAATATAAAGGTTATATTAAAAAGTTATTGTTATAGACAAAGATTTTGTTTTGCTGGAATACCACTTTAAAGGGGTAGTGCGGCGGTAAAAAATTATTCACAGAATAACACACATTACAAAGTTATACAACTTTGTAATGTATGTTATGTCTGTGAATGGCCCCCTTCCCCATGTCCCCCCCCCCCACCCGTGTACCTGGAAGTGTAGTGCATTATACATACCTGATCCGTGCCGACACGCGTCCGCCATCTTGTGCCAAACGTCATCTTCGGCCGGCCGACCCGAACACCTCTGATCTTCCCGAGTGCCGGCTGCCTTCTGCTGCGTCATCAGCTGCTCAGCCGCGATTGGCTGAGCATAACTGTGCTCGGCCAATCGCGGCTCAGCGGCTGATCTAGCAGATCGGCGCTCGTTTACGTTGTTGATTGGGCCCCATCGGCCCGTGGAATAGGACCCTTAGTTAGATGCAAGGGTGGTGTGAGGAATAGAGTGGTTGTCCAGTGGGTTCAGGGTTCAGCGGAGTACAGAACGCGAGAGTGGAGCAGATAACTTGTGTTTCCTAGCAGAGACTTAACCGCCAGCCATGTTTGAATAGTCTACTGGGTACTGTAACCAAAAATATTTTTAGAACTACTAAACTAAACTAAACAGAGTAACCACCAAAACGGTTGCCTCCTGTGAATTTAAACTAGTTTGAGCAGAATGTGTGTGGACTTTTATCTGGCTGCAGTGTCCCTCTTGCAGAATGTTGACTGCTGCCACTCCCCTGTTATTTGCAAGGATTGACTTTGATTCAGTCTCAATAGATAAAACAGTCCCAATCATATACCATTAAAGGTAGGGTCTTATTAGAGGGACTGATCAATAATGTAAATGAGCGCCGTTAGATCGACACTTGTTTACTGAGCCTATTACACTATTACATTATCATTTAGCAAGGGCTGCATGGACATCTTTAACAATGTCCCTGCAGCCCTTGCCCTAAACTATTATACATAACCTGTCCATACCCCCAGTCTTCTCCTGTTCTCTGCTTCCTCGCCGGTGCTGTGGCTGTAGCTTCAGAGCAGCCTGTCTGAGCTGACAGGCCGCTCAGCAAATCTCTGGCTGGGACAGCTGCGGCCAGTGATTGGCCGCAGCTCAGCTGTCAGCTCAGACAGGCTGCTCTGAAGCTACAGCCACAGTGCTGGGGAGGAAGCAGAGAACAGGAGAAGACAAGGAGCATGAAAAGGTAATGTATAACATTTAATTCAATGTTTAGCCGTTGGCCGCGCATTGCTATTACACATAGCGACGTGCGGCCGATGATGACACGATCATTGTCTCTATTACACGGAGTGATAATCGCCCAATTTGGCCTGATTTGGCCGATTATCGCTCCGTAAAATAGGGCCCTTACTTTCAGAAACCCTAATGATCTTAACTTATAGATGACACTACCACTAGCACTAGCTATATAAAGTTTACCTCTATCAAATCTGCTTCCGGTACCAGAATAGATTGGATAGCTGTTGGTCTCGGTTGGTTTTTGGTATTTATTTATTTTTTTATACTGTAATCTTTTTAAGTTTATTTTTTACAATTAAGGAACAACGGAATAAACCCCCACAAAAGTATTTAAAAAGTTTATTGCTTGGACTGACTGATACAAGTGTACTGGCCATCAGTCGCAGTGGCGGAGGGCTAATGTAACATTTCGTAGAAGTATAAATAGTTGCTAGTATTGTTCTATTGAAACGCTCTGGGCCTGTCAGACCTGCTGGTTGTGGAGTTTGAGATTATATTTCTCTAGCCGTTTCCCGCGGGACGATAGATTTCCACAGTTTTAATTCAACCGTGCATTTTTAGGATACTTTGTACTGTCCTAGCTCGAGGATCCCTTTCTGTTGGCATTCAATGATATCCATTATGTGAACAGCAAATTTCAACTGAACTTGGTCAGTAATGAATGGATGAGGGACAATCTCCAGTACACACAACACAATCAACTTTTGTTTACCGAGCCCCGGACTTGTAAAAAGGAAGGAAAATGAGTGGAAAACTCTGCCTACAAGTACACTAGAAATGAGAGGGGACTGAGCAAATCCCCACAAGCTTATAATTCAGTCTGTTACAGGGTAATTGTAAAAATAAATCATTCTATCATTTGAAATACAAGCCATAGTAAATCATTACACTAGAAAGCTCCGGACATCTGTTATTGCGATCAGGATGGCATGTAAAACGTGAGTATAATTTCACTGTTTCTAATGAAAAGATTTACACGTTTATTTGAGCGTACACTAATGTATTTCCAATTCCGCTACAAAAAAAAGTTTACGTTTTATTAACTTCCCTTATGTGACATTGTTTTGAAGTAGAACGAATGGTGTTCGCAAATTGGCCATTAAAACAATTAGGGTAAAATATATTGGACGACAAAAACTTCAGTGATGTATTGTAGATGACGCTGTACTGGACTTATACGGCCCTCAAGATATGTAATAGAAACAGAATGCAATGCCCTAACCAGCTATTGTATTGCTACAAAAATATTCTCTGCCCGGGGTTAACTCCAACCACACATGCTCAACGTAATTGTAATACAGGTAGTTAATATTTAACTATTTAACTCAGTGCTTCTGGGGCACTGACATTTAATATACTGAGAACAATGTGTTTTATAAAGTCCACCATTAGATTGGTGGCCTGTTCCACCAAAATTGTGCAATTTGGCTGACATAAATCCAACGTATGTAAAAAGAAAGCAAAATTTAGATATGCACAAAATTTAGATTAGATATACACAAAATTGCAGCACCTTTTTTAAAAGTTGTACTTTATTGTATTTTGTGAAAAGTGTACCACCAAGGTGTTTTAGACAGGTGTGTCCTTTATCATGGCTGAGAATCACAACCAAACATGTACAAACCAAAAACTTGACCTTACGTTGGTAGGCCTACTCTTCCAATATACAATCACCAATAATTGGGAGAAAAGTGCAGTAGAGCATTTTACTCCCCAGCTCGCTGTGATCTCTGTCAAGGCCGATCCATTTTAAGTCTAAGGGGCCCCTGGACAGAGACGATTGTCGGTGGGGAAGTTAACCAATTGTTTTCCTGATTTCTGGGGGTCTTAGCAAAAAAAAAAAAAAAAGTCTTAGTAAAGGACCTTTAAAGGAGAAGTCTGGCCAAAATGAAAAATCTGCTCCAACAGATACTGGAAAATAATTCGCTGCATCATCACTCATGTACCCCGCTGGCCTTATTGATCTCCCCCTCCTGTAACGTACTGCAGTCACTGACTGGCTGAGCGGGCCCCTACCACCGGGTTGTGACAACACTGGAACTCAGGAGAAACTGGAGCCAGGAGGTCCCCATATACCTTCAATAACTGATGGACAAACAATTATCCAACCATCAGTTATCTTTCCAGCCTGCCTCCCGTCCTCCCCACAAACAGGTACGTTAGGCATAGTTGAGCGTCCCTGTGTTGTCTATGGGTGGAGGTGGGGGTAAGCTGCAGCAACAGTGCTCTTGCTATGGTTTATCTATCGCTGAACAATCACCACTGACATCATCTTTTGGTGGTTGTTCGGGACAGTCCCATACACCTTAGATTGATGGCTGAATCCACCGCGAGTGGCGGGTTCAGTCGTCTAAAGTCTAAGGTGTATGGAGACCTTAACAGTAGTTTGTCTCCCCAAAAGGAAACATATTGGGAAATTGTAATCCAACATACCCAAACCTTATTTCGGATGCCCCCATACACATTAGATGACTGTCCAGTCCCACAATTTTTATTGTATGGTCTTAGATACACATACTAGGGTCAATTTGTAAGGAAGGTAGTTAGCAAGCCAGTTAACCTTACACATATGTTTTTGAGGTTGGTGGAAAGTGATATGTCTAAAGGAAACTGAATTAAACATGAGGAACTCATGACTTGAATATTATTGTCACATTTCCATTTCTTGTAATCCAATGTGACATCTCCAAGTATAGTGCTTGAAAAATGTTTAGTATTTTTGGACACTAGTAAAGGATGAATATAGAGCTATGAGTTCAAGCATATGACATATCTTCTTCATGTACAACCACTGTGATGCACAGTGATAATGGTCAGTCGAGGGGCAGCAATTTGCATCCTTTGAGGTGATAAAACCAACACTGAAGGTGCCAAGGCGATAAAACCAAAGAGTGCCAGTGATGGGAATATGAGAGCACTGTAGTAATGTGATTATGGTAATGATCAACAAGTCAAAGTCCGCCGCTTTTGTTCCCTATAATTAACTTCTTGGAAGGGTACAGTCACTTTCTCTGTGCTCATCAGATGGCCTAGCTTTTGTGTCCTCGGTCTGTCATTTTTTCCTACAGGGACCGCAAACCTCCAAAGCCATGACTAAATGAATTCATTGCCGGAACAAAGATTCAGTGGTAGAAAAGAGATTGATATCTTTTGTTGTCGGACATTCAATACCATATAGCAATCCAATTACTTAAGCTGTTTCTATCAGTCTTATTACCGCTTACTATTGAGGCATGCTCTAATGCTGGATCATTCTGTCTGGCAAGAATGTAGTGGAACAGATTAGGCTTTTAATGAGAGGACTTTCTGTAGGCAAGGTCTTTTCTATTGTATACGTCCAGATATAGGAATCGTACCTAGGGAAAAGTTCTCAAATCATTGTTGCGTAGAGTGATCAAAAGGATGCTTGAAATTTGTACTATTGCTTGTGAAAATTTCTTACGATGAACAAAAATGATTGACAAAGGGGTTCTTGTGACATTAAGTACGGTGGTGGTGGAGAAGAGGAAGTTGTACAATGACGGGGGGAAATTCTTGTCTCTCTGTTTGCAGTTTTCTCCCACAGGTCTTTGGATCAGATTTTCCTGATTTTTCAAAAAAGTAAAAAGAAAAAAGTGTGTGTCATATGTCTATGGGTGAGCGAAAGGCGTTGCTGATGAAACATTTAGGAAGTATATAGTGGACGTTATGCTGAGCTCTCATATATTCTTCACATGCCTGTAAGACATAATTTCTCCCGTTTATGCCAATTTCCCAAGCTTTTTCCACTTGAATGCCTCTATTTTTCCTTTGAAGAAATTGCATACCTGAAGAGAATGATTGCCAGAATTCCCATAGTTTGTTCCAAGCCACTGCCACATCAAACACAAGCTACTGAACAATATTGTTAGTAAAGCATTAGCATTTTTTTTTTGTACTAGATCAGCAGTAGGCAAATTTCAGGAGCCCAGATGTTCCTCAAATCCTCCTTTCACCCATGTCATTGTGTAGACAAAGATGATGAGAGTTGTATTGAAGCAGAAGCTACTAAGCTATTGAGATTGTAACATTGGGGACCTTAATAAGAATTGTGAGTTTGTTTGGATGTGTGGGTGTGGTTCAATGCCGGACAAAAGCGACAAGGTAGCCAATGCTGTACTTAGAGAACTCTCGAAAAATTCCTGTAACTTCTAATTGTTGACATTTTTTCTTTCACACGGCTTATTTGGCGCATGTCATTTCACTGTGATAAGACCTGAAAAGGACAAAGCGTCCTGTTGGTGGGACATTGTCAATGACCTGGCCATTGTTATGGTCTCAATAATTAGTGACGAAAGTATCGGCTAAAAAAAAAACAACATCTATTCAAATGAAATTTTCCATGCCTCCTGAGGATGACTGTATGGGCACCTGCTGTACTAGCTATGTGCATGCACCTGCTATGTAAGGGCTGCCAATGGTAGCAAGAAGGATGACCCAAAAATATTTCCATATCACAATGAATTGTGATGTAACACAAAATATTTTTTTTAATTAATGTTTCTGTCATTATAAAAAAAAGTGTTCAGAACTAGAGATGAGCGAACCAGGTTGGGGTTCGAGTCGATCCGAACCCGAACGTTCGGTATTGAATTAACGGGGGCTGCAGAACTTGGATAAAGCTCTAAGGTTGTCTGGAAAACATGGATACAGCCAATGACTATATCCATGTTTTCCAGATAGCCTTAGGGCTTTATCCAAGTTCAGCAGCCACCGCTAATTAAATGCCGAAAGTTCAGTTCGGATCGACTCGAGCATGCTCCAGGTTCGCTCATCTCTATTCAGAACCCATCTTTAGATATATCTAAGAAAACTAAGCCTCTCTCCTGCAATCCATCTTGCTGAACAAAAAGATCTCCATTATAAGTCTATAGAGCAGCGAGATGGAGATGGCTAAGTACTTGGGAGTAAACCATGTAAGCATGTGCTTCTACTGGCTGTACCTAAAGATCATGGAAGTCTAAACACTTAAACCCTGACCAATGAAAACATCTGATATGTCTCTGTAATGTCTCCAAAGTCTCTTATAATACCGGGATAATAATATGTTTTTGTTTTGTTTTGTAAGGCAACACATTTCTGTGAATTTTAGGGCCTATTATGGTCACCCCCTGCAATGGTTCTACTGAGTTGAAGTAAGGTCACTAGAGTTCCCTATGGTGATCTAAGTTCAATTCAGTAGCAATTCAGTGGTCCAGGTGTTGCAATACTGACCCAAAGGACCTTGGAGATAAATGGGTTACCAGTGATAATTTTCTACTTATAGAAGCAGCCAGTTACATAAGTAAAATACCCTATACTCATCTGCTGTGATTCCTCACCAGGTTTCAACACAAGAAAGTGGCTATTCTGTCTATCACTGCCTGCAATGGGGACACATCTCAGCCAGTGATTGGCTGAGCAATCCCTTCTTGTGTGGAGACAGAGACCGGGAACTGTTAGGTGGCAGGGAGCAGGCACCTTGAAGGGAACCTTTCACCCTGGCTGCCGGGGTGAAGTCCACCGACCCCCCCCCGGTGGAGCGCCTTATACTTACCCCCCTCTCGAAGTCCTGGTCCCGGCCCCATCCCACCGCCGTGAAATCCCCGTCGGAAGCTGTGCGTGCGCTCACTGGAGCAGTCATTCTCTATGGTCGTCAGACTCATCTCTGATGAATGCGTGCACTGCTTCTGACAGGGATTTCTCGGCGGCAGGGACCGGGACTTCAAGGAAGGGGTAAGTATAAGGGGCTCCACTGTGGGGTCGGGCAGGTTTCACCTCAGCATCTGGGGTGACAGGCTTCCTTTAAGAATGGCTCCGCTCCGACCGTCTCTAGTGCCGGCCGCCCTCTGCCGCGTCATCAGCTACTCAGCCGCAATTGGCCGAGCACAGTTATGCTCAGCCATTCGCGGCTGAGTAGCTGATGACGCGGCAGAGGGCGGCCGGCACTAGGGACAGTCGGAGCGGTTCGGTTGTCCGGCTGTTTGAAGATGACATCATTGGCACAAGATGGCGGACGGGGGTCGGCAAGAGGCAGGTATGTATAGAGCACTACACTTCCGGTTCTGGTGTGGGTGGGGGGAAACACGGGGAAGGGGGCGATTCACTAACATATCATACATTACAAAGTTGTATAACTTTGTAATGTGTGTTATTTAGTGAATAATTGTTTAGCGCCACACTACCTCTTTAAGCTCACAGATAAAGAGATACAAAGAGTATACAATACTCCATATAGCTGTATTATGAATTACTGAACCCATTCGGCTATTGAAAAATTGAAAAATTTTCAACTTTAATTTATTTAAAAAGTAAGGAGCTTGTCTTCCACAAGAAACTCAAATGAATCTACTAATTATGTCATGTCTATGTACTATATGTGCATTTTATTGGGACGATTGTCAGGGCATACTAGGAAATGTAGCCACCGGTTGGGGATCACAGCATTGGGGTTGTACATTCAGTACATATAGAGAGACTTTCCCGGCATATACACGGAACATGCACCACAGTCCTCGTGTGAACAGTCTTAGCTGCTTAAAATATATATAGAAAAAAAAATGTCTTCATGTTTCAGCTCCATTAGACATTCCAGCAATACTAATTGGTGATCAGGTACCATTGCTCCAGTACATTCCTGTGGGCAATCACAAGTTAATTGTTAGCAATGCTGGCAAACCGAGAGCCAACAGGCTTTACTCAAGACAGCAGATTTGTCACTACACAACTTTGATTTTGCTGGCCCATAACTAAGATATACAGACAGCTGGTCAAATGTTGTATGGGAAAATGTTCCCAAACTGCTTTCCTCTGAGACTCTTCCACCCCAAAGGCAATAAAGTTAGATTACCTGAACAATTTACCAATTAGTATGGGAAACACTTTAAGTTAACATATTCTTAAAATATTGAAATATTCCTTATTTAAATTGTGAATAAATATGATAGGTAAAAAATAGGTTGTAAACAGTGGCATACATATGGGAGAGCCGTAACAAAGATCCTTTAAGGTCGGAGTTTTGCCTTTCAGGATAGATAGGTATGGTGAGTATTACACCAGTCAGATGTATATGTAAAATAAAGCACCTATGCATCTAAAGGGACATACCAGTGTTTGGGGCTGTGGGGTATACTTACATGTTCTGCTCCACTGATGCTGCTGGTTCCTGGGGCGCCTGCTCTATGCTACTGTCCATATAGAGTTAATACTAAGCAGCCATTTCAAGTGGGAGAAGCACATCACTGGACATGTGGAAATGCTCAGTAGGCAGCCCAGGAACCCACAGCTGTGGCGGAGTGGGACAGGTAAGTATATCACTGTCATTTTCCCTGAAGTTTTGGCAGCATCTACGATCAAAGGGTTATTCCAGGAAAAAAATCAGTTTTCCCCTATCCACGGTATAGGGGAAAAGTAGGAGGTCATGGGGAGTCACATCTCTGTATCTCCTGACTATCTCCATATCGGGCCCCGCTGGCTCTGTTATGTATAGAGCTGCGGGTACGGCACGTGACCTGTGGCTCTATTCATTCCAATGGAGCAAAAGAAAGAGCCAAGTACGCTGGAACAGCACTCTACTTGGCTCTTTCTGTGAGCTCCATGGGAATGAATAGAGTCATGGGTCACACGTCGTACTCGCAGCTCTATTCACAACAGGCCCATTACGGAGATAGGCGGGAGTACAGAGGTCGGACCCCCACAATCTCCTACTTTTCCCCTATCCTGTGGATAAGGGAAAAGGGATTTTTTTCTGGAATACCTCTTTAAAGTGAAATTTTTTTACATGAATAGACCGGCGTGGGGATGCTGGTGGCGTGGTCCTTTTTTGAACCGCAGCACAGTCTATTACCAAGCACTGGCCGGGCATGAAGCACTGGAGGTGGGCCCGCTGCCCCCTAGTGTGCTGAAACCCCTACCCTCTGTGATACGGCTTCATTGATTCTAATAGAGCCGCTTCATAGAGGGGAGGGCAGATTGTAACACTTGGGGCCAGTGGGCCATGCTTCATGCCCATCCAGAGCTTAATGCCCGTCTGATGCCCGTCTGATTCCCGGTAGTAGACCACAGCACCGGCTTCCCTGCACCAGTGCCAGTCTATTTATGTAGGAAATAAAAAAGCGATGTATCGGTGGTACGTTCACTTTAAGTGTTTATCCTGGACAACCCCTTTAACCCCCGACTCCCTGGTGGCCCAGTCTGAGCCTGCATATTGGGAACAATTCATACACAATGATGTCTATGATGTACCGAACCTAGCATTGTCATTCTTCACGAGCTCTAATGTACCAGGGATTATCAGTCTTGTCAAAAGCTACTAATCGCATTGGGTCTCGCTCCAGAGACCTGCAGCGATCACGAGATACAGCAAGGGGGACTGCATGGCAGTGTTAGGACCAAATTGTCTTAAAGGGGTTATCCAGCGCTACAAAAACATGGCCACTTTTCCCCCTACTGTTGTCTCTAGTTCAGGTGCAGTTTGCAATTAAGCTCCAATTACTTCAATGGAACTGAGTTTCAAAACCCCACCCAAACTGAAGACAACAGTAGGGGGAAAGTGGCCATGTTTTTGTAGCGCTGGATAACCCCTTTAACCCCTTAAGGACCGGGCCTAAAATGGCCTAAAGGACCGGAGCAAATTTTATGAATATGACCTGTGTCACTTTATTCATTAATAACTTCGGGATGCTTTTACCTATCCGGCTGATTCTGAGATTGTTTTCTTGTGACATATTGTACTTCACATTTCTTGTAAATTGGAGTCGATACTTATAACGAATCTTTATGAAAAAAACCAAAATAACGTGAAAAATTGTAAAAAAATGCATTTTTCCAACTTTAAACCTTTTCTGCTTATACAAAAAATGGTTATGCCACATAAATTATATATTAAATAGCATTAGCAACATGTCTACTTTATGTTGGCAGCATTTATTAAACTATATTTCATTTTTTTTAGACAATAGAAAGCGTAAAACATTAGCAGCAAATTTCCAATTTTTCAGTAAAATTTCAAAATCAGATATTTTTAGGGACCTGTTCAGGTTTAAAGTGTATTTGAGGGGCCTGTATGTTAGAAAGCCCCACAAAGCACCCCATTTCAGAAACTGCACCCCCCAAACTCCGCAAATGCAGATCCAGAAAGTTTTTCAACCCTTTAGGGGAGTCACAGAAATAAAAGCTAAGTGTGTAAGAAATTTTAAAATTTTAATTTTCTGTGCAGAGATTTTATTGTAATCCAATATTTTTCATAATTATAAACTTATTACCAGAGAAATGCACCCCAATATTTATTGCAGTTTATAGAAATACCCCATATGTGACCCTATTGCGCTATTTGACGCAACCACAAGCCTCAGATATAAGGGAGCGCCTAGTGCATTTCAATGGCTCCGTTATATTTGGTCATTTCTGACTGTACCACTTCAGCTTGGCAGAGGCTCTGGGGTGCCAAAACCTAAAAAACACCACTAAAGGGACACCATTCAGAAAACTACACCCCTCAAGGAATGTAACAAGGGGTGCGGTGAGCATCTGGACCCCACAGGTGCTTCACAGATTTTCCCAACAATATGGCGTGAAAAAAGACAAAAGTATTTTTTACACTAAAACGTTGTTCTAGACTTCAATTTTTCATTTTCACAAAGGGATAAAAGGAAAAAAAAAAAAAAAACATGTAGCGCAGTTTCTCCCGAGTACGGAAATACCACACATGTGGACATAAAGTGCCAAGCGGGCGCAGGACGAGCCTCCAAAGGGAAGGAGCGCCAATTGGCTTTTGGAAGCTGGATTTCACTGGAATGGATTTCAAGGGCCACGTCGCATTTACAGAGCCCTCGTGCTGCCAAAACACTGGAAACCCCCCACAAGTGACCCCATTCTGGAAACTACACCCCTCAAGGAATCTAACAAGGGGTGCAGTGAGCATATGGACCCCACTGGTGACGGGCACAAATGTGGAACAATGTGACGTGAAAGGGAAAAATTTCATTTTTTCACTTTCACGGCACAAATGTGCCCGTCATCAAGGGGTCCATATCCTCATTGCACCCCTTGTTAGATTCCTTGAGGGGTGTAGTTTCCAGAATGGGGTCACTTGTGGGGGGTTTCCACTGTCTTGGCAGCACAAGGGCTCTATAAATGCGACATGGCGTTCATCATCCATTCTAGCCAAATCCAACCTCCAAAATCCAAATGGCGCTCCTTCCCTTCGGAGGCTTGCCCTGCACCCACATGGCGCTTTATGTCCACATGTGGGGTATTTACGGATTTGGGGGAAATTGCTCTAAACATTTTGTGTGTTTTTTTCTCTTTTAACCCCTTGTGAAAATAATAAATTCAAGGCTAGACCAACAGTATAGTGTAAAAAATGTAATATTTCATTTTCACGCCACATTGTTCCATATTTGTGCCCGTCACCAGTGGGGTCCATATGCTCACTACACCCCTTGTTACATTCCCTGAGGGGTGTAGTTTCCATAATTGGGTAACTTGTGGGGGGTTTCAACTGTCTTGGCAACACAGGGGCCTTTTAAATGCAACATGGCCCCTCGAAATTCATTCCAGCCAAATCCAGCCTCAAAAAACCAAATGGCGCTCCTTCCCTTTGGAGGCTTGCCCTGCACCCGCATGGCGCTTTATGTCCACATGTGGGGTATTTCCGTACTCAGGGGAAATTGCTCTACAAATTTTGTGAAAATGAAAAAATCAAGACAAGATTAATGATTTAGAGTAAAAATTTAAAACAAATTACACCAAATGTTGGTCTAGCCTTGATTTTTTTCCATTTCCACAGGGGGTTAAAAAAGAAAATAAACGCAAAGCGTGTAGGGTAATTTCCCCTGAGTACGAAAATACCCCACATGTGGACATAATGTGCCATATGGGCACAGGGCAAGCCACCAAAGGGACTCAGCGCCATTTAGAGGCTGTAATGGAGGATGGAGGCCATGTCGCAATTACAAAGCTCCTGTGCTGCCAGGACAGTAGAAACCCCCCACAAGTGACCCCATTCTGGAAACTACACCCCATAAGGAATCTAACAAGGGGTGCAGTGAGCATATGGACCCCACTGATAACAGGCACATATGTAGAACATGTGCCGTGAAAATAAAAAATACAATTTTTTCATTTTCACATCCCAAATGTGGCCGTCACCAGGGGGCCATATCCCCCCTGCCCCCCTTGTTAGATTCCTTATGGGGTGTAGTTTCCAGAATGGGGTCACTTGTCAGGGGTTTCTACTGTCCTGGCCGCACAGAGGCTCTGTAATTGCATCATGGCATCCTCTAATGGGAATCGCGACCATACCTATTTAGCTGGGGAAAAAGGGACAATTCTAATTTATTTGGGGGTATTAGGCCAATTATTAGTTTATAAGGTTGAAAATGACAGGTGTCCATCAATTTCAACCTGTGTTGATCCAGAGGAAGGCAAAAAAACCCTCGTAAGGCAGACAACAGTAGCCTCATCACAGGGAAAAAATTCCTTCCCAACTCCATAATGGCGATCAGAATAATCCCTGGATCAACGTGACCCCTGAAATAGGAATAAGGGACAGAATTTAGATAATGTAGAACCCCAGTGACGTGTGGTGCGCCTTGAAGCGATCCAGTATGCAGAGGCCGGGGTCATCAGGACAGGTGTTACACTGGAAAATGGTGTCCTTCCTGATCCCACTGTTACGCCACACTCTGCACTTCTTCTGGGGTCTCCTGTTTTCCAGTGTGGGGGACGTCACCTGGAAAATGTTGTCCTGGTGCGATACGGGGTCCTTCATATCCAGAAGCGCTGGGTCCGCTCCATGGCTGCTAAATATTAGGGCGCTATTACTACTTCTGATATGTTCGGATCGTGCCGCAAGCTACAGGGCAGCGAGGGACCGGAAGAGGGGGTGCTGGTATAAAAGTTATCCCCGTACAGGTGGTAACCTTTATCCAGCAGTGGGAAGATCAGTTCCCGAACGATCTCCCCACTAACTCAGAGGATGGGGGGGGTGCATCTGGGGGCTGGATTTGGGTGTCCCTTCCTTCATACACTCTAAGTGCACGTGCACACTGCGGAATGGCGAAGGATAACCCTTTGTGCATTCCGCAGCTGGCACCCACCGGCAGACTGATGCGGGCGCGCGTCTCCGTCCGTGTCATAGACTCCATTCTATGCACGGGCGGATTCCGCTCTCCGTCAAATGTGTTCATTCTTTGGACGGACGATGGAATCCGCCCAAGCATAACATGGAGTCTATGACACGGGTGGAGACGCGCGCCTGCATCAGTCCGCCGGCGGGTGCCAGCTGCGGAATGCACGTAGGGTTATCCTTCGCCATTCCGCAGTGTGCACGTACCCTAAATCTGTAAGTGTACCCTGAGGTACTCTCACAGAGTTTGTAGAATTTCACGCCATACCGTGATCTCTTATTGGGACGGTACTGGCGGAAAAGACGTGTCTGGGGGGCAGCGTACGCTACGCTACCCCCAGATATGTCATTGGATGATGAGGATGAGGATGAATGGAGGAACAAAGGACCCCCCCATTCATCCTCACTGGCTGTTTCGGTGTCGGAGGCAATAATAGCATATGCGTCCGACACAACGAAAACACCCTGGGGGTCATCTTTATACGGGGATTGGTATATGGGGTATGTAGTGGTGTAGTGTAAAACTTTATTCCGTGTAGTGTAATGGTGTTTTTTACATGTTTTTTTAACATTAAGTATAAAAAAAAAAACTACGCCAAGAAAGGAGTTGCTGATAAATGCCGCACTTATGTGCGGCACTTATAAGCAGACCGTGGCTGTAGGATATAGGAAAAAAACACTCTACGCCAAAAAGGAGGAGTTGCTGATCAGCGGCGCACTTACGTGCGATGCTGATCGGCACTCAGCGGCGATAGGGTGCGGAAAATAGAAAAAAAAAATTGGGAAAAAAAAAAAATAAAATCTTTCTTCAACCCTATAGCTACTGATATGTGTATTATATACACTTATCAGCCGCTAGGGGGCAGTAGAACGCCAATTCCGGAAAAAGCCGAAGTTTGACGACGCTGGAGCCGATGATTACCGATGGGGACCACCGGAAAAAGACGAAGACGCCGACGAAGACGATGACGCGTTCGGAACCCGGAAGTCGCGTTCGGAACCCGGAAGACGCGATCGGGACGCTGGATCCGGTGAGTATGGGTCAATACCTGCTCTGGACACCTCAGCTACCTAGCTGAGGTGTCCACAGCAGGTATTTAACCCTTTCATGGGGTACCTATATCGCCGTGATCGGCCGGCCGCTCCTGGCCGGCCGCTCCTGGCCGGCCGGTCCCGGCGATCGGGACGTGGCACCGTGGCCACCGTTACTTTTAACAGTAATGGCGGTCGGTGTCGTCCTCGGACAGCACCGACCGCCATTGCTTTCCGGGCCATCGGGTCACCGGTGACCCGGAAAGCTGCAGATCGCCGCCATATGCTGATCTGAATTGATCAGCCAATAGCGGCGATCGTCAGCACCCCCCGTGCCGACAAGCAGGGATGGCCTTCTATACATTATAGCAGGCCATCTTCCCTGATCGCTGCGTGTGTACACGCAGCGATCGGGGAAACCGCGGGCGTAAATGTACGCCCGTTTGCGTTAAGGCACGGGTTTTGGGGGCGTACACTTACGCCCGCGGTCGTTAAGGGGTTAAGGTGCATGAGCTCTTTGATCAGAATATGACTGGCCCATACACTAAAGAAAAGTCCACAAACTGAAATAGTGTTATTGTCCACATGATAAGTCATATTTACAGTCATTGAATTCGGAAATAATGAAAATGAGTTGTAAAGACTTTCCATTTTTATTTTGCACACAATACATAAAAAGTAAACTCACACTCGCTCCTTTGATGCTTGTCTGGTATGATCGACCTCAATAAATACATCCAGATATCAGAATCTTATTTGATAATATGTATTTATCCGCGATAGCCGCACAATGTTATCAGAACGTAGGGCGTTTGGAAATGCACCAACTGCGTGACAATGCCTGTGGCTGTAATATTGAGTAATGCCTTCCAAAGGTTGAAGAGTTTATTTGAGCAAAAAGAATATTTCATGGGAAAGATACACACAATAAACTGAATTTTTAATATTTAGATCAGGGATATGTGCACTGTCGGAGCCTTGGGGCAATGTTGTTGTAATGCTGTGTCTCTCATAGACAGAAGGGAACGGAGGCTGGTGATGATGAGTAATGTTTTTGCACGGATGTAATTTTCCGTCCATATCATTATTGGTTCACATTATATTATTAGCTACTGTGGGGAGAAAACAAATATGCTACTTTTTTTTATTATACTGTATCAGACATGACATAGACAGTACATAGGTCTACAGTGATGTAACTCCATAAAAAAACATGGCAACCAATAAAACATAAAACAACCAATGGCAAGAATACATAAGCAGTAGAGCAGGTTATAGAGCAAACTCTGCGCAAATGTTCATAATTGGTAAAAATTAACCTACTAGTGTCATGCACTGGATCATACCAGGAGTATTAGGTCTTGTTCTGTCGTCCTTAAAGGGGTACTCCGGCCCGGGGGTATTTTTCAGCTATGGATGGGGAAGGAGTGGTTATGGACGGCGGAGGTCACTTACCTCCCCGATTCCAGCGCCGGGTCCCGCTGCCGCTTCCTGGTGGGAGCTGCTGCATGAGACGTGACGTTTCAAGGCAGCTCAGACATTCAGCGGGTGTAGCAAAGTCCCGCCTCGGCTGCTGAATGGCTGAGCTGCCTTGAGATGTCACGTCTCCTGTGGCAGCTCACACCAGGAAGCGGCAGCGGGACGGGTGTACCGGGCGGCGCGATCCGGGACCCGGCGCTGGAAGTGGTAGTGACCTCCGCCGTCCATAACCACTTTATTCCCGGCCATAGCTGAAAAATATCCCCGGGCCCCTTTAAGGGGAGCTTCACATGTACCTGATTTGACACTGTGCGTTACGCAGCTTAATCTGATTTCCCTGTACTGTCATTTTCTATGGCTTTACATACTTGCAGTGGATTTTTTATTCCGTTGCAAGTATGTAAGGCCCCTTCCCACTTAACTGACCGCTGCCCAGCTAATGGGCTTCCTGGCCACGCTCCTGCTTGCTTCTCAGGCTCCTGGCTTCCTGGAGTCACGCTCAGCCAATCAGTGCGATGCCCCACCACAGTCACTGATTGGCTGAGCGGGACACCAGGGAGGGGAGCCGGGAGCCTGAGAAGCAAGTAGGAGCGTGGCCAGGTAATGTAGTAGCCCCTCAGCGGTGGGTTAAGTGAGAAGGGGCCTTACATACTCGCAATAGAATGTAAAATCTGCTGCAAGTACAGTATGTAAAGATATAAAAAACAACAGTACCGGGAATCACATCAGATTTGGCTGCGGAACTCAGCATAAAATCTGCTGCTGCTGTCCTGTATATGTGGAGACACCCTTAAAACCAATGTTCCAAGGCACAAAATACACTATAGGGCTCTAAGATTATAGGAAGTGCCAAAACAGCTGCATGCTACTGGGCTACACCAAAACAATGTCCCCTTTTTCTAAAACTGAAGTTGAGAAAGTAAGACCCCTTCACACATCTGCTTATTCTGACCCACAAAGGCAGACAGACTGGGAATCCATCCATTTCTAAGGTCCCATACACACAACCGTATGTGTTACCGGTCTGTGTTGGGGCCAGGGTCTTGAATGAAAGGTGAAAATACAAACAGGTTGCGGACGGTTGCATACTGTTCATAGCTACGGGCAGGACTACGGATGTGTGAATCGGGTCTAAAGAGGACATTGACTATCATTGAAGCTACAAGTAGCATTGACACAGATTTTTAGACAATGCTCCATGTGAAAAAAGTATGGAGATTTACTCTCTTCCAGTGGGAAAAAAATTATCTCATACTACCGTATGAAGTCAGGGGTCGTCATATACACTGGGTATGATGGCCCCATACAACGGGGGGCTTAACAATGGCTGCATCCCCACCGTATGGGGCGACCACTATAAAAAAAAAAAACAGTTAACTCACCTGGGGCAGTTCCCGGCATCAGCGCGCCTCCCATACCGTTCTCGGCACAGGAAGTGTGACGTACACTTCGTGCGCCAGAGACGGGGATCCCCGATCCTCTCCCGGGCCACCTAGTGTCTCATCGAAGAGGCTCAGAGATGCTTGGCTGCCGGGAGAGCTTCGAGAGAATAAGAGAGGCGACAGAAGCACCCGAAGCGTGCTGATACCGGTAATGGGCCCCATGTGAGTTAAATTTTTTTTTTTTTTTTTTTAAATTTAGCTGCAGTTAACCCCTGCCTGACAGCAGCAGGGCTGCAGTCAGGCAGGGGTTAACATTTTCCGGCATATAAGGCAAACCCCTGACAACCTTATACGCCAGAAAATAGGGTAATCAAATCAGTATTCTCCAAAAGGAGGATTTGCCCTTCTGTAGACAGTTGTTTTTGCTCCTCATCTATACAGGGTATTGTTTGCCTAGACAGATGCCTTAAAGGGACTAGAGTGAAAAACTAAAGGCCCTACTACACCTCCAGTTATTTTACAGAAGCTTGCTGGTCAAGTCTGGTCAGCGCTCACTTACCCCTCGTTACCTTCTCGCTGCCTGTGTTATTAGACAGCGAGCTGAGAGCAGCGGGAGGGGCCTCCCAAACGAACATTAGATCATTCGAGCGGCCCATTAAAGCCAGCGGCAGTCTGCTGCTGCCGCTTCTATTGCAGGGGTCGATGCGTTGCAGACCATCACATTTCAACATGTTGAAAGACGGCTGTTAGTTGCTGGCTGATAGTTGCCTATCAACATATGCTATTACACTGAATGATTATTGACCTAAACAGTCGGTAATCGGTGAAGTGAGTCCAATAGTTGTTCAGTGTAATAGGTCATTTAATGGTCATGGAAAAAACTTTTCATATGCCAGAGAGTGTTCAGAGTGTGTTTAGACACCGACCATTCATGAAAACGAGGTGGAGAAGTCCCACTCTTAGCACATTCTCTCCTGGTTCCGAGTCATGTGATTAAGATAGCCCTATATTGTGTCTATGGGGACCCCTCGCACACATAGACACAAAACAAGGAGAGGTGCACAGCACTGCACATTTCTCCATGCTCTTTCTCCTGAATACTCAGACCCTGACTCATAAGTTCTTTCCCATGGCAGGTACACTTTAACAGCCCTGTTATGGCTCTGGCTACATGACCACGGTAAGTCCATTTTACTTGTTATAAAAGTTTGCATTGAAGTTTACTTTAGGGTATGTTCACATAATGTTGATCTAATGTTTGATTTTAATGGTTAAGACAGTTCGGCATGCAGCAATATCAAATATGCCCATTTATTTTATTTTTTAACTTTAATTATATAGTTGTTACTTCCTATCCCCTGCTCCTCATAAAAAAAGCATTGAAGTAGACATACTGGGGGAAATTTATCATGCGGCAGATTCGCCCCTTTCCCGTGGTGTAAGCCAGCCGTATCTCCGGCTCGCCTGATGGCTGGGCGGGGAGGGAACCAAGGCAGGGAGGAGGAGTGGCTTCCTACTGTGATGCAACTCTATACCTGTGGCAGGTGCAGAGCCCGCCGGCTGTACGTAAATCTGTCGGGGGGAAAGGGGTAGGGGCTTTATTTATAAATGCCACCACTGTATAGATCAACAAGTCAATGCCCGAAGCAATTACCAAATGCTACTTGGGCAAGACACACGGCTGTATCAGATTTAATAAGGAGGTTCCGCATTCTTCATTTATAAAAAAAGGAAAAAAAATCTAGCTTTTATTGAGGCAGCACCTTAAAGGGAATCTGTTACCAGCTTTTTGCCCCCTTAAATGAGTACAGCATAAATTAGTCACAGAAATTCTGAACAGATTGGTGTATTACTTACATCTTTTTGTTTAGCTGTTCTCCTAATATGCAGGATAATAGGATTCTTGACACACCCCTCCCCCCGCCCTCCAGCTGCTGATTGACAGTTGACTGCCTATACACAGCATGGATAGATAACTGCCAATCAGCAGCTCGTGGGTGGAGTTTTCTGCTTCTCATGAATATCCAGGATTACTGGGCTCATGCACATAATGGAGAGGACTACCTATTGTCCATGTTATTCAGGAGGATATTTCTGGATCAGCTGCACAGAACAATGTAAGTGATACATCATTCTGTTCAGCTTCTCTGTCACTAGTCTATGTTACCCTTAGACTGACAGAGTCTCTTTAGAGTTCAAGCAAGACTAGACACCCAAGTATATGCAACATCTCTGACCCATTTCAGACTGTCTTGCAGCCCTTAGTGGATAAAGGTCTGCATGACCATCTGAAACACCCCGGGAACATTGTTAATATTTCGGCCTCTATTCTATTCTACTTGGTCTAGTCCTATAGAAATTTTAGGCATCTTATGTTGCTGATGTGCTCCAAAGTCTACAATGAAATGCAATATATACAAAGCATTACCGCAGCATTTTTAGCATTTGCAATGTTCCTTTTCCCAAAATTCAGCCTATTCTGGGTATGGTGTTTATTATGGTAATTTTTAAAAAAAAGTTTTATAAGATAGGAGTTCTATAGGATCTATAAAAAGATGGACAAATGCATTGTTTTACATGTTAAAAATAACCACAAATGTTTGTAAGAAATGCTTGAAACGCATGTGGAGGAACGCTACAACTGTAATAGGATTGTCTGAACTTGTGCGACTCCTTTAACTACATTACAAGTACTACAATAGCTCCATATATGTATGTGTTGGATTTTGCAATATTGTTCACATGACAGGCAGTCTCAGCTTTCTGAAGAATAGCCTCTGACTGTTTACATAGACAGGCACATGAGGTAGAATGTGACACCCTAGTGTCTTGGGAAACAAAATATGTGATGTGAGTTAGAGAACTTGGCTCGATGTCCTGACACTTCTACTAGGACAAAAAAACATGCAGAGCATTGGTTGGTTATAGTCAGTGACCACTTGTGATATTCCCATATTTCTAACAAGATGGCTTTTTAAAGGGGTTTTCCACTTTTAACATATTACATTTACATTGGATATACTCAGCTTTCCACCATAAAAGATCCAGTTCTTGAATGCTACTAGAAGGTCGAGGAAGTGCAGTGTTTTACATAACCAGACCCCAACAACATAAGTGTTCATACACATAAGAGAAAATAGCGGGTCCCTGGAGCTCCCGTCAGTGTCGGCACTTCCTCGTTCTTCGGCCAACAGTTTCAGATGACTGACAGCTTGCACAGCCAATCAGAGCTGAGAAAGCTTTGAGTCAGGGGCTGGAGAGCGTCAGATGACTGACAGCTTGCTCAGCCAATCAGAGCTGAGAAAGCTTTGAGTCAGGGGCTGGAGAGCGTCAGATGACTGACAGCTTGCTCAGCCAATCAGAGCTGAGCAAGCTGTCACTTGCTAATGTCTCGCAGTGGGGCCGACCTGGTGTGAAGATGTCATCGACACAAGATGGCGGCGGCCGTAGTCGAGAGGGATCAGGTACGTATGTGTTGAAAACAGAAGAAATAACCCCCATCAATTATTCATATGCCATTGACATCTGCTCTTGTTTTCTTTTGTACTGATGTTTATATATCCACATATATATAAAAAACATTAAAATTATATATATATATATATATATATATATATATATATATATATATATAGTTCATGGATATGCCTTGTTCCTACATGTTGTAACATTTTTTTGTAACCTTCAAACTGCTTTAATTTTGATCGTTGAGTAGAGATGAGCTCAACTCGAGCATTCACGACTCCAATTATTCGCCATTTGATTACTGGTGGCTGAAGAAGTTGGATGAAACCCTAGGGAGTCTGGAAAACCATGGATACAGCCTTACGCTCAAGTATGCCATAGCATATCATCCAGTAGCACTCATCTCTTCTATTAAGTTCTATTGTAATTGGTAGTAGTAACATAAAATGTAATGTAATAACGGCTGTTATTTTTATGACCGTAAAATATATATTTTTTGGGCCGTTTATGGCCCAAGTGATTAGCATTTTCTAGCACCTCTTTTGGGTTGTAAACCGCACAAAATAGGTCCTGTATTTAAACAGCCATAGCAATAGCTTACATATATTGACAATCAGTGGATCTGTGAGAGCGCCAGGTCTTAGGACCCCGTTGATCAACTGTTAATGGCCTAGCCACATAATTTTGCAGCTTTAAAACACCTGTAGAGAGATCTTCCCAGTTCCATTTACGCTTTTCCGGCAGCGAAGAGTTTTTTTTTATAGAAAGATGATGCTACTTTATGGGAGATATAGAAACAGAAGATACAACTGTGAAGATGATAAGGAAACCACCATGTGAAACCATAGAGATGCTGGGGAGGAGGTACGGAGGACTTTACTAGTGACTGGTGGGATTGCACCAATCTAACTTGTATCATCTATGTTGAGAATAAGTGAAACGTTATTAGTGGGGGAAAACCCCTTTAAGTTATGAGTTTGATTAATGGATTAGGAGGAGTTGTGATTCTCTTGATATCCAGACATTTCTGCAAAACAGGAAGAAAGATGATTGTGGCTTCTCTGTGATTTGTCACATAGACGACCACTGTTACTCAGTATTTCCCCTTTTTTACTCTAAAGAGCGAAACAAACCAGAAGGAAGTAAATACTGAGACGATGTAGGAAATCAGTTATTTTTATTATTAGCAATAAAGGGGGAGATTTATCAAACTGGTGTAAAGTGAAACTGGCTCAGTCGCCCCTAGCAACCAATCAGATTCCACCTTTCATTCCTCACAGACTCTTTGTAAAATGAAAGGAATCTGATTGGTTGCTAGGGGCAACTGAGCCAGTTTCACTTTACACCATGTTTGATAAATCTCCCCCAAAGTCTGTACACATATATTTATAGAGAGAGAGTAGTGTCTGTCTGGTGAGTACACTCCGAAAAGACCCTGCATGTATTCTTAAAAGGGTTATCCAATGCTACATAAACATGGCCACTTACCCCCCTCTCTTGTCTTCAGATTGGGTGGTGCTTCAAACTCAGTTCCATGAAGTAAATGGAGCCTAACTGCAAACCACACCTGAACTGGAGAGGGGGGAAAGTGGTCATGTTTTTGTAGCACTGGATAACCCCTTTAAGGCCCAATTAAATGAAACAATTATTATCGTAGCTGGCTGATTACCATCTGTTTCGGCCAATGATAATCGTTTGATGTAATAGCACATAAAGACCACAACCAGCAAAAGACCACAACCAGCCGACATGAACAATGAATGACCTGAAAAGAATAGTTGTACTGACATTCATTAGCTTTAAAAAACACTTCTTATATGTGCTCAATGTGACATGGAAAGGACGAGAAAATAGTGCTTACTTGCATCTGACCATCCCTGCTGGTGCTATTCCCCAAATACTGATCTCTCGCTGCCCAACACTTCTTGGTCTGCTCTTGAGGGAATGCCCACCTAGCTGATCTCAGCTGAGTCGCAGCCATGGCCAGTGACTGGCTGCACAGACATCCTCTGTTTTTGTAACAGAAAGTAAAGTGCTTTGCAGTGGAGACTAGGACGGCATTGGTGGGGGATCAGAGGCAGGTAAGTATAATTTTTGGCCCACGCTGTTATCTGCTTTTAATGGAGAGAAGAGGAGTAAGCTGTTGCCAGACAGCTCTAGTGGTAGCTTATCTCCCTGAAAGCAAAAGAATCAGGCAGTTGGAATCATGCCTGAACATGCCTGGTCCTTCTCTTCCAGATATCATAGTAACATAGTAACATCTATATAAAAAAATTAATGTCTGTCTCTCCGTCCATCTGTCCAACCATCCTTCCCACTATCTGTCCGTCCATCCGTTTGCCTGTACTCTATAGACTTCCGAACACCTGAACTGTTTGACCCCAAATTTGGCACTTAGATACATTGGGTGCTCAGGAAAGTTACAGCGACGGTCCTGTCCTAGCCAGATATACAGGAGGGGAGGGGGATGGGAAAGACCGCCCCATAGAAATAAATGGGAAAATCTCCACACTGCACACACATTAGACCTGCGTGTCTCCCCAGCAATGCACAGGTTTTACCACAAAGATAATGTCAGTGTTTGACAACAGCCCCTCTTCACACACACACACAAACACACACACGTCCATCAACTTCAACCTACAAAAACCCTACTGTGTTGATCCAGAGGAAGACAAAACCCTTATAATTCAGAATTGCCCTCTGATCTATCAGACTTGTAAGGACTCCATACACATTAGACATTTGGCCAATCCTGCCAGAAATGTCAGGCCAACTTTCGACAAATGTGCATGGGGCCTTTAAAAAAAAAGAAAGAAAAAAAGTTCCCTGTTCTCAACACACAAAGGCACCCATGTCACATGCAACAATTCTGCTTATAGAAAAGTAAGATAAGGTCAATGTAATTTTTTTCCCCTTCTACTTTCCTTATTTTTATCCTGCACTTTAAGTGAGCAATAAATCAGCCCATATTCTCTGCCCATGACCCAGTGGTAGACATAAGTCAACTTTTCTAAACAACTGTACAAATAAATAGTGGTATGTGGATAATGTTTTTATGCTTGGACTGGAATGTGTTACTGAAACATAAGTATTTCTTTCCCAGGATAAGTATAGCAGGGTAGGACTTCCCAATGATTTGCCATAACAATAACATATTAGTGCCCTCTGGCTACATTGTCACTTAAAATAATACATTTCTGATTAGCAAAATAATCTAAGATCTCGCATGCTGGGCCTTGTAGGAAAGGAAATGAATGAGCCGCACGTGGGAATGAAGCTTTGCTGCTATTTTTATTATTGGATTTATTATTCATTATAGCTTTCAAATATGTCACATTCTTGCTGTCATTAGGAATGTACAGTCTCTTCCTGGTGCCTAGTGAAGCGCCTCCTTAGAAGCCTCTTTCCAGAACAAGTCAGTGAACTGCAATTCCCTCATGTATATTACTATGAGAATCGCATCCCACGCAAGAGTTCCATTAGCTACCAGTGGGGCCAGGAGGAATTTATAGCTAATAAACAAAATTTTTGCAACTTTTTGGTATGTTTTGTATTGCAGTTCCGGACAGTTTTCTCAATCATTGAATGCTAACATCCCGATCACGTCCAACTGACATAGATGCACTATGTGTAAGAGGACTTTCCACCTAAAGAGTACCTGTCACAGAAACATGATTGGTTGGCGTGTTAGTGGTCAGACCATGACCGATCTGGAGAATGAGACGATATTATGTGACCTATGTAAGTGTATGGGGCCGTCAAGGCCGGACGGACACAGAGCAAGGAGAGGAGTGCACTGTAAGCAGACTCCCCACTCATTCTACTGATCAGTCACATTCTGAACACCGACTGATCAAAACGTTTGCCATGTCTCTGTGACATAGTAAAAGTTTTTTTCCCCCAATGACAGGTAAAATTTAAAGGATCTTCTGACATGTTATAGTGGCACTTACATTATAGGCTCTCAGGTTCTAAGACCAAACCAATCTCTAAAATAAAGGGGCAGATGTGATTTATTCAGTGCTAAGACCCTTCTTTTCTACTTGACTTTCCATGGATTTCCATTTCATGGACATTCTATGCATCCATCCGATTGCTCAACTTTCCTCAAACCAAGTAGCAGTTTCTCTCTCTTTTGGTTTAAAACACATGGAGCATGGAGTCAGGCATGCACACCAATGTTAAAATCATGGGAGATAGCTGGCGGCCAAACAAAAAGAGATCTTGTCAACATGAAAATACTAGGGGCTGGAGTTTTGAATGGCCAAAGCAGGAAGTGGTGAAGAACAGAAGACGGTCATCAGTGTGTGGCAGGGTCCCAGGACGGACGAATTTTCCAGCGACCAGTCTCTACAGGCAAGTATAAAAATTAGCTTTCAACCCACCTTTGTCCTTTAAGGTCCCTGCTTATTCAATGCTTGGGCGTCCAGTGGGCGGTCTCACTATACCTTTCCTGTATAAGGGTATGTTCACACTGAGTTATATAGGTGGAAGTGTGCATACATACATGGCTGTCAATCGTTGATTAGGATTGCCCACTTAACTCTTTGAATCAATATTCTTCTACAAATTTTTTTTTCCAACAAAACTATAAATCGATGTGCTTTGCTCCTTTCATTCTATAATATGATGCAGATAGGTCAAACTGCAAGTACAACATGACAGGTTCCAATTGAAGGTTTTAGTCATCCTAGTCATGGTATCAATATCAATGGGCTGAAATATCACAAAGTGATAATCATTCTGCTTAAGGTCAATTTTGCAACCAAGACCCTCATAATACCCAATTACAAGCGTGAACTCCAGCCGAGAAGGTCCATGTGCTACTTGCTCCTGTCACTATGACTCATTTTGAAGGTCTATTTACTATGGTCTCTGTTTTTTTCCCTTACAAACTCCAGGACATTTCACAGGTTTTTGCTAATTAATGTCACCACTATGGAAATGGAGGCCGCTCTGCAAACCAACTGTGATACTTAGCAGGTCACTTGTATCCTGGAATTAGAGAAATTGGATTACTAATGGCCAGACAAGATCATCAAGGGAGAGATTGTAGGGATTTTCACCTTGAGGCAGTCTGCTGCACCCTTCGAGCTTTCCCCCCTGGACAAATGTGGGAAACAGCACATTGAAATGTTAGACAGCTGAAACTGAATGTTGACTAATCTGCAGCAGAACCAGATTTGTTTTGCTACATACTGATACTGGCCAAGAATTTCATAGGAATTATTTGGATATTGTTGAAGGTTAACTCTTTTCCCGGCCTCTCATAAAGAAGTGATTTGCTGCAGCGCAAAACAAAGAACGGGGTTAACTGTAAAGTGAAAAAAAAAATCAAAAATAAAAACTTGGACGCATTCCTTAAAATGGAATGTTAAAAAAAGAAATCTGTCAACGGAAGACTTATTAGCTGAGCCTGGAGAGACACATGAGTGGGACATTTGTTGCTCACGCCAAATTGGTTGAGAATTAGCCTACCGAAACTTCCACCCTGTGAATTCTCGACTGGTCCTTAACATTCTTTAACAGTCCATTACAATGAATAAGGATCACCAAACCTTCACAGTAAATAGACACATAAATAATTGTTCACGATTTCCATTCCCATGGCAGGTGGAAAGCACGTGGATCGAAGATTTATTAGCTTATTAGGATAATTTGTAGGTTTTCATGCTTTAAGTGATTTTAGATGTTGACTAAATATAGTACAGGACTATTCGCAGCCAAGAAGACGCTCATATAGCTACCATAAAGGGGTGAGGGATCTGGATCAGGTCAGTCCCATCATTCATCACCATGGGAGGTGTGAATTAGCACCTGCCTTACTCCAAAAGTATATCCAAGTAGGCAAATAGATTTCATCTGACAGTCACCCTATATCGTACAGGGATGAAAAGCCCTGCCCACTATACAGTAGTTTCTCAGTAATTTACACTTTACATGGTGTCTATGATCTAAGTGGACAACCCCTATCTGAATGTTTTATAATGGCATATTAATATGTATATGTGTGTGTGTGGGGAGAGATTTATCAAACATGGTGTAAAGTAGAACTGGCTCAGTTGCCCCTAGCAACCAATCTGATTCCACTTTTCAGTCTTCACAGATTCCTTGGAAAATATAAGGTGGAATCTGATTGGTTGCTAGGGGTAACTGAGCCAGTTCTACTTTACACCAGTTTAATAAATCTACCCCATAATGTTAGACTATGTTTCCTTGGTATTAGATGGTCAACTGTTAAGCAGCCTTAGATACTTGTGTGGGGCAATGTGTTTCTTCCTAGGGCATGAAGCCATACTTGTAGAAAAGAAAATCTCTCTAATATGGTGTCTGATAGAAAAAAAAGCATTTTTGTTGCTTTGAGAAAATACCCTTATATGCATTAAAGAAGAAGTCGGGCCATAACAAAAATCTGAAAATCATTAATTGCTTACCTCCCCCCATGCCTGCGATGTGCCACGTGACCAGCTTTGGGACCCCCACCGGAAGGCATCCCCCCCCCTCTTCGAGTGGTGATGACGTCACCTGTGTGTTTGATGCAAAAGCCGATTTACCTTCTAAACCTTCCCTCTTATTTTTGTTTATCATTTTGGTGGTTGTGCAACTGCTCAGTTTCATAGCAAAGGAAGAAAGAATCAACCTATACAGGGCCTCCTCTTCTCCACTACCCAATAAATGTTGAGGCATTTGTTCGTTAAAGTGAATGTCTACAGTTAGTAGGTCAAAAATACAGTGGTATATTCTCTATTTTAAAGAGGTTTTATAGGGAATCCTTTTTACAGTGATATGCCCAGTGTAGCTTAAAAACAATAGAAAGTGCATTGAGACGGAATCGGGCATCATCAGGATGACAGCGGTTGTGGGGGATTTAGAAGGGTGAATGCACGTTTTCTATTGTTGGGAAAGAAGAACAAGCTCCTTTCTGAATTGGTGTGTATGTGCACTCAACTTTTGGGGTTGTGCAATTGTATAGGCAGGACTTTTAATACAGAAACACCAGAGGGTTCGGGTGAAAATAAAAAAGAGTGGATATATGAGTACAAAACTAAGCAAGGACCAACCGACATAGAAGATTTCTCTTGAGGGTAAGTGCAGGTGTTATCCCAAATTTACCAGTGCCGGATATTAGTACCTCGACAAGGAGAAGTATCGATAATCATAAAAAAGGGTGTATTTTAAAAATGCAATGCAATTCTCAAGCATTTGGACGAACCCGAGCACGCTAAAAAAAAGTGAATATATATATATATATATATATATATAGTCTGAAGGGTCCCTTAAGTTCACCAACAGTCAGAGGCGTAACTACAAATGGCTGGACCCCAGAGCAATCTTTTGATTGTGCCCCCCTTCCTTCCTGACAGATCACTAAGCCTTTAAAGGGGTACTCCAGTGAAAAGCTTTTTCCCAGTAATTGAAACACATTACAAGGTTATATAACTTTGTAATATTTTTCAATCACCTATCTGCCCCCCTTCCCTCTTTCCCCCTCTCAATCCCCACCAGGAAGTGAAGTAAACTCATTCTTCCCCAATGACTGTTGACCCCAGGCTTTTCTGTGGCAGCCATTTTGTGACAATGACATCTTCAAGAGGGAGACGGGTCTAAGCCCTGTTACGCCACCCTCCCTTTGTCAGATGACACAGGTTGCTCAGCTCTGATTGGCTGAACAAGATGTAAGCCATCCAACAGTTTTACAGAGTCAGTTAGACATCACAGGAGAAAAAGTGCATCATGGGAAAGCCCAAACCAGGAAGCAAAGAAAAAATGAAGACCAACTGGAGGTTCAGGGTCCCTTTTTTTTATCAGCCCCGGAGTACCCCTTTAAGTCTAGTCATCATAACTGCAATCGCTTGTCAGGAGTGCTTGCAGTTAAAGGGTAATCTGGAGAACCTGGTAGGCTCGCTAGGGCACCTGGTGCTGCAAATGATGACAGTGGTGGTGGGCCCCATAGCAGTCCCTATGGCTGCTACAGTGGTAGTTACGCCCCTGCCAACAGTATATGTCATAAGTAGCTTCTATGTATATGGGATATTAGAGAGTATCTTGAGTTGAGACATGATGGGGATGGTTTACTAATGTGCTTGTGTCACAAAAGCGTGGGTTTGGTGTCCATTTTATTTGCCGGTTTAATCTTCCGCCTTATTTACTAATGGTTTGCAACACAAAAATTGAAAGAAACCGTTTTGTGTTTTAAAACCAAGAAGTGGGCATGGAGTGGACGTGTCTTTTAAAATCCTCCAAACCGTTTTTCTCTTTTTATGGATTTTCCATTCTAAAAATCAGCCACTTCTAGTGTGGCGGGATGGTCAGATTTGAGTTTTGTCATGTAAAAAATCTGTCAGATTTACTAAGGGCAATGAGGCACATTAATAACTCTGGTGGGTTGGGAAACTAAAACCCTGAGGTGTGGGGTTCTTGAAATCCCGAAAATCTTCAAAATGCTATTTTGACTTTTAATGCTCTAATAAGGTATCATGTGATTACATGCATAAAACCATATACTAACACTGTTTCCTCTATCTTAACTAATCCTATATTTGATTGAATTGTAATGTTCCTCATGCACAAGTTCTAAGTCATTTTGGAGTAAGATGGAGAAGAGTAACATAAGGTCCTTAAATTACAATGTGTGAGGTAATTTTTTAATGAGATCTGTTCGCAGGGCCTGAAGGGTTAATTAAGTGAGAAGATCTTATCGAGAACGCCGGACTTTAAAGGCAAAATCCCTCCACAGGAACTGAGCCCACTCAGAAATAGCAAATAAACTACCTCTAAATGATTAGAAGTTGACCGAGCTTTTCCGCTTCAGATCACTCAGTGCCTTCCAGCGATATGGTTTTAAAAACATTGAAATTACAGGCCCATTAAAGTAGACATTTACATGTGGTCACATGCAGGTCTGAGGCTGGAACAGACCTTAGAAAAACGCTTTACACGAGTAGCAAAACACAAGCTGCATTAATGACAAAGCTGCAGCCACAGTAAAAACACGACGACAGCGTGTAAAATTTCTACAGATTACGTTTCTCTCTGGAACTTACAAGGACATACAGTTATTTACTTCAGTTTTTTTCCACTCCTTTCTGGGTCATGAATTGAGACCAGTGGTGTGTTACCTGCAACTATTACCTATTAAACCATAGCTGGCCTCACATAAAAAAAAAAAAAATTATATATATATATATATATATATATATATATATATATATAGATATATAATCATGGCAGTCAGCAATCCATGTTTTTCTATCCCTCTAAATATACCTCTAAATGCTTTTTTTCATTCCTCCTCCCTGCTCAGTGGATGCGGTGCTAGTTCATTGCTTAGCACTATGAGCCAATCACATGCTCTGCTCTGATGCTCCTCCTCCCCTCTCACAGCATGCAGTCTCAGACACAGAGAGGGAAACTGCAGCTGCACCTCCCCCCTCTTCTACATTTGGGGTTGTAAAGGTGAAGTAGCATTTAAGTTTGTAATATTAAGAAGGATACTGGTGTTTCTTTATGAAAATTTAAATTATTTTAGTTTTCCTATCAACAATTTTTCTTTTTGCAAATTTTAAGCCACATAAACAGTTCCAGCAAGGAAGACCTGCCTAACAAAAAGCTAGCAAATACCAAAAGTACCAATTGAATAAGCTTCCAATAAAGAATGGGAGCCTGAGCGTGTTTCCATACACGGTACTAGTAAAAGAGTGCCACCATTAACAGTGTCAGCCATAAACATAAGCAAGCCAGATTTCCATTCACTTCAGTCCCTGTCCCCATTTAAGTGTGGGTAGCCCCCTCCTTATTACCTAGTTGTTTCAGACAAACCCTTTGAAATAGGTTCATTAAAATAAGCGCCATCCAATCTCCGTAAACTAACATTGTTGTAATATTGTGAAGTGGTGTTGTGAAGCCGTATTACAGGGCCGGATATTTCGGACTACACGGCTCAACTATCATGCAGCCCTTGCTGTATATGGAAAACAAAAAAGTTTTTTTACTTACCTCTCCACGTTCTCTGGTGTTCTTCTAACTTTTTTTCCGCTGCCAAAGCTTCCACGCCTGTCTCTGCAGTGACAGGCCGCTCTGCCAATCACTGACCGAGATAGGACAGAGCCCTGGCCAGTGATTGGCTGAGCAGCCTGTCACTTCAGAGACCGGCTCAGAGGTTCCATCAGCAGCTGTGGGAAGCGGGTAGAAGCTAGAAGGAGACCAGGGAGCGTGGACAGGTATCTACAAAGTTAACTATTTTTGTTTGCACAGTCATCAGCCGTCGCCCCACACATTGCTATTACACATGACGATGCAAGGTCGGCCACTGATTTTCTAACTTGTTGAAAGGCAACAATCCGCCAATTGTTTCTCTATTACATGGGGCGATAATATGCCGAATCGGCCCAATTAGGCAGATTATGGCTCTGTGTAATAGGGCTTTAACAGTAGCTTAGCCACTAGGTGGTAGAACATGCAAAAGCACATGCGTTCACCAGGTGCTGAAGCATGTGGTGCAAATAAATTGCTATGCACAGTGTTTCTCAACTTTAGTCCTCAAGTACCCTCAACAGGTCATATTTTAAAAATTTCAAATACAAAGAACAGCTTTGGTAATACCTGAGTCACTGACTATAATTATATCGCCTGTGAAATACTGAGAAATCCTCATTAGAGGACCTGTTGGGTATACGATAGGACTGGAGTTGAGAAACACTGTTCTAGTGCATTCGTCGGCACAGAGCTCTTACCTGGAAGTGAGATCACAACAAGATAATGCAAAAGGAGTTTCATGAAATTGTTGAGAAGCTGCACACAAGCCTAATATCATTGTCATTGGAGTGCATGGATGGAGTGGGGTAAAGCACGCTGCCACTGGACTCAGGAGCAATGAAGTGTGTTCTGTGGAGTGATGAATCACAGTTATCTATCTGGTAGTCTGATGGATGAGTATGGGTTTGGTGGATACCAGAAAACTCTGCCTACAGCCTATACTGTGCCAAGTGAAAAAATTTTGTGAATGGCAATGATGCTATAGGGTTGTTGGTCTAGGCTTCTTAGTTTGAGATGTAGGCCTTAGGCTCCTTGGATTTCTCCCAGGGACCATATGGCCCTTGGCCAGTGAAGGTTTTGTTTTTCAGCATTTTGGACAATTGTGTTCTTCCAATTTTGTTGGAACAGTTTGGACTTGACCCTATTCTGTTTGGACACGACTGCACCCCAGTGCACAAAGCAAGGTCCATAAAGGATTGGGTGAGTTTGGTGTGGAGGAATTTGAGTCCTGACTAGGGATGGTCCGAACCTGCCGAGGTTCGGGATCGTACGAACCTGAACTCTCGGCAATGATTCCCGCTGTCTTCCACCTCCGTGGAGAGGGTAGATACAGCAGGAGGACCACCTGGAAAACTGGGATACAGCAAATGGCTATGGCTGTATCCTAGTTTTCCAGGCGGTCCTCCGGCTGTATCCACCCTCTCCACGGAGGTGGAAGACAGCGGGAATCATTGCCGAGAGTTCAGGTTCGTACGAACCCGAACCTTGGCAGGTTCGGACCATCCCTTGTCCTTACCTCAACCCAATCCAACACCTTTGGGATGAGTTTGAAGGCTATTTTTGAGCTTAAAGGGGAACTCCGGATAAGAAAAACTTATTTTCTATTCAAGGTACATTGAAAGTTATATAGATGTGTCTATACAATGTATTACTGTATCTGTACAGTTCTGCCAATGGTAGCTGATAGAAATCCAGAGGTGAAAAGAATGGCCCCTGTGCTAATTCACATTGTCTCCTGCTCCCTCTGCTATCCCCCCCTAGGAGACAAATCTTCCATGTCTCTGTCTCACATTGTGTGTGTTTGCTGATGATGCATACAGGGGGCAGGGTGTGATGTCACAGGAGGCTTGGCTGGATAACCCAATCCCCTGAGTGATCCACCATCTCTAACCGGCCACAAGCAGCTGCTGCACTAATTTTACTGATTGTAATGGGTGGGGGCATTGCATTCTGAGAAATGCCAAACCAGGAAGAAAAGAACCACAAAACAGAGCAACCCCCCCCCCCAAACAAATGGATTTTTGGTAGTTTCAAAACTGGGATAGACAGGTAAGTAATGCTATATGCTTCTGCAGAAGTTAAATTTTTTTACCCTCTACCTGGAGTTCCCCTTTAACCATCTTGTCCACCATCAATGCCTGACCTCAAAAATCCTCTTTTTGGCTGACTGAGCACAAATTCATAAAATCATGTACATACTAGCCAGTTGGGTTCTATGTAGGATTATTGAAATCTCATTGTTGTACCCACTGATGCTGTTTTTCTTTGTATCAGCAGTTTTCTATAGGAACATTTGAAACGTAGTAACATTTGGCAATTTAGAGTATCCTAAAATACTCCTATTTTCTGGATGTTTGTACATTATGTCTGTGGTCTGATTCCAAGTCTTTACATATATTGAGTCAACATTCTTCTCTGATATTTCAGTAGGAGGTTTCGCTCATCTCTTTTAACTGAGGAAAATCCTGACAGACTTCCCTTTTTGTGAAGCATTTACCCGTAGGAGTAAAAGAAAATAATGTAATGCAGAAAAAGGCCACATGCCAGAAGATAAGGGTTGTAGTACATCATCATTAATCTTTCAATGTCACTGATCTTTACATTCTACAAGATATAGTAGTAGAAAAGAGAGGATCTAACTGTATATAATCTGTAAGGACAGACATGATGCAGTCTGATCAGATCATAGTATTATTTATGAGCTGTTGCTTATATAGCATTGAAATACTGCTGTACATTGATTTATATTACTTTCACATATACACACACAAAAGAGGTCCAGTGAGTCCACAACACATTAGATCAATGCATAAAGAAATCCTTCATGTAACGTTCCACCATGAACTTTATGCCAATTCTTCACAAGGCAGACTAGGTTGAGAAAAGAGGAAAGTACTCTCTGATCCCCAACCACTGCCGTACAAGGGCCCAAATTCCAGTAGGCATGATCGAACATTGGGAAAAGCTAGGTTCGATCGAACTAAACCTTGCCGGACCTTCCGTATTGCTGATGTCTTCCCGGTCTGTGCCGAAGGAGGAGACATCCCGGGGACCGCCTGGAATTCCGAGATTCAGCATATTACCTAGGCTCAATCCCAAAATTCCAGGCAGTCCCCGGGATGTCTCCTCCTTCCACGCAGACCGCGAAGACATCGGCAATTAAATGCAGAAGGTTCGGCTAGGTTCGAGTTCGATCGAACCCAGCTTGTTCAAATGTTCGATCAAGACTAGTTCCCAGTCCACTCCACTTCTAGTTTCTCTTAACTCGAGAAATTGGAAATGCCTTTCAGCCAATCAGTGGAGTGGTGACCCACATTAGCAGGAAATTTAAAGGCATCAAGAAGTACAAGATGTCTCTGGTGACCCACTTTAGCAAAGTATTTAACCCTTTCCCGCATGAGGACGTAACTGTACGTCCTCGCGCGGGTGCGGGCGTTCAGAGCGGGGCCACGCGGCGACCCCACTCTGAACCGCGGCTGTCCCGGGTGCCGCTTGTAGCCCGGGACCGCCGGTATTAGCGGCCACGGTCCGATCACCGTGCCCGCTAATACAGTAATCAGATGCAGCTGTCAAACATGACAGCTGCATCTGATTACCGGATTCAGCTTATCCCTGGTGTCTAGTGGCGGAGATCGCTCCCCCGGGACGTTATCCCGGAGGAGCGATCTCCGTGTGTGCTGCCGGCCGGAAACCACTCTAAGATGGCGCCGTCCCTGGCTCGGCACTCGTTTACTTCCGGCTGCAGCAGCTGGAAGTAAACGAGTGCCTATCTCATGGATCTCTGCAGCATATCTATGCTGCAGAGATCTCTATGAGAGATCAAAGCACTTATACTAGAAGTCCCCCAGGGGGGCTTCTAGTATAAGTGTAAAAGTAAAAAAAAAGTGTTGTTGTCAATAAAAAGCCCCCTTTCCTAATAAAAGTTTGAATCACCCCCCTTTTTCCAGGTTATAAATAAAAGTAAATAAATAATTAAATAAACAAACATGTTTGCTATCGCCGCATGCGTAATCGCCCAAACTATTAATTAATCACATTCCTGATCTCGCACGGTAAACTGCGTAAGCTCAAAAAAATCCCAAAGTGCAAAATTGCGCATTTTTGGTCGCATCAAATCCAGAAAAAATGTAATAAAAAGCGATCAAGAAAAAGCGGCTTGGAGGCAGCCAGTGTGGATAAGATGGCGCTGGAGGACGGCGCACTGCAGCAGCAGAGCTCCCAACGGGAGCAGGAGCCACATGTCACAGAGGTACCGGGGGTCCCTGCAACGCAGCAGGAACAGGACACTGTAACAGACACCCACCTCTCACTAGATTTCAAGCACATGGCTGCAGAGGTGACCAAGCTTATTGTACCAGATTTCCAGAGGCTCCTGGAAGAGGCTCTCAGAAGTTCTCTCACACAAGTCCATAAGGACATTTCTGCTCACTCAGCTAGACTAGATACTGCAGAACAGCGTATAGCTGCACTGGAGGATGAAAATGATTTCCTGCGCTCTAAAGTGCGCCAGATGGCTGGAGATTTTGACACATTTGCTGATAAACTGGATGATTTAGAAAATCGTTCTAAATCGCGTTCATCGTTTGGGCCCCAACCCCAGGTGATTTTACGTCTGTTGGATTTCAACGACAAAACAGCAATTTTGCGGGCCTACAGAAAAAGGGGGAAGCCACTGGAAGTGAAAGGCATGCGCCTCTTGATCTTCGAGGATTTCTCCGCAGAAGTAACCAAGCGACGGCGTGCCTTCAGCTCGGTGTGCACGGCCTTATATAAAGCGAAGAAAAAGTTCCAATTGCAATACCCGGCTATTCTTAGGGTGTTTCACTCAGATGGATCCTTGTCCACTTACACTTCTCCCCGTAAAGCCGAGGACGCTATGCAGAATTTACATTCACTGTCACCGCAGACGGAGAGAGGAGTTCGGCGTCCCCCGCAATCTCCTGAGAGGAATTCCCAGAGATCTTTACAAAGGGGGGATGAGGATTTTCCCTCATCGCAATGGCGCAGAGACCCCTCACCTCGAGGAGAGCGCCGCAGATGACGACGGTCCATGGCGGGCCAAAGAAGTTCCAGATCTATGTCACCTGACTGAGTTACATTTTTCTTTACCTTACTAAGCCCACCGATGGTCAGAGCGGGTTGATTACTCCCACTGGGATCCTGCTCTGAGTACCGGTGACCAGTGTTTGCTCTTATGGGGGACTAGAATGCTGCGAACTTCCTTTGTTCATTCCTCTTTTCTTTGCTGGCCCCTTGTTACCTTATCTGGCATGCATCATGACCCTCCCCCTCAATACCTGTGGGGCATTATAGACGTGTTCTTTGTATGGTTAGAGGTGCCCCCGAGAAGCTCACCATATGGCTGAAAAAAGCCAAGTCTTTCACTCTATAAGTGGGGTTAGATACTGAGATCTGTCTAATCCATAAGAGTATTTTGGTTAGATGTTGGTTTTTCTGTTAAAATTTTCGTTTATTTTTATTCTGCATGGTTTTAACTGGCTTTATTATGTTGCTTCAGACATTCGCCTCTGGTATGCCTCTAGAGTAAGCTTGCAGGATTGAGAGCCCGGATGCCCTGTCCCCCTGTCCGCTCACAGTGCACCTGGTGGTTCCATTGACACTTCAGGTATTTCATTGTCCCTTTTAGCCCCTATAGTCCGACCATTTTAGTAAATCTAGTATGGTCACGTTCAGGGCCGTTTTAATACATTGGTGGGCCCAGTGCACAGCCCTCAAGAGTGGGCCCCCCCTTACCTTTCTGCACATTGTATAATGTACTGAATTTGCCCCCACACTGTATCAAGAGCCCCAATACATACAGTAGTTACCTTATAACACTATTTCCACCATTCAGTGATTACATATTACATAAAAACTGCACTAAACAAAACAGAAAGATATCACCATTGATACCATTACATAATACCGCCACACCATGACCCCTATCAGTACAAGCCTATAACAGAGTGAAGTTACATCCAGTGACTCACCGGAGGCGTCTTCTCCGATCAGAGTCTGTCACCTTTTCTTTTTCTCTCCATCCAGCCTGGGCCACCTTGAAGTCTTCTCCTGGCTGTGAATCTTCTCTCCAGAATCTGCCAGACAAATATTTTAGGCTCCAACACATACAGTAGTTAGGTCCCTTGTACCCCTATACAGTAGTTACACCCCTCTGTACTCCTACATAGTTACACCCCTCTGTGCCTCCATAGTTTTAAGGTGTCCCTGTAGTATATAGACCCTCATGTGCTCCTCCAGTTATATACAGCCCTCCTGTGCGCTCCCCCATTAGTATATAGCCCCCCTGTGCACTCTCCCCAGTAGTATATAGCCCCCTGTGCTCACCCACAATAGTATATAGCCCCCCTGTGCTCTCCCCCCAATAGTATATAGCCCCCCTATGCTCTCCCACAATAGTATATAGCCCCCCTGTGCTCTCCCACAATAGTATATAGCCCCCCTGTGCTCTCCCACAATAGTATATAGCCCCCTGTGCTCTCCCCCAATAGTATATAGCCCCCCTGTGCTCTCCCACAATAGTATATAGCCCCCCTGTGCTCTCCCCCAATAGTATATAGCCCCCCTGTGCTCCCCCTCAATAGTATATAGCCCCCTGTGCTCTCCATAATATATAGCCCCCTGTGCTCTCCCCCATAGTATATAGACCCCTGTGCTCCCCAATAGTATATAGCTCCCCTGTGCTCCCCAATAGTATATAGCCCCTGTGCTCCCCAATAGTATATAGCTAACCTGTGCTCCCCAATAGTATATAACCCCCTGTGCTCCCCCATAGTATATAGCCCCCTGTGCTCCCCCATAGTATATAGCCCCCTGTGCTCCCCAGTAGTATATAGCCCCCTGTGCTCCCCATAGTATATAGCTCCCCTGTGCTCCCCCATAGTATATAGCTCCCCTGTGCTCCCCCATAGTATATAGCCCCCTGTGCTCCCCCAAAGTATATAGCTCCCCTGTGCTCCCCCATAGTATATAGCTCCCCTGTGCTCCCCAATAGTATATAGCCCCCTGTGCTTCCCAATAGTATATAGCTCCCCTGTGCTCCCCAATAGTATATAGCTCCCCTGTGCTCCCCCATAGTGTATAGCCCCCTGTGCTCCCCCATAGTATATAGCTCCCCTGTGCTCCCCCATAGTATATAGCCCCCTGTGCTCCCCCATAGTATATAGCTCCCCCTCCCATATAACATTGAAAAAAACAAACACTGTTACTCACCTGGATCCACGCGTTCCTCTTCTCTTCCCTCCTGTGGCCGCACTTCCTGCGGTCACAAGAGGCTGCACTCCCCTCACCCTCGCGCCGACGCTCCAGTGACGTCGGGCGCTAGAGGGAGAGTGCGGCCTCTTGTGACCGCAGGAAGTGCGGCCACAAGAGTGACTGACAGGGAGGGAGCCAATGGCTCTCTCTCTGTCAGTGTCGCTGCTGCTGCGGCGCGTCAGCGCTGCAGCAGCAGCGGACGGGGGCAGCGGCGGACGGGGGGGGCCCTGCAGGGGGCGCCATGGAGGGGTAAGTAGATTACCCATCCATGGCGCTCCCCCCTGACAGGCTGGTGGCCGGAGCCCTGTGCGACCGCACTGGTCGCACATAGCAACGGCCGGCCTGCTCGGGGGGGCCCCTTTAACCAGTGGGCCCGGTGCACGTGCACCATGTGCCCTCTGGTTAAAGCGGCCCTGGTCACGTTTATTACATGGAATGTAAAGGGACTGCGGTCCCCTCATAAACGTATACAAATCCTTCGCTTTCTCAAGCGTTTTCACCCAGATATCGTTATGCTGCAGGAAACCCATCTGGCAGCTTATGACTTGATAAGAATGCAGCGGATGTGGGTGGGCACGGTGTTTGGGTCTTCCGCAATTGAGGGCAAAGCAGGGGTGATCACACTGATTAATAAATCCTTCCCATTCTCACTAGTTGCTCATACCCACGATACAGAGGGTCGACTCTCACATGCTATCTTAGATCACCAGGGGGACGTCTTCAGCATCTATAATGTTTATGCTCCGAATGGGGAAAACCGACCTTTCTTTACAGACCTGGCTGCTAGGCTTGGGGGGGACCCAAATCCATGGAAACTGTTAGGCAGGGATCTCAATACAGTGGTTAACCCGATTGAGGATAGAAAGAGCTTGCTTTCAGCCGTTTCTACTCCCCGGTCCAGAGATAGAGTCCTTCCTGGTTTTCTGGAACAGGTGGGCCTGGAAGATGTATGGCGCTTATCCCACCCGGCGGAACGGGACTTTACGCATTTCTCCCATTCCCACCAGTCCTGGTCCAGAATTGACTATATCCTTACCAGCCCACTAATGAGTAGGAGGGTGTCCTTGGTGGAACATAAGGATCTGGTCATTTCCGATCACGCCCCAGTTCTAGTCTCTTTATTTCCCACTAGCCCTAAAGGGAAAGAGTATATATGGAGATTTCCCTCTTTCCTGACCCAGGACAAATCCTTCCGGGAGCTTCTCCAAGCTTGGTGGGTGGAGTACGATTACTACAATAGTGGGCACAAAGAAAACCCGCAGCTTTTCTGGAAGACGGCCAAAACAGTCCTAAGGGGCAGGGTACTAGCTCATGTGTCTAGTTTAAAAAAAAAGAACAGCTGACCACTTCAGAACTTCTAGTGAAGCCCTTAGGTTGGCTTACACGACCTTTTTACAAGATCCCTCTGTGACAAATGGGAATAACTGGAGACAGGCCAGAGAGGACTATGAGCTATGGTTGGACAGGAGGGATAGACTGTACCGCTCTCATCAAGACGCTGACTTTTTCCGGTTTGGTAACAAGGCTGGCAGGCTGTTGGCTAGGTTAGCGAGGACCAAATGACCCCCCCCCCTCTCATGTCCTGGCGCTAAAAGACTCCTGTGATGTTTTACATACTAACCCAGCTGACATTAATCGAATTTTGGGTAATTATTAGGAATCTCTTTACTCCCCCCCTCCCTCAGATCCGGGACCCTTGTCAAATTTCCTCCGTGATCTTTGTCTGCCAATGTTGACGGACGAACAGCAGGAAATTTTAAATGCGGATATCACCGAGGCTGAGATACGTTCGGTTATTAAGTCAGCACATACTGTAATGGTAAGGCCCCCAGACCGGACGGATTCACAGGGGAATTCTATAAATCCCTTATAGACCAAATTGCCCCTAGCTTAGTTGCCCATTTTAATAATATGTTTACCACTGGAATTATTCCAGTAGGTGCCAAGTTGGCATACATAAAAGTTATACCCAAACCAGGGAAGGATCCCCTAAACCTAGGCTCCTATCACCCTATTTCCTTGATCAACCAGGACATTAAGATGTTGACAAAAATCCTGGCTGACCGACTTTCTGTTTTCTTGCTAGATATCATAAAGGATAACCAGGTAGGTTTTGTACGTAACAGGGCGGCTGTCACTAATATTCGGAAGGTACTAACAGTTCTAGATAGGGTTCGGCACCGCCCACAGCCAGGGGAGGCTCCAGCGTTGCTTACCCTCCACGCCGAGAAGGCTTTTGATAATGTTCGCTGGGACTGGCTGTGGGCGGTGCTAAACAAATTTGGAATCCTGGGCTGATGGCAGGTCTTTCTACGGGGGTTATACACTGATCCTATAGCGAGAGTTCATACCCCTGGGCTGCTGTCTGACCCGATACAGTTATCTAGGGGCACTCGCCAAGGATGCCCCCTTTCGCCCCTTCTTTTCGATCTTGTGATCGAACCAGTAGCACGGTTTCTTGACGAATCAGACTTGTATGAAGGAGTACGGGTGGGCAACCAAGAAGTGCGTTTAACGCTCTTCGCTGACGATGTTCTGCTCTTTATTAATGATCCCCTTATTGCCATACCTAAGATCCTGACTTTCCTGACGGACTATGGCCAACTCTCGGGATATAAGATTAATATGGACAAAAGCGAAATACTCCCCATTGGTTTATCTACCCCTACTTGGTTACGTTCTGCAGCTACTTTACCTGTCAAAGTGACGACTACCTACATCACTTACCTGGGGATCAAGGTAGGGAAAACCCCAGATACTTTGTATTCATTGAATTAACCCCCTCTCATAACCAAAATACTGGCAAAATTGAAAAGGTGGGCGTCTCTGCCCTTGGCTTTTTTGGGGAGATGTCACCTGGTCAAGATGGTTAGCTTCTCTAGGCTGTTGTATCCGTTACAAACGCTCCCCCTCTTGCTGACACATGTAGACGTTAACAAAATACGGCAGGCATTCTCCAAATTTATATGGGCGGGTAAACGTCCGAGAATTGCATTCTCCAAGCTGGCATTGTGTAAACCTGATGGAGGACTGAATTTCCCCAATATTAGGGGCTATAATGTAGCTTGTTTATTCAGGCATGTTAAAGATTGGATCCATAGCTCCTCCTTTTACTCCAATGCAGCTTTGGAAAAAGCATTCGCTCACCCTTGGGATCTCACTGCCCTGCTGCACTCCTCACTCACAAGCATGCCGTCATTCGTTAAGAGCTCAATCATGATGAGGGACACCATCATGGCATGGCGGGAGATTCGCAAACTCTGGTTTACCTTTCTTGTTGTCTAAACGTATGCCCTTGTTTGGTTGTCCCGGCATGCCATGGGGATGTCACCCCCAATGGGAAACTGGTTGGGCAGAGCGGGGTCTGAAGACGGTAGGGTCTTTAAAGAATACAGAGACTAAAAGTTGGTTAACCCCTTCTGATATAATGAGCAAGTTTTCGCTTCCCCCCACACATTTTCTTTATGTGCAACAGGTACGTTCTTTTTGTTATGCTCGGGTGAAAGACTTGGGAGTTGAAGCGACATCTCATACCTTGGACGGTATTATCGGTGACTCTGCACATAAATTATCTATTTCTAGTCTTTATAACGCCTTCAGGAATACATTCCTAAAAATTGACCTTAAAGCTATCTTCCCCACCTGGATAAGGTGGACTGGTGATTCTCAGATTCAGGAGTGTATTCTTGAAGGCTGGAAGCTGGTGAGAGCATGTATTATTAATGAGAGGTTGAGAGAAACTTATTTTAAGTTGGCCCACTGTGCTCTATACGGTTTCAATATACGCCCCTCCCCGTATTTTCCAGATAGAATCGTTGCCTGTCCAAAGTGTGATATGCCTCTCATGAATTTATGGCATGGGGTATGGGACTGCAACCATTCTAAAACGTATTGGCGTTCAGTTTCTGCCTATATTAACAACCATTGGAGGCTTCTGATACCTAATACCCCGCAGGCATATGTTTTCCACCAACTGAGACCTCCTGAAGACGAGGGCAATGTGAGCACAACCCCTGAGATAGTCCACATTGTATTACATGTTGCTTTACGATGTCTGTTTCAGGTGTGGCTGGCGAAGAATGTTCCAGAAATATCTATGGTGATATACCAACTTAAACTGCTTTGGAATAGGCAGGCTTCATGCAGAGCAGCATAAGAGTCTAGGCACCACAAAACTCTTTAAAAGATGGCAGTCTTTCCTGGAAACACATTATCAGCCCCAGGAAATCCATGAAATTGTATTTCCCTTTCGGTGTACCGATTGGTACTGCCGGAGTGATCTAGCAGGGACATTGGGATCTCTCCATCTCCCGCCAGCCAACACGCGAAACAGAGCAGACATTGGAGGGGACTGACTCAGGTTGTCGAATTTTAGATATTATTTGCTAGGGGGACAGGGTGGGGCGTATTCGCCCTGGAGGGCGGATGGGCCTGTGACCGGGTACCTCGAGGTTTCTTTTACCCCATATATGAGTATATCAGGCAGAGGCGAATGTCTGGAGATATTGGGATGCTACTAGTATGTCTTTTTATTTTGTCTGTCATCGATGGAATGATGTTAAGTTGTTTTTTACTTTGGAAATGTTTAAAATAAAATTCGAATAAACATATTTATAAAAAAAAAAAGCGATCAAAAAGTCGTATATGTGCAATCAAGGTACTGATAGAAAGAACACATCATGGCGCAAAAAATGACACCTCATACAGCCCCATAGACCAAAGGATAAAAGCGCTATAAGCCTGGGAATGGAGCGATTTTAAGGAACGTATATTTGTTAACAATGGTTTGAATTTTTTAGAGGCCATCAGATACAATATAAGTTATACATGTTATATTTCGTTTTAATCGTAACGACTTGAGGAACATGCATAACAAGTCAGTTTTACCCCAGGGCGAATGGCGTAAAAACACATTTCCCCCCAAATAAAAGAAATGCGTGTTTTTATTCAATTTCACCACACTTTGAATTTTTTTCTGGTTTCGCAGTGTACTTTATGAAAAATTTCAGCCTGTCATTGCAAAGTACAATTAGTGATGCAAAAAATAAAGGCTCATGTGGGTCTCTAGGTGGAAAAATGCAAGTGCTATGGCCTTTTAAGCACAAGGAGGAAAAAACAAAAACGCAAAAACGAAAATTAGCCTGATCCCGAAGGGGTTAAAGGGAAGTGCAGGAAGTACAGGATGTCCCCCAGTGTTTCTTTGTGGCTTCTTAGGTCCCCATTCTTTATTGGGTTCCATTAAGAGACTAGTGGGGAGGAGGTAGTTCTGTCTTTCATCTTTAGTAGAGATGGGATATTTACTTAGGTAAAACTATAGTAATAGTTGGAACTAAACACAATTCCTGTGACAAGGCCTTTTCTTAAAACTTTTTCTTGTGCTGTTCCTCCTTGAAGTGTAATAGTATATAACTGGGTTTTACCATTGGGATTGCCCCCACAATATGGACAATCTCAAACAATAGGGACAATGTAGACAAAATACCCTTAATATAACTCTGCCAGATGACACTTATCAGCTGGTCCACTCTGCTGTGCTCCAGGCTCATTCTGCCACCGTGTTCTTTCTCGTTCTGCTGCAATGACATCTCTGAACACTAGGGTGCGCATGTGGCCAACTGCTCTGGATTTATAGAGGCAGCTTGTCTTCACCTGCTATTGCCGTCTCCCATTCTACAACTATTTTAACTAGCTCCGCCTGCCCCTCTCTGCCAGAGTGTTGTTGCATTCTAGCACGAATAGTGAAGGTGTTTTTCTGCTCTTCCTGATGAATTCGCATATACCCTGTATGAGCTGTGTCTGTTCTTTTGATTACAATTTCTGTCTAACCTTCGTCTACTCCTTGCCTCCCCAGTTGCCAACTCGGATTGTCTTGAAGCCATCTGTTCTGACCTTTCGCCGGTCTGATTATGATTCCTGTCTTGTCCCTGGTACAGCACTGACGACCTGGCTTGCTGACCACATATACTTAGCTGATTCCTGGTGCCTGGCACTGACTCTGGTCCTTGGGGGTTAACTGCTGCTCACACCGGGACCACACCTGTAGAGCAACCTGGCTTCCTCTAACTGCAGAAGTTCAGATTCCACATCCTGGAGTTGGATAAAGAGTAAAGACCTAGAGGGCACTTAGACTTCACTCCTTGGTGTGTCCAGAAGCCAAACCGGTTTAGCGACACAGTGGGTCCACACTCCCTGTCCGTTACACTAATGAATAGGGACTAAGTTGAAAATCTATCCATGAGGAATTCATGAGGAGTAACGGTGGAAAGGAATAATTCTGATTTCTAAGAACAGTCCCCATAGAATTGCTATTTTTACTGGGAATACATGTATTTACTAAAATAGATATGTCAGGCGGACTGACATTTAGCTGTAGGCCATGTTTCTTACATTCAACAAGTTGACCTGCCACAATTTGTTACGTTGGCATGAAGATTAATGATCAATAATCATCTAGATAATATGGGCAGATTACCGTCCGCACTTGCTCAAAGTGGTGGAGCTTTTAGCCTAAGTGCTGGTAGTCTGCCCTCCCTACCCAACATAGCTTTTATTAGAGGAATTTTACCCATCGCTCGTGAGAAAAGTTAACTTCTGGAATAAAAAATGCCGGGGTCAGGCCTGAAAAACAGAAATCCTTTTTTCCTCTTTCTCTATGTTTTGTTGCTTTTGGAATACATCCAAAGTAAACGAATGCTTTATTAGTAATGTACCATGATACTTCAGAGAGAAAGCGCAGACAAATAGCAATGCACATAGTATACAACACAAGGACTAGAGTCATCTGGTGACTATAGTGTTACCGCCTGGATGACTCTCCTTTACATAGGACCAACCCCAGCAGTGACCTCTGATTAATGCCTGACACAATTCAGATCTTAAAATGTGTTATTATAGGTCAAATGTAAAATTGTAAGAGTAATATTATGAGAGGTTTTTTATATGATGTTATGGTATCAAAGTTTATATTACGTAACAAGTTTTTTTTTTTAATTTTTTGATGGAAACCCCTATAATACCTATAATCTGTAGATAAACACAGCTGTAGGCTATGTTCATACAACGTAAGTTTTTTTATTAATCACAGTCGTTGTTGCCCATTTGCAACAACGGGCATGATTAATACAAAACTTACGTTGTACTGCAGTCTATGGGATCCTGGACGGAGTGTATACACATAGTATACGCTCCGGCCGGGATCCCTAGCGACCGCACAAAAAAGTGACGTGTCAGTTTTGTGCGGCCGCTTTTCATTGAAGCCTGATAAGCCTGACCGGTCACACAGTGGAGAGTGCGGCTCCAGCCGCACTCTCCATTGTGTTCAATGGTGAACTGGGATGTGAGCCCACACGGATGCGCCCGGATCGCAATTTAATAGAATTGAAGTTTATCCGGACGGTACTGCAGTACTGTCCGGGATAAACTTCACTGACAGAATGTCCGGTGACAGAACGGCCAGTGTTAAATACTGCGTGAACCCGGCCGTAAGCTGCTTAATTAGTTGTGCAAAGGCACAACAGGAAAGCGTTGTTCTCATCGATTAGTACTCGTTTGCGGGCCGTACAAGCACACATATTGGCCCATGTTAGAGGGCCCTTATGAAAGGCCATCAATATCAGATTGAAGGGGTTCAATTTTCGACACCTTTGCTTGTCAGTCAATTTAAAGGGCAGCAATGCTCACACAACAGCTGGGGCCTCCTTAAATGGGTTATCCGGCATTAGAAAAACATGGCCACTTTCTTCCAGAGACAGCACCACTCTTGTCTCCAGTTTGGACAGGGTTTTGCAACTCAGTTCCAATGAAATGACTGGAGCTTAAAGCTAATGTACCACAGGTATAGCGATTTTTTTCCTTTTAACCTCTGCCCAGTGTCCGCGCGCGGTGCACTGGAGGTGTGCCCCAGTGTGACAAAACCCCCTCCCCTCTGCGACGCAGCTCCAATGATTCTAGTGGAGCCGCGTCACAGAGGGCAGATGGTCACACTGGGGGGCGGCAGGCCCGCCTCCAGTGCTTCAAGCCTGGCTGGTGCTCAGTAATAGAAAGGTGCCGTGCTCGGGAACCGGGCAGCGGTTCAAAGAAATGACCATGGCACAGGCATCCCAGCGCCAGCGCCATCCTATTCATATAAGAAACAAAAAAGCGATGTATTAGTAGTACATTCGCTTTTATTGCAAACCACACCTGAACTGGAGACAAGAGTGGTGCTGTCTCTAGAAGAAGCCATGTAGCCATGTTCTTCTAACACTGGATAACCCCTTAGTAGAGCAGAGGTACTGTTCCGGGCAAGAGATGAGGAGGCAACATTGCCACTTTAATCAGCTGATTTGTCAAGGATATCTGGAGTTTGACCCTAAGTGAACTGGTATTGCTTGGCTATTTGAAGAACATACCAGCAATATATAGTGTAAGTTCTGTAAATGTATATGGAAGGCATATATACACACTTTTCCCTGAACAAGCTGCAGGTCTGTAACCTGTAAATCACAGAGAGGCCGCTTCAGGCTAGGGTGTTGCATGTGTCTCTTTGCATTTGTATTACAGATAGAAGTCCCAGCCTGACCACGTTTCTGATGACCCGCACTGACAGCAAAATACTTAGGCAAAAATATGCATGTAACACCCTAGTGTGAAACCAGCCTTACACTACAGATGTGTTAAATCCTGCAGTTAGTCTTTCCAGCTGCTTTGCTCTGTTTTCGCATAATTTTTAAAAGGGTTAATTTGGAATTAAACTAAAACAAAAAAATAAAAAATAAAGTAATAATATATAAAATATAAAATAATAATAATAATAAAGAATTAGAAAAATAAATAAATATATATATATATATATATATATATATATATATATATATATTTTTTACACACCTGTGGATGTTAAAACCTGATGATTATACAGAGACGAGCATTACTACATTGACTCTACTTATCGCTTTCTGCAGAAGCCGTCTGTCCAAGATCACTTTTGCAAAGAATTCCTTCACCTGTGCCAACCACTGATAGATTGACGAACACTACTTCCTCTCTATGTGGAGTTTCTTTAGCAGCTGCTGTCTGCATGATATACTGATGTATAGTGCTTCCTTCTGTGTTACCTCAGCATATGCAGAATGTATTATGTAGTTATTCACACTGCACGTTTAACAATCTATGTATAAATAATGCAGTGTCCTAGTACCCATATCCCAGCTACTAAGTAAAATGTTGTTGTGGGGCTAAAGAATCTTTCTCAAACGCTTATGTTATAACTGGGATTCATAAGATTGATATGTATATACTATGGGGGGGTTAACAGAAGAAATGTTAGGGGGGGGGGGGTAATATGAGAAGAAATGTTGCCATATATCTTATCAGAGAAAAACATTTCATTCTTCACTTATAATCCACTCCAGTCCGCCACCAACACATGTCACAGCTTCTCCAAACTCTCACACATGTGTGATGCTCCAGCATCGTCCAGCCCACCTGACCTGTCAGGCTGCTCCCCAGAGCTCAGGAGAAGGTTACATACCATACTGCATGACACACAGTAATAACAGAAATAATAATAGTATTTAAACATGAACATCAACACACTATCCCCGAGAGGCATATCTCCTTGTCACATTAAAAGTTCTGCATACGGGGGACATCACAGCAAATAGCCCCCCCCCCCCACTCCGTCCACTTGGGAGCCGAAAACTGACAATTACCTGCAGAGGGTTTGTGAAAATGCCATATTAAAGGGATATAATGGCCTCAAATAGTGCTGCTAGTCACGTACACACCTGTCGGCTTGTCCTAAAAAGTCACCTGCAACGTAGTTACACTTTACTATGCTGTGTATTATAATATGTGCCAGGTATTATCAAGAATATTAGTCACTGCAATGTATTTGTTTATTAAGATCCACATTTAAGGGGTTGTCTTATCCAGTGCTACAACAACATGGCCACTTTCTTTCAGAGACATCACCACTCTTGTCTCCAGTTTGGGTTCAGGTTTTGTAACTCAGTTCCATTGAAGTGTATCGAGCGTAATTGAAAACCGCACCTGAACTGGAGACAAGAGTGGGGCTGTCTCTGGAAGAACGTGGCCGTGTTTTTGTAGCACTAGATAACCCCTTTAAATTTGAAGTGATTATCTTTTACACCATTGTTTTCCAACTTGTGACTCTCTACCGTGTTTTCCCGAAAATAGGACATCTTCCTAAAATAAGACACCTCCACTATCCTAACAACTAGCCTAAAGTAAGAAATCCCCCTGAAAATAAGGCAACCCCTTCCTAAACTAAGGCAACCCCCAAAAGTAAGGCCGCGCCCCCTGCAACCCCCCGCTACTCACCTAATCCCCTTGTGGACTTTCACAGCCGGCGATGTCCTGCTGCACGCCCTATCGCAAATCCCGCCACACGCTCCTGGTCCTGCGCTCCTACTTCTCTCCTATACCTTGGACCTTGGTAAGTGAGCCGGGGGGGAGAGCCGGGGGCTGAGATCTGGGGTTGAGAGCCAAGGGAATAGAGCTTTGGGAAAAAAAACGGGGTAGGAGAGCCAGAGGGGAGAGCCAGGGGGAAGAGCCAGGAGGACAGCCTAGGGGAGGCCGGGGGGGGGGGGGGGGGGAGAAATAAGACATCCGCCTGAAAATAAGAGCTATTCGGAAGTGCCTCTTTGGGAGCAAAAATTAATATAAGGCACTGTCTTATTTTCAGGGAAACACGGTAGCTGTTGTACCTTAGGACTCATTCACATTGCATGATTTTCAGACAGTTGAAGACCTGAAGGACATGACGGGAATCACAGATTTGCTACTGCTACCTGCCTTCCGGTGTGCTGCCCCCCAGCGCTGCGCTCCTTTTTTGTTAAATTTTATTATTAATTTAAAGATTTAGCTACAGACACAAAATGAAAATTGCTGTGGCTTTAATAAATGGTTTGTGGCTCTCAGCATGAAAATTATAACAAGCAGTAGCTGCCTTCAAAGCCCTGTGCCCGGAGCCGTCTAAGGGACTGTAATTTATAACTGTGGTCATGACTCTGCACTGTCACAGTTACCATCACCACCACATGAAGGTCGGGGTGAATCACGCTGAACTTCTTATGGCTTCATTCCATCATCATCAGTATTACTTTTCTGTTTGAATGATGAGTCCGATTTTATATGATAAAAAGTGACCGAGCATATCTTGCATATTATTGTCTGTGTAACCAGGCGTAATATCTTCTGGATAGGTCTGTTAGTTTACTTTCTATGCAGCTGTGTTGAGTCGGTTTACATTAGATAAAAAATGAAAAAGTCTGAAAAGAGAAAAAATTCCATCCATTAGACAAAAACATCAGGATGGCATTTCCTAAGTCCTAACATTTGGGACCACGATGATTTGCCCTAAGCCTGGATTAGATCTTAGGCCTTATGCACACGATCAGTATTTTTTTTTAAGTCCGTAGATTCCTCTCGCTATCCACCCGTACAATTCGCTAAAAAATTATGCATTGCGTATATATAGTGCATCTGTATTTCTGTAAATCCTTTTTTTCCCAGCATGTCAAGTGTAACTTATCCGTATTTTTTTTTTTTTTTGGCGGAAACACGGATGCTAAATAGGTTATAATTAGAGATGAGTGAACCTCGAGCATGCTCGAGTCTATCCGAACCCGATGGTTCGGCATTTGATTAGCGGTGGCTGCTGAAGTTGGATAAAGCTCTAAGGTTATCTGGAAAACATGGATACAGCCAATGACTATATCCATGATTTCTACATAGCCTTAGGGCTTTATCCAACTTCAGCAGCCACGGCTAATCAAATGCCGAACCATCGGGTTCGGATAGACTCGAGCATGCTCGAGGTTCACTCATCTCTAGTTACAATCCATAACAAATAGTGGATCCCATTGATTTCTATGAGAGGATCCATAAAAATCTGTCCGTTTGGGACATGTCCCTTTTTATTTTCAGCATTGGTTTGCGTCCTTGTAATGTACTGACCGTGTGAATAGCCCAATAGACATGAATGTGAACTAACTGGAATACAGAACTACGGATCTGTAGATTACAGGATGTGTGAATAAGGCCTTATGGGGGAATTTATGAAGGTGTGAGGCTGGTGTAAAAAGTTGTGTGTTTTTGGTGATCTCTACTGCACTCACCAATGAGTGGGGCTTGAGGATGAGGGTCACTGTTTTGCACAAATTGGACATGACTTCCCCATGCCCCAATTTTTTTTTACCAGAAAGGTCATAACTAGCTGATAAAGGAGGGTCTGACTGCTAGGACCTCCACCTATCATGAGAATGGAGGTCAGTTACTGGCCAAGCATTTGCTCCTTTTAATTTGGGGACATTTGATCTCTGCTCTTGTGATCATTGGGGACCCCAGTGATCAGATCCCCATTGTTCAGATACTTATCCCATATCTTGTTGTTATGGGATAACTTTAAATCATTGAAAATGGAAATGGTTCTTTATTGTCTTTACATTGACACTGCATTGTCCAGGGCAGGAATGCTGTCCCGAAACCCATCCACAAGGTCATTACCTTCTGGCCATTATACCATCACTAGAGATGAGCGGGCATGCTCTAAGTATACCATTTACTCAACTATCGTGATACTCGAAAGTACTCAATACCCGAGCGGGTACTATGTGCTGCTTGGATACATGTTTACAAAAAGCTTTGTGTAAAGGCTGCTGAGCATAATGCATTTCCAAAGCCTTAATAAAGTGTACCTATCGATCGGACCTTCTGGATTAGCGGAGAGATCCTCTGCTAATCCGAAAGGTCGAGTCTCTTTGGATACAGAGACACAATCAAATGATAATGCATTATAGTCTGACTTCATCTCTGTATTCATGAAGACCTCGCCTTTTGGAGTAGCAGAGGATCTTTCTGTTGATCTAGAAGGTCTGATTGTGTCAGGTACACTTTAAACCATATTGGGGAGGAGAGAAGAGCAGGGAAAGTATACGTACTAGAGAGGTTTTCTAGCTGTCTTCACTAATGCAGCTCAGCCAATCAGCATCTGCAGCGGTGTCCTGCCTCAGCCACTGATTGGCTGAGCGGCAATAGAGAAGAAAGAAGAAAGACCAAAGCAGTAAGTATAAGTTCCCTGCTCCCCTCCCAACCAACAGAGCACAGTCTAGTCCCCAGGGGCTTTACTTACCCCCCTGGGGGCCAGACTGTCACTTTCAGATTGACCGAGTACCATTTGCTCTGCCGAGCATGGGGCATCTACTTAAATATTGGAGTCTCCCATTGGTTTCAGTGGGGTTCTCTAGAATCAAGCACTGCAGAGGTAAGTTCTCATATGCAGACAGGCACAGAATCAGTGAATAAGAGGACATGGGCTGGCCTGTGACATGCTAGAAAACAACCCCATGGCAATTTTACAAAATATATTAACAAAAAGGCTAATATCTCATCATAGTAAAGGGCTGCGGACAGGGTGCCCCTTGCTGCCACCTCTGTCTATGTACAAATCCCCTGAGCAAACCTCTCCTGCTTTAGACAGTTCCTGAAACAGACAGAGGCTAATGGCTGCATGACTTATCGGCAAATTGTATGGCCATTGGTCACTGCAGGTGAGAGTGGTTTCATCTGAATGTGGCAAATGCAACATTGGAAGGTGATTCTTTGCAATTGTCTCCTGTTGCTGTCAGTAGCCTACAGGGACCTTTGTAATCTACAGTACATGAATGGTGATGACAGAGAGACCGACCCCCTACTGACCAGGACATGGTCTACTAGGAGAGCAGCTGTGACATATTTAAGTTCCCCTTTGCTTCTCTTTATGGGTACGTGCACACTACAGAATTTAGTCTCTTAGTAGAAAAAGACACCGGCACTACCGGGCTTCGGAGATCGAGAGTTAATGCCCCTCCACAGGTATAGCGGTGTAGGTGGTGCTCAGCTTATCATATCAGTTCATCTTGTAGATAATAAAGAAGATTCTTAGCGTCACTCACCATATATCCACCTTTATTGTTTAAAATAGCATAACAGGACATATGAGGAACGCCCCCTCCATTTTACGCCCTCCGGTGCTTTACCTTGACAAAGCGCCGGAGGGCGTGAAACGGACGTAGGCCGGTGAAGGAGCGTTCCTCATGTGTCCTGTTATGCTATTTTAAACAATAAAGGTGGATATATGGTGAGTGCTGCTAAGAATCTTCTTTATACACTACAGAATTTCCACTGAGACTTCAAGCGGATTCCACCAGACGACCTGCGCTTGAAATTCCGCCCGTTCCATAGACTCAGTGATATGTCAATTCTTTGGGTGGATGGCAGAATTCAACGGCAAATATCATTATGTCTATGGAACGGGCAGAACAGAGGCCACCCGGCTAAATCCGCTTGAGATCTCCCTGGAAATTCCGTAGTGTGCACGTACCCTATTACCCTATCACTTCAGGGGATTTGTTACATCTGTCTGCAGTTATGTTTGTTGTGACTGTACTTATTTTATGTTGGTTAACCCACATAAGTCGACTCATCGTATGGGACCTCTACATTAGATTTTGGTCCCGTACAACCAAACCACAGTGTAGACTTTTGATAAAGATTGGACAATACCACTTGCAATGACCTTTAGTAAGAAGCCTGCGTCACCCAAGAGATGAACGGCCAAGTGTTTCTGTGCTGAACAGTGACAAGCAATGCAATGTCATATATTGTGGTCAGGCATCTGGTGAACCGCAGAGCACCAGGAGGTACAGCTTGATGTCTCACATCTGCTGAAGAATATACTGTAGTTGGGATTTTAACATTAGAAGCTGATTAAATGGTAAAAAGTACATAAAAATGTTCATCTGGCAAATCTTGGGGCAAGTTGATGTCTGCCAAGAAATGTGCAATTAGCCTCAACTCCTCATTTTCATTAATAAAGGCCTTAGCTAAAACCATGTGTTATCCATGTGTAGACCCTAAAGTATGCCTATCATCTCTAACAAGAATTCTGTAGCTAATTTCTTTTGCAGTTAAAGAGACAACTTCTCCGTGTAGAAGCTTCTTTTCTTTTAAAGCGATACACTTGACAATATGTTTTTGGAATGTAATGAAGGGGTCACCCCCAATACAGTGTCTCCTCTCAAGAGTCCCTACTGATCAGAGGATCCAAAACAATGTCAGTGGCTTGTTCCTCAGATGTCAGCTCAGCTGCCAAATGCTGCGTTTAACCCCTTTAACTGTAAGTATGTCCTAATGACGCCTGCGAACAGTGTGGGAGCCAGGTGAGCATGGTTCTTTTTTTCATTTTACTGGTGTAGGGTGCGTATATGGGGGATACTACCCTTGGGGGTTCTAACTACCAGGGGTATTGATAAGATGGGGATGGCTATATTGTGAATACGACCTACTGAAGATTTCCCACTGGGGGAACTGCTACAGGAAAGATGTCTACATTGGGGATAGTGCCTACTGCAGGGGCTAACTAATGGGGGCTACCCACAAGGGGGAAGGGGGATGCCTACATACCTGGAAGACTACCTATGGAGGGTGGATTGCTACATGGGGAATAATACCTACCGGGGCTTACCTGCACAGAGAGGCCTCACTACTATATAGGGGCACAGAGGGGCCTAACTACCATATGTGCCAGGGCAAGTAACCTAAAATGTATCTCTAACAGATTCTGATGCATGACCCAGACCGGATAGAAAAAAAAATGAAAAGTGAATGACTCAGAGCAGAGAAGATGTTACCTGTAGTCACATAATATAAGAGCACTGTCATCATTTGTACTGTCTGTAAAGCCAATGTAGACCTGGGATCCACTAGAATATGCTATGGACCTCTACTAGCCTACGTTCTTCAAATTCTTACATATACAGTAGGTACATGTAGGATTTCTTCTCTTATGTTTTTTCCATCCTGTTTCACAGACAACATTTTTTTTCTTAGAGGCATTATTTTACTGGGAAATTGATTGATATTACATTACAATTTTAAAGAACGATGGTGGATGACACATAGGTGCCAAAACCCTTTTTGAAAGGGAGGTTCAGATCTCCCAATTCAGAAGAAGACGCTGTCAGGCTCTTTGCATATTAGTCTTCTTCTTTATTGTATAGATGTGACGCGTTTCGGGGGTCCACCGCCCCCCCCTTCATTACACATCTGAACCTGCCATTCAAAAACGGTTTTGGCGCCTATGTGTGATCCACCATTTTTCTACAAAATTGTGATTTCTACACCCAGAACCAGAAAAGATCCTTGGGAGGTGGGCGGCAGCAGACCCTTATTTAAACATTAGAGTCGTACCTAAGCATGTTCAACCACAACAGGTGAGCGTGCACTTGTTATTGCCAAAACACGTCACATTGATCTGCACATGCAGCGCCATTTGTTCTGTTTTTTTCGTTCTTTTGCATTGATATTACATGGACGTCCATAAACATTTATACTACAGACTAATTTTGTATGGCTACTATTTTTTTCCTGAGTCTGAGGTTTCTTCACATATTGCTATTTGGATGCAGTTTTGAAAAACTGTTTATAGGCAAAGTCCATTGCTTTAACAGGACGGACACAGGAAGGAAGACATGCCATTTTCCATTTTTTTTAATCTATGGACTACTTAATATAGATAACATCCACAGCACATGCTAGAGTCAATGCAAATTTGGATATTTTATTAAACATGTAGTCCACAAGATATAGCATTGCACATAATCCATCCCAACAGGTATCAATCAATAGAAATAATTCCAGGATGTCTGGAAATGGTGCGACATTTAGGTCCCAACTGGACCTACGTCAGGTCGGATGTGTATGGCGATGAGAGATGCAGTGGTTGCAATCTTGTTCTTGACTATATCTACATCTTCTCAAATCCTGCCTTCTCTATGGTCACAATAGTCTCTAAATCTATTGCGGTTACAATTTCACTGCTCAATATCTTTACAAAAGCTACAAAGATTTCCATGACTATTTCGCCTTCACACGTCACTCCCGTCATAGATTATGTTTAACACTGAACATTCTCTGAATTCTCCAAAGGCCAAATAAATTATGTTTTTAAGGCCTTGGGTTTTGACAGTTCAGGTCACCTTCTGTTCTCCCATCTTGACAATGATACTCTTTCTTTTGTTGGGAGCCAGAGAAGCAGTAAATATAGCCGGGTTTGCAGGAAAAGTGTTTTATGGCTGCCTAGTGGGCTCCATGTTAACGTCTTTGTGAATCAGACCTATTCATGATGGTCAATTTTATTGGAATTGAACTTTTCCTGTTCTTTTCATATGACGAAAATACCAAAGTTTACTGGAGCAAGGTAGAGCATAATCTGAATGTAGAATCTAGAAGGGTCTTGATCTTAACGTATGATTCAGGGGGATTAATTGGTAGGAAACTAGGAGCAATCTACAATAGATGTAAGTTGGTATTTTAAGTGACTGTTAACTGGAAAGCTAAATATTACCTGCACTTCATAGCTTCCTTAGGTTTATAGTCACTGCCGTCCGAATGGTGATTATGTTCCCTAATTACTAGATACAGACTGGATGCTCTACAATCATGGACTCTGTAACTAGGCTAATGAGAAGAATAACTGCTACAGATGATACACTTACGTGTTATAAAGGACTTCAAAATGTAGTCTATGGTCTAAAAAGTTTCTCCTATACCTGTAATCTTCATTACCTTTATTCTCTTATGGACTGTTCTACTTACTCCACCTTAGTACTTCTTCTTGGTTTGACCCTTAAGAATTTCACATGGTGCACGTTCAGTCTTGTTGAGTGTCCTGTTGATGAAAGGGATGACCCTTATGGAGCAGAAGAAAAAAATATATTCTGCTCATTGTGAATACTTCTGTTTAGATAATTATTTTTTTATAGAGGGTTGTATTGTATCTCCTTGAAGAGACTGACAAACTGGTGGAAGGAGTCTTACAAGCCATGCGATGCTCCATAGGGAGAAAAAAAATGCAAAGTAGCTCTTCTACAGAAGTACAATACCTTATACTGCCTTAGGCCATGTTCACATGCAGTATTAGACCGTCCGTTCCGTGACCAGGCTGGGTCACAGAACGGACGGTCTCTGAAAAGATCATCCCGGCCGATACTGCAGTACCGACCGGATGATCTTTTCGGCAGCAGTGTTCTGATGTGGGCGCATCCGTGCACCACCGCATCAGAACTCGCCACAGCACACTATGGACTGAGCAGCCGGATCCGCTTGCTCCATAGTGTGCACTGACAGAGTTTTCTGCGGCCGCTATTCACTAAATAGCGGCCACAGAAAACTGACATGTCAGTTTTTTGCGGTGCCGCGAGAGATCCCGTCCGGAACGTATACTATGTGTATATGCTCCGGCCAGGATCCCATAGAAAACTAAGCAACCTATCTTTTCATAAAATGTACGTCCGTTGTTGACGATTGCATTAACGGCCGTACTTTTCCGAAAAGATACGTTGTGTGAACATAGCCTTATACTGCATCCCTTCATATCAATGTTTAACCATTAAATAACATTAAAACAAAATTGGGATTATATACAGAACCAGAAGCTCTGCCAGAAGGGGATGTTACCCATCTAAAGATTGGGGCAGGCTGGCTAAATTAGGGGCTTTCAATGTGGGATTGAGGGGGCAGTGTATCTTCTTGAAGAGACCCCAAAACTGGTGTATGTAGTCATACAAGCCCTGCAATATCATAAGCTACACATATACATACAGTGTGGGACTGGCCCACCAGAGGACCAGAGGATCCTCCGGTGGGCCCCCAGCTATACAACATGCACAAATACTGATTCACATGTCTTTTCTCACTGTTTCTTTAGTGGCGGGCCCCTAGGATCATTTCCTCTGGTGGGCCCCAAATACCCCAGTCCGACAATGTATACATAAGACACTGATTGATCAAAACGCAGCTAATGGATAGTCAATGGGATTCGGTTAAGGTGTATTTTACAATTTTTTTTTATACTAGGAAAATATACAAGGAAATACCCAATTTTACTGTTTTGACCGAATTAAAAATTGCATTTATGGTCGCCGTTATATTAGCCATTCAATAGGACTAATCATTGTCCTGCATTCAGATGAGATAAGAAAACAAGCTTGAGCAAGAATGGAATACATTGAAACCTAGGAACCTTATTGCTTGGGAAAGGAGTAGTGGGAGATAAATCCTTAAATAGCCTTAGGCGAAAGATCATTGGATAGGGAAAAACAGCTTTCGGGGGCTGGAAGCCAAAATATGTGTGAGTGCTGTGAGGAGCAGATGAGGAATAGAAGGAGGATGTTGCCTATTAGGCTGTGGGGCGAGGAGACTTAAGCTCCTATTACAAAGGGCGATTAAAAGGAGCAAGCGAGCGCCAACCTGTCAGATCAGCGCTCACTTGCTCCCCGTTCCCCACTCGCTGCCGGTGCGTGTAATAGCACCCGTAGCGAACGGGGAACAAGGAGACAGCAAATGGCTGCCCGGGGGATCGCTAGATCGTCCGGGCAGCCCATAAAAGATAAAAGATAGCCGATGGTCCTATTACACGGAGCGACGCCAGCAGATTGCTGCTATCTACATTGTTGATGTTTCAACATGTTGAAAGACAACGATCAGCCGACATGCACGATGTTGGCTGATCGTTGTCTTCTATTGCATGAAACGATTATCGGCCGTAACGGCCAATATCGGCCACAAACGGCTGATAATCGCTTTGTGTAATAGGGCTTTTAAAAAAATTAAGGACTTTGGGGAAAGGAGAGGACCAGAGTGGCCACAGGAAGAACATTGGCCGTGGTAGAGAACCTTACTTCTTGCTTTTGTGTAAAAAAAAAAAAAAAAAGACTTCTATACCTAAATTTATATAAGCTAAATTTATACCTAACACTAAACAACCCATATACCTCTATTGGTTTACATGATCAGTAAAGGCTGATGACTGACAGCATTCAAAGACCTAAAAGTTGTATAACTTTCATTGTACAAGAAATAAGCTTTATTTATATAAAAATTGGAAACACCTTTCCGCCTAAATTACAAACAGATCCGATTTACCAGAGGTTTTTCCATTTAGTGTAAGAATGCTGAGTCTCCAGTACTACGTGAAGTCTCCTGTAGTACGCTCCATAGTTTGTCTTTTATTCTGGCTTTTCAAAACACAATAGCTCTTAAAATAAGTTATTTTTATATAATTGTACCAAGAATGTACCATTGTCTGGCAATAGCCCGTCTAACCACTCTCAGTCTCTGAGTTACTTTCTGTGCTCTTTGTGCAGCACTATTGTCAGTGCCTCAACCAAAAAGAAAAATCTTAGTATTTTTTTCTAATTTATTGAAAATAATAATGAATTTTAATTGTACTCCTTTGTTATCCTTAAATTGGTTGTCCAGAATAAAAAGAAAGTCTGTTGTTTCACACACAGTGCCACTCATAAACAAAAACAAAATTAACATGTCCTAGTTTTGATTTGTTGGAGTCCTGGGGGGGGGGGGGGGACAATTTGTGAAGACTGACGGTCCTAAAGGGGTACGCCGGGTGGGGCGAATTTTTAGGGTATGGCCTGGGAAGGGGTGAAAATAGAGGCTGCTGGTAACTTACCTGCCCAGTGCCAGCACGGGTCCCGGATCGTGTCGCCCTGTTCTCCCGTCCGGCCGCCACTTCCTGGTCTGAGCTGCGGCTTGAGACGTGACGTCTCAAGGCAGCTCAGCCATTCAGCAGTCGGAGCGGAGTCCCGCCTCGGCCGCTGAATAGCTGAGCTGCCTTGAGATGTCACATCTCAAGATGCAGCTCAGACTGAGAAGTGGCGGCGGGATGGGAAAATGGGACGGCCCGATCCGGGACCCGGCGCTGGAACCGGGGAGGTAAGTTACTGGCGGCCTCTATTTCCACCCCTTCCCCAGCCATACCCTAAAAATAACCCCTGCTTGGAGTACCCCTTTAAATTAGGCCCCACCCTCAACTGCCCCACTGGATTCACTAACAGGTGCACAAGTGAGACCGGACAGACCTTCGCCTGCCGTCCATCCTGAGCAGGTGTAGATTTCTGCCATGATTTACGCCTGTGAGAAGGCATAAATCATGTTACATCAGGAGCAGGAGAAGGTCACGCCTCCTCACTGCCTTGCCAAAACCCCTGCCACCCACAGAGCGAATGGAGGATACGGCGGGAATACTCTAGGGAGAAGGGGTGAATCTGAGCCTTCTCCCTAGCGCATGCCAGTGGCGCAGTGTTAATGAATGTCCTCCTTTGTGTTCAGACCCTGACCGATGGCTAGAACCAGCAAGAAAGAAGCACATGGCTGAATTTTGTTAAAGGGGTTATCCAGTGAAAATCTTTTTCTTTCAAATCAACTGATATCAGAAAGTTATATAGATTTGTAATTTATTTCTATTAAAAAATCTCAAGTCTTCCCGTACTTATAAGCTGCTGTATATCCTGCAGGAAGTGTTGTTTTCTTTTTAGTCTGACACAGTGCTCTCTGCTGCCATCTCTGGCCGAGAGAGGAACTCTGTCTTGGTTTTTTATGAATCCCCATAGAAAACCTCTCCTGCTCTGGACAGCTCCTGTCTCGGACAGAGATGTCAGCAGAGAGCACTGTGTCAGACTGAAAATAAAACACTTCCTGCAGGGCATACAGCAACTAATAAGTATGGAAAGACTTGAAATTTTTTAATAGAAGTAAATTACAAATCTATTTAACTTTCTGATATCAGTTGATTTGAAAGAAAAAGATTTTCACTGGACAACCCCTTTAATGAAAATGCCATCAACTCTCCAAGTGATGGCTCTACTGGTCTCCTCATCGGATGCAGGAGCTGCCTCCTCCAGTGAGCATAGAATAAGCACACAACTTGTCTTGAAATAATAATAATAATAATAATAATAATAATAAAAACTTTTATGAATACAAAAATAAGAGACTTCAGATTTCACTATCTGTCCTATTTCATTGAATGCAACGGTAAGTCATCGGGTTCAATAAACATCCTTGTTTCTAATCGCAGGAGTTCCATTCAGACGTGAGGAATATAATAAGGATTTGAAGCAAGTCCTTTCTCTTTTAGCGATAATATCTAAGTAATAAATCAAACTAAATATGGTCTGTTCATTATTCCCGCATGTTCCCATGCTTAGATCTGGACATCATTGTTATTAGTCGCTTTGCAGAGAGGGCCAAATCTTAAAACAACAATAAAAGACTTCAAGTGATGGACTTCGAGGACTGTTGGAAGGAAATCAATGACTGTTGTTACCCTTTAGGTCCCATAAGAGCCTTGTTGATTGCGTTCAGAAACATATTGCCTAGCTCATGGATTTATCACCCAGGCACAAACATGGGAATGAGAAGACGGAGGGATATAGATAATAGCATCGAACAAATGTACAAGTACAGGTATGTAATATTAACCAGGCAAAATTAGGAAAAAGCAAGACTTGGTAAATTGTGTCGTCTGGATTTTTAGGGATCAAACTGCAGTGATGTACGAGGAAGAATCAAAAAGTAAAGGTAAAATACATTTAAAGGGATTGTCCAGGGTTAGAAAAACGCGACTGCCTTCTTTCAGAAACAGCACCTCTGTCCTCAGTTTGGGGGCAGTTTTGCAGCTCAGTTCCGTTAAAGTGAATGGAGCTGAATTGTAATACTACACACACAACCTGGGACAGGAGTGGTGCTCTTTTTTTTGCAAGAAAGTAGTTGTGTTTTTTCCCCTTTAACAGCTTTAATAGAGGTAACTTTGAGTTCTTTCAAATCAACTGGTGCCAGAAAGTGACAGAGACTTATCTTCCACTGGAGTCTTCCAGTACTTATCAGCTGCTTTATGTCCTGCAGGAAGTGGTGCTTTCTTTTCAGTCTGACGCACTGCTCTCTGCTGCCACCTCTGTCCATATAAGGAGCGGTCCAGAGCAGTAGCAAATCTTCATAAAAAACCTCTCCTGTTCTCCAGACTGGAAAGAATTTTTTTCCCGTGAACTATCCCTTTAAACATATCACTTTTCCACATGGTCTCCATGCCTCATGTCACATTTGTTGTATCGTTCTACTAAATTCTGTATTCCTGCAGTTTCTCGGCTGCTCCCAGAAGTAGGTGAGAGAAGCTTTTGATACTTGATGAATCCGTGACCACTCCTTTAGTAGATATGCCATGTCTGGGCTGTTAGCTTGGTTATGAACGTCTTCTACATCCTCCTAATGGAATGTCTCTACTGTCATTGCTGTTGTATGAGCACATGCATTATTGGGCTATGTTCACATCTTGTAAGAGACCAGCCGTGGCCCGGCCGGATGATATTTAGTGCCGCTGAGTTCTGATGGGGCGCATCCGTGCGCGCCCTCATCCGAACTCTCCACTGCGCACAATGGAGCATGCGGCTGGAGCCGCACGCTCCATAGTTAGCACTGACAGGGTTTTCTGCAGGGTTTTCTTCATCGAATAGCGGCAGCAGAAAACTGACATGTCAGTTTCTCGTGGCGCCGCTAGGGATCCTGGCCGGAGTGTATACCATGTGTACAGGGTCGGGTTAACTTTACCATAGGCCCCGGGCTGTTCACCAAGCCTGGGCCCCCCCCACCCCACTGTAACTATGGCAGCACTAGCGTAGTGTTCATAGTACAGGATAGATAATGTCATGATGCCCTGATTTGTGCGAAATTGATGTAGAAAAGCAGCAATCTTTTGCAAATCATGGCAGAACTGTAGCCAGTCTGAATAGAGAAGTACTATAGCACTTCCCCTCTAAGATCCTCCGGTCATCAAGTCCATCAATGCAAAGGTAGATGCAATAGTTACCCGTCCCAATGTCCTAGTGGGACCATAAATTCCAAGTCCAGAGTAATGGTAACAGCATCTCACATAGGTGGATTTAGAAAAATAGGAACACTTTATTCCAACATGGCACTAGAAGCAACGTTTCAACCTCAAGGGTCATGCTTGAAAAAGACCGTTGAGGTTAAAACGCTGCTACTGGTGCCATGTTGGAAAGTGTTTCTGTTTTTCTAAATCCGCCTATGTGAGAACTGTAGCCAAAAGACAATACACCACTAAAAGTATAAGTCTGTTTGGGTGGCCATGGGCCCCCCAGGAGCTCGGGGCCCCGGGCTACCACCTGAAACGGACCTATTATAATCCATTACTGCATGTGTATACACTCCGGCCTGGATTCCTTCAGCCTGCAGCACAAAGTTAGTTCCGTACTAATCACGGCCTTTGCAACTTTGCCGTGATTACGGCGGAACTTACATTGTGTGAACATAGCTTTATGGTGCGGCAGTGTGGTTTTGGTCAGTATTCATCTTGTTTTGCTCTGAACTGCAGTCACAACCAACTGGAGCATGGTGATTCTAACATGTATTTTGGTGTTGAGCACTGGGCATTGATGTATATATGAACTGTATGTTATATTTCATTAAAGGCGATGGCCACTTTTTTAGTAAAATAGTTCAGCGTACAGTATTAGTAAGTGTACTCATGGCACTTACTGACAGCAGCTCCCTGTGTACCTCATAGAGCTAAAATCAGACTCCCCTCCTCCAGGCTGTGCTGCCCTGCTCTTTGGTGAGCCTGTCCATAAGATGGCCGACATGGAGGAGCATGTGACCATGCCCCGCCCCCCAGTGTCCACCATAGGCATATACAGTGGTGGACACAGAGGGCAGGGCATAGTCACATGCTCCTCCATGTCGGCCATCTTATGGACAGACTTACTACAGAGCAGGACAGCACACCCTGGAGGAGGGGAGTCTGATTTTAGCTCTATGGGGTACACAGGGAGCTGCTGTCAGTATATACAGTGAGTACACTGACTTATACTATATACTGAACTATTTTACTATAAAGTGTCCAACCCTTTATTTTCTATTTGCTCTTGATATCAAATCATTTAAAAAATGATTTTAATTGGGTAATTATGCCATAAAAAAGAGAGTGATAGACACCCCTCACGTGTCTTACATGGCATAAACAGGTGCAGAAGTGAGAAGGTGGCTGTGCCAGACAGTCATACAAAGGAGATGTTGAGACATGAGGAAAATTGTGTGCTGTGATAATATGGGATCTGTGGAGCCTGTCTGTAGACGCATTAGTAGGTCATGACTGTGGAACCTGTTAATGCATTATCCTTACAGCACAGTGTATTATTTCTGTTTTGTATAATCACATGTTCAGCAGTATATACTTTTATTCCTATGCTGTGACGGAATGTAGTTGGTGATCCTTTTGTCCCTGTGCTGTGTGAATTATCTATGTAGAGTAAAAGTCCTTTTAGGTGGCTCAATATGGGGACGTCTACAGAAGCAAACGAGTGCAAATCAGCAAGGTCGGCACTGGTTTGCAGTGCCTTGAGAAGGCATGATTTCAATGTGTGCATTATCCTTGTGTAAGGATATGGAACAGGACGATAAAAGCACAGGTGTAGCCCTGACGCTGACATCCGCCTCGGTTTCCCTGCCTATTTGCCTCAACAGTCCTAGGTGGCAGCGGATGACTGGTTGACGGTCCCCAATCCTGTATATGTGTGAACACAGAACAAAGACAAGACAGACACAACACAATAAATCAAGACCAGGGGTCCAAGTCAGCAATAAGAGGGTGGCGCAGTACAAAAACGTGATCCAAAAGAGAAGTCAAAAGCCAGAAAGTCGGGATACCGGTACACAATGCTGGGTCAAGACACACTAGTAAACTAGGTTCTATTGCAGGTAAGGAACACATGAATAGGGAGGATACTTATGGGACCTTGAGTCCCAGCCCCAGGCGTGATTGGGGCTTAGACTCTAGCTCCCAGGGTACATAAGACAGATGACTGACAGTGTCGGCCATCAGTCAGCAAATCATGATGGGAGACGCCTGATTCCGAGCGACCGGGGGAGGTGAAGCCCTGGCCGCGACCACATCAATAAGTGCTTTGTAGAGACATGGCTAGCAGGCTCAATTTCTCCTCAAGATGTACACTACCCAAAAGTAGCACCCTCTTGTGATAAGACCCAGTGTGTAATCAGACCACACCTGTAATCATTATTTATCTGCCTGAGATATAATTGCATACTATGTTTTTCAGAAACCTGCATGATTGTTTTTGTCAGTACTCACCTGCCCCTGTTCTCCCACTGCTGACATTTTGATGGTGCCCAATCTCTGGTGATGTGTCAACAAAATGAAGTGGCCACTAGTTGGTGTAGTGACCCATCTTAGTGGCTGAGCAGCCACTTCTTTGTATTGAGAGGTCACCAGAAAGAGGTAAGCCGCAAAGACTGAACACCATCAGAACAGCAGTGGTGGGGGATCAAGGGAGGTGAGTACATTTTTTGTAAGAAAAAAAGAAATAGCTGGATAACCTCTTAAAAGAGTTCATGGGACACCAACACTACACTACGGAAAAATAAAGAGTTTGTTTTCAAATTTTTAACCAGTTTTGGAACATTTGGCATTCTCTGTTTGTTGTAGGACGGAAAGCATAGCTAATGGAAACAATACAATGGTTACGCAATTCCCTTGTGGGCTATTTTAAGACAAATGTGAACACAGCCTAAAAAGCACAGTATAACAAATATTTATACTGATAATGTAGACACACTGAAGGACTTGAGTGAGGCATTAAAAAAACCATACAGTCACAATCTAACTAAATGTGGTCGTGCTTTACCCCTGTAATATTCGCCTGTGGCCACGGAGTGACTGCTAGTCTGCCCATGTCTCTATATGGTCATTTTGGAGCTATTGGATCACTATAATGAATATCTATAGAGGTTTTTTGCAAGTGATTAAGGAAAATGTTGTCCTGTCTATTCGTCTTTATTAGGGAAATCCATGTGGCTTTAATTAGCATGCCTTATTATAGAACATGGATAGCAGCTAACAGTTCTGGATGAAATCTGTTCTTGACGTATAAAAGCCATGCAGGGCACATGCAGACAGTGTTGGAGTATATAAAGTACAGTCATTTTCTTCTCCAGTAAATAGAAAACATGTGCAATGCGTATTATTGGGATCCCAAACTGTTGACATCAGCCGCGGAGACAAGTGATCCTCTTCTAGTTGCTTCAGACTTACTACTTTGCATTGTAGAAGTGTGATATCCGCTGACTGTGTATGTTGTGTTTACGTCTGTCAATACCAAGTGGAATGTACAGTACAGGAGAACCCTATAACAGTGATGGCGAAACTTTTAGAGGGCGACTGACCAAACTGCAACACAAAACCCACACATTTCTTGCAAAGTGCCAACACGGCAATTGAACCTTAAAGGGGTAGTGCGGCGCTAAACAATTATTCACTAAATAACACACATTACAAAGTTATACAACTTTGTAATGTATGTTATGTTAGTGAATCGGCCCTTCCCCGTGTTTCCCCCCACCCACACCAGACCCTGAAGTGTAGTGTTCTATACATACCTGCCTCTTTCCGACCCCGTCCCCCATCTTGTGCCAGGCCATCTTGCACTCCGACTGTCCCTAGTGCCGGCCGCCCTCTGCCGCGTCATCAGCTACTCAGCCACGATTGGCTGAGCATAACTGTGCTCAGCCAATCGCGGCTGAGCAGCTGATGACGCGGCAGAAGGTGGCCGGCACTAGGGACGGTCAGAGTGGTTCGGCCATCCGTCCGAAGATGACGTCATGGCACAAGATGGCGGACAGGGTCGGAAAGAGGCAGGTATGTATAGAACACTACACTTCTGGGTCTGGTGTGGGTGGAGGGAAACACGGGGAAGGGGGCGATTCACTAACATATCATACATTACAAAGTTGTATAACTTTGTAATGTGTGTTCTTTAGTGAATAATTTTTTAGCCCCGCACTACCCCTTTAAAGGAAAAGCCAGGTGGATTATAAAAGCTGGCAGGGGAAGGGGGAAATTTATTATAAGTAGTAACTTACCTCTCCCCTTGCCCACGGTGAGTGGCGGTGCCGGCCATGGAACCCCCGCTGGAAGGCAGTTCCCCCGGAGTTGTGATGACGTGACGACTGTCCTGGCCTATGGACTGGCCGCACAGCCAATCAGTGACTGGAGCGGCATCCCGCAGCAGCCCTGATCAGTTACGGCCATCTGCAGCAGTAGTGTATAAGGACCCTTACATTGACCTGCTAGGATAAAACTAGCATTGTACCTTAATAAATTTGTTGCGGTTGCTTCTGAAGACCTGTTTTTCTCCCCGAAGAAACTCACATTCCCCATAAGTCTCACTGTACATAAAAGCCTTTTATCTTCACTGATTAAAGACACAACAACCCATTTGTGATAATTAAAGCTTAGTTTTCCTTCTTTTCAAGATCTGACCATTACTTTTAACGTGATTTTGTATTTTGGATATTTACTTGAATCCTTGTGCCCGGGGTTTCTCGGAAGAAAATGTAAAGATATAAAAGCAAACACTTAAGAGGATATCTTTTCCTGTAGATTTTTACACGGTGCTTATACTTCAAAGTAGACTGATAAGAGAAGTACATAGAGTATCATGGGAAAGATAACAGCGACTGATACAGTTAGTTTATTTCCTAAGCACAGTTTCAGGTAAGGTAGTTTGTCATACAATGATCTACAATGCACCAGACTGTAAGTTTTGGGTTATCTATTAATTCTATGAGGGTCGATGGGTGACTTGCATACATTGCTGGGTTAAAGGGTTTTTTCAAGCCCTTTTTCTATCAATAAAGCGCAGAACCAAAAACAACAAAACAACATACACTTTTCACTACCGCTCCTGCACCAACGCTGTACCAGATTACCTGGCAGTGACATCACTATACACTGTGCATGACCTGCTGCAGCCAATCACTAACCTCAGCAGTCACATATCAGATGAATGATGGGATTGGGTGAGGATGTGAGTATGCTGTTTTTTTATTTTACCCTTATCTAGTCCAGGCGCTTCTCTGAAAAGTGTCTGACACAGTAAGGCCCGATTCGGCCGATTATCGCTCCGTGTAATAAGGACAACGATCCACTGATGATTGTTGTCATCAGCTGATTGTTGAGATAGGTTAGAACCTATAATTGTCGGGCGCCGACCTCGCATCGCTACGTGTAATAGCGGTGCATGGCCGGCGACTGACGATCTACATTACCTATCCATGCTCCGGGGTTGCTCCTGGGGTCCGCTTCTCCCCGGGTCCGGCGCGCTCTAACTTCAGAGCGGCCTGTCAGCTGACAGGTCGCTCAGCCAATCACAGCTGACAGGCCGCTCTGAAGCTAGAGCGCGCGGGACCCGGGGAGAAGCGGACCGCAGGAGCAGCCCTGGAACGTGGATAGGTAAAGTATATAGTTAAAGCAAGGGCTGCAAGGACATCGGTAACAATTTCCTTGCAGCCCTTATTAAACGATTATCGGGCTGTGTAATAGGCCCAGTAAACAAGTGACGATCTAGCAGATCGGCGCTCGTTTACAGGTATTATCGGGCCCCCATCTGCCTGTGTAATTCCACCGTAAGATAGCTGTTAGGGTAAAGAGTGTTTCACACGGGTCGATTATCCTGCAAAAAAGTTAAAGTGTCACTGTCAATATTACAGGTCGATTTTAGGAAACGTTGTAATTGGGTTTATTAGGCAAATATGCCATTATCTGTATTCAAAAAGACTTTCCCCAGGTCCCCCCCCTCCTCTCTCTCATTCACAGCTCATTATCAGGAAATCTCGACTCTTTTACATCAGTCAAGCCCTGTGTAACCTATGGAGAGGGGAGGGGGGATGAGGAAGGAGGGAGATTGGTCGCCAGCAGGGAGCAGAGAACAGAGGATTACACAGCGGGACCCGTGTTAAAGCCAGTATTCAAAGGTCAGAGAGAGCAGTGCTGACTTCAGAGGAGATAGCCTAGTGATATAGCTGTAAATTAACTCTTTGTTGTCCTGTTTTGGTGCCTCATCTCTCTCCACCCCTCCCCTCTCCATAAGAGAACCATGAAGACAGAGGGGGGAGGGAGCTTCAAACTGCTTTTTCATGATAAAAATCAATTTTTCGGCTAATAAACCCAATTACAAAGTTTCTTAAAATCGCCTGTACTATTGATCTCTGCAAAAAAAATTTAAACGACAATGACACTTTAAGCAATAATCTTGTGGTGTAATTGCGGCAACGATAAAACAACTAAAATAAATTTGCTCGTATGTCGTTGATGGCAACTTTTGAGCTGACTTCAGAGTAATCGCTAATTGTTCTCAAGTCCCCCAGTGTAAACACTCATTGTTCACAGTATATAGATATGAACGCAATTCCGATCATTCACAGTGTATATACACAAATGCAATTACGACCAGATTTACGATCGTAATTATGATCGCATTAACGACTTTTCATATCGATTCTTCTTCCTGTCTAAACGTCTATCGTTTAGAAGAAAGATTATCGATTGTCGTCTGCTAAACGAGCACTTGAGCGATTTATCTGTACATGTAAAAGGACCAATAAGAGAAACATGATACCTTTCATATATCTGTCTGTGCTTCCAGAATGTGGAAAAATGCAAAGTGCCAAAGAGGATTTTCAAAACCCGTGGATCGCTGAGGGCTGTAACGTCTCCTTCCTGTCCCTCACATTCCTAGCCCTGCTCCCATATCCTGTTCCTGTGCTGTGCATACAAATTTTGGCTTCCAGCTAACCATCAATCTAGCATGGATAGGATAGGAAGAGGAGGGAAACTTTTTTTTTTTTTTTGCACCAAAAGCATTTTTTTAGGCCATATTCACACAACGTAAGTTTTGAATTAATCACATCCGTTGTTGCCGATTTGCAACAACGGCCGTGATTAATTCAAAACTTACGGGCACTGCAGGCTGAGGGAATCCCGACCAGAGTGTATACACATGGAGGGAGATTTATCAGACATGGTGTAAAGTGAAACTGGCTCAGTTGCCCCTAGCAACCAATCAGACTCCACCTTTCATTCATCACAGACTCTTTGGAAAATGAAAGGTGGAATCTGATTGGTTGCTAGGGGAAACTGAACCAGTTTCACTTTACACCATGTTTGATAAATCTCCCCCATGGTATTCACTCCAGCTGGAATCTCTAGTGGCTGCACGAAAAACTGACATTCATTGAATAGCGACCACACATCCCTGACAAGTCACAAAATGGAGCGTGTAGCTCCAGAAGATCAGTGCCTGCGGTACTGGTCAGGATGATGTTCACAGACATCGGCTGTTTAGTGACTCGGCCGGGTCACAGAACGTCCGGTGTCTTACGTTGTCTGAACATAGCCTCAACATGGAAGCACATACAGCTGTACGAAAGGTACCCTGTGTCTTTACCCTAACAGCTATCTAACAGGGTCACCATTTGGAATATGAATAGCAGCTGACAGATTAATTCTAGTGAAAATTCACTTCTTGTCTCACATGGGGTCTTGTATGTGTCTCGTATGTGTCTTGTATGGAGGATGTGTTTTTGTATATTTAATTGTAATCTCAATTATGAGATCTAAAGGCCCTATTACAGCAAGCGATTATCGCCCGATAATCACTTAGTGTAATAGCTACTGTTAAAAGGCATTGATCAGCCGACTTGCACGATGTCGGCTGATCGGTGTCTATCAACATGTTGAAAAATTTTTGAATGATAACGACGGTCTACTGGCTGTAACTGTGTGTAATAGGAGTGGCGGCTGATATCTCCAATGGGCTCCCAGCTTCGCTTTGGCTGTCCAGGCATGATGGGAATTGTAATTTTGCAACAGCTGGAGGGCTGAAGGTTCCCTATCCCTGCTCTACTCAGATAATCCTCCATAAACACGGAGGAGTTCCAGCCCTTTACACACTTGTTTATAGAGCCGGCCATTCCAAACCCTACAGCGATCTTCTTCTTACTCGTCCAACTTCTTCTCATGGTGAGCTCACAGACAGCTCTAATGATAATCATAAATCAACTATACAGTATCTTCAAGTCTAAGGGAACATGCAAAGTGATTCCAGGCCATGTCTGGATCTTGTGAAAATCCCAGTACCAGACTGCCTGACTATGAAGCCCGGCTGCCTGATGTGTCATCAGTGAGTAACCTCATACCTGACTCAGCATTTTTCAGGAACGTAAAACAATAGGATTGGTATTGACAGCAGCCAGACAGAATCTGCACATAGAAACATGTTCCTGGCTGAACAAACATGAAAAAAAAAAAAAAGAAATATTACTAATAGTTTGTGTTACTAGCTTGGCTCCACCAAATACAACTTCATCATATTAGATTGATTTGCAGAAATAAATAATTGGTAATAAATGATCATGGGCCTGGGATGGATCTTTGCTGTTCAATACAGATGGTACAAGGTCCTGTCCAGTGTAAAGTCGGCATTAGACATGAGCCAAGCAGGCGGAAATTTATTTTGCGAGCTTTGTGAATTTTGGGTCAAACTCGTTACGATTTTCATTAAAACAGCCACAATACTGGGACTATTACAGAAGGGCAAGTGTGAAAAAAAATCGTTAAATCACAATTAAAAAAAACAAAACCAATCAGCCAGTCAGTCATCCAATTTCCACCATTTCTCTCCTCTCTGTCCCTATATCCCTCTGTTAGGGCCCTTTTACACGGAAAGATTATCTGACAGATTATCTGCCAAAGATTTGAAGCCAAAACCAGGAATGGATTTGAAAAGAGGAGAAATCTCAGGCTTTCCTTTATTACCTGCTCTCTGTTTATAGTCCATTCCTGGCTTTGGCTTCAAATCTTTGGCAGATAATCTGTCAGATAATCTTTCCGTGTAAAAGGGCCCTCAGTCTCTCCCTGCTCTGCTGTAACTGCCTGCTGCCATCCTGCTCTCTCTTCCACACACAGCCGACTGGCCGCCTCTGTTACCAAACCACCTTATATAGAGGGGGAGGTGCTGACATCACAGAGGGGCCTGCAGCTGATTGGACAGGCGCTGGGGATTATGGTTAATCCCTATCTCCCGCCCAGTGATGCTCCAGACTCCATGTGCTGCCGCCATTCTTTTTGTGAATTTCCTTAACAAATTATCGGGAATTCGCTACGCAGAATTAAGCGAATTGACAGCGCGATTCGCAGAGAATCTTGGTTTGCCAGATTCGCTTTGCACATCTCTAGTCAGTATAGGTGATGTTCTTCGATATTTACCAGTGACGGTCAGATGGTTCATAGGATGGATCATTGTTACATTCCGTAGTGTGACAGGGTCCATATCATGAAGCTAGGGATGTATTTTTTTTTACTTTTAGTCTTAACTTTTTTAGTTTATTAAAAACAAAATTAAATTTTGAATTAAAACTTTCTTGGCTTCATTTATGGCAAGAGGGAATGCACCATTTTTAATAGCCCCTTTAGACCTCATTGCAGCCCACAGTATTCCTGTCTCCGTGTCCTTCTACCACTTCTCTTAATTTGTCACATACCAAACCACTGTCAGACTGTGTGTCACACGCGTTGTCGAACACTTTCCGCACCACCCTCCGTCTCCCCCCCATTCCATCACCGACACTCCCCCCCCCCGTCTCCTACCTATTTATTTTTCATCCTTCCTCCTGTCTCCAGAGTGTAGGACGTTCTATAGATAGAACGGGATTTTGTGAGTTTTTATCTTACTACGTCATGGCATGATAACATTATCTGCCTAAAAACTGGCATGGCTCAGTCGATTGTGTTCACCTTCCGTAGAGGTTGTATCCTTAAGTCTACTCTGTTGCATATTTGGGAGGATAAATGACTCGCCTCTTGATTAAATCCCAGTCATTGGAGACTTCAGACACTTCATCTAGTAACAGGCATCCATCATAATGGGGGATATTTCCTCGGCACATCTCAGGCAGTGTCTACACAATGGTCCAGTTGCGTTCCCGTTGTGTGATAATTAATCTCTGAATGTTTGGATAAAATTGCCAAAGAATGAACAAGCTTTTTGGCATTACTGTCCACGCTCTTTTGCTTTATGTTGGCAAGTATTTAATTGTTTGGGATTCTGTCCAAGGTACACTGCCCTTCCCGTGATTGATCTTCAGAAAACAGGCAACATGTTATGCAGAGAATGGCTTTAAAGACATACACTCACATTAGGAGAAGCCGACTGTATTTTGTCAGCTGGTCACAAAAAGAACTGAGGTGTATAATAAAACAACAAAAAGGTGACTACTGGAGTGATCTAGTTTACTAGATGAAAGTTCTAAACTAAGGGTACTATTACACCAAGCGATTTTTTGACGACTAACGATAAACGATCTCAAACGACCGCTATGGCAAACAATCCGAAATCGTTCACTCAATTACAGGGAACGATGATCGTTACTTATGATCGTATGATCGTTTCAGCTATGACTTCTTATTACACCAAACGATGTGCGAATGATCAAACAAACAAAAAAATAGGTCAGAATTCTATCAAACGACCAACAATTTCTCGTTGGTCGTTTAATCGTTGTCTCTTATTACACAAAACGATTATCATCTAATTCTGAACGATCTAAAGATTTTCGAACGATTATCGTCCCGTGTAATACGGCCCTTAGGCTATGTTCACACATTTGCATTAACAATGGCTGTTGTTGTGAGTGGGTTTACATGGGACGATTATCATGCGGAAAATCGTTATATTGTTCTAATTTAAATGATAATCGTCCTGTGTAATCCAAAAATCGTTTGTGTGTCGTTGATCGTTAATTTAGGCCCCTATTACATGAATCGATTATCGTTTTAACAATCGATCGACTTGCAACTTTGTAGGGAACGATTCTGAGGTTATTACATTCACCGATTACTGTTATGAACTATCGTTTTTATGTCGTTATATGGCCGCTAATCGTTCCTCAGGACGACCCACAAAACATGTTTTATAAGCGAACGACTTATTACATGAACAGATAAGCGAATGATCAGTGAACTATGTTTTTTCAACATGTTGAAAGACAATAATGAACGACTTTTTGTTCGTCGTTTGATCGTTAGGTGTTATTACATGGGCAGATAATCGCTCATTTTCAGTCGTTATAGTGAGTTTTTAAACAATAATTGCTCAGTGTTATAGGGCCTTAATAAGGTTAACGATAAACAATCTAGGTAGCGATCGTTTATCGTTATTCGGTAAAAAGCGCCTTGTCTAATAGGACCTTTACCAACACATATAAAATTGCAAATATACAAGGAGCATTAGGGCCTAAGGCTATGCGAACACTTGGTAAGAGACCAGCCGTTCCGTGACAAGGCTGGGTCACAGATAGGCCGGTCTCTGAAAAGATCATTCCGGCCGGTACAGTTCTGATGTGGGCCCATCCGTACGCACCCACATCAGAACTCCCCACAGCATACTATGGAGCGAGCGGCTAGAGCTGATCGCTCCCACAGTGTGCACTGACAGGGTTTTCTGCGGCCGCTATTCACTGAATAGCGGCCGCAGAAAACGGACATGTCAGTTTTCTACGGCGCCGCGAGAGATGCCGGCCGAAGCGTATAATATGTGTATACACTCCGGCCGGAATTCCATACAAGACAACCTATATTTTCGTGAAAAGAATGGCCGTTGTTGCCGATTTCAACAACGGCCGTACTTTTACGAAAATCTACGTTGTGTGAACATAGCCTAAAGGTTATAGATGCCATATTATGGAGGTTGTACAGAGCGCTAAAACTGTACTTTGGATTTTCCCTGTATCATTATAGTGTTGACATAAACTCGTTTCCAGCCACATCTTAATGGTTAAAATTTCTAAACTTAAAAAAATTGAGGAAGAAGAAACAAAAGTAAATCCTTTTAACTTATTACCTTTGGTCAGTAAGAGTCTGGCTCTATCTATAAACAGTGTCAGATGGTGTCTCACACATTGCACTTAAGAAACCTTATTCCTGATAGTGCCTTGACCTTGGTGGCCTCGGAGACTAGGTAGCTTAAGTGACACAGTGCAGGAATCCTTCAAAGAGTCCACTTTTTGAAATAAGAAGACAGGCAAAAAATAGTTAAGGAAGAGCCTCCTTCCCCCATAAAAGAACTGAGAAGTGTGCTGTTATTCTTCACTGAATTTCACAATTCTCATGGGTCCATCCCACAAAGCAAAAGTGGTCATTGTGTACATTGATTATGTCCTGCTGTCTATTTGCATACTGGCCGCCATCAGGTAAACTATTTGCACAGCTGTTCTGTGGACATAACAGTTTTCTCTAGCTGGATAACATTGTTTTTATGTACTATGGTTTATTTTGCTAAGGTCATTGCTCATATAACAGGTTGGGACCTACAGCATTTTAATTAAGTCAATGTATTCTGACCAATATTCTATTTGGACAGGAAAGTGGCAGGATTTTCAAGATGAAACTAGTCAACATTTCCCACATTTATTTAGTATTTGGTTTATTTATATAATTTGTGTTTATTGTATTTTTTTTACCCCTTATCTATCAATATTATTGTTATTATGCATCAATATTATTAAGCGAAAATTTTCATCAACATTTCTTTTAGTCCCAATAGGAGGCATTTGCTTCTAAAATTTTTTTTTTTTTTTTATCAACAATGGAGCTACATTATCACCACAGTCAGATTTAAAAGGCAATAAATTATTATAATTATTTTTAATATTTTTAGCCAGTTGAATCTTTTTTTTAGTATAATCTTTGGCCACACAGGGGTAACTATAGATTTATCAGTTTTTTGGGGTTTTGTACTTTTGTACAGTTTTTTGGGGTTTTGTACTTTTGTACAGTTTTTAACCAAAACCCTACTAAAACCTATCTCTCCATGCTCTAAGATCTTTCCCTGGCTAGGTTGAAAGCGCATCTGCGGTGGAGAGGCGGGAGCCAAGTATTTAAGATTCGAGGTCATGTGGTTCAGCCATCCAATGAGGGTAGACGCCGTTTTCGCGCTGCGTACTCCCAGGGTCCCTCACGGCCTCCCTGCATGGTGATTGGATTAAAAAAAACACCAACTGCGATGGGAGGGCTTTCGAATGTTTCCCGCGTATTCGCCTCACTACTCGATTGAATTTGAATCTTTTGAATTCCGCAATATTCGATCGAATACCATTTTGATCGAATCGTATCTCTACTCAGATCCATTATTATTGACATTAATCAATTGAAAAGGATTTATGAACTGAGAACAGTTGTATATTTATTGATCAAGATTTGGGGATAGGATTTGTACATATATTTAGATATAAATATTGGAGGGAGGCAACAGTTATATTGGATCTGTACTTAAAAATGTAAACTTTCCAGTTGCTTTGTGTGTTGCTTTGTGTCCTACAGGAAGTGGTGTATTCTTTCTAGTCTGACATGGAGCTCACTGCTGCCACCTCTGTCTGTGTCAGGAACTGTCCAGAGTGGAGCAAATCCATACAGCAAATGTCTTTGCTCTCGTTCTATGGACAGTTCCTTACATGCACAAAGGTGTCAGACTGGAAAAGATACCCAACTTCCTCGAGTGCCCAGAGCCGCTAATAAATACAGGAAGGCTTGGGTTTTCTGGCTTTATAAATCTGTATATCTTTCTGGCACTAGTTGATCTGAAATCCCCCCCCCCATCTTTTGTGCCCCTTTAAATTTTTTAAGAGAACTTTTACTTTTTTTATCTATAATTTTATATCATATATCTATCTTTGGCTATGTTCACACAACGTCAAAAATAGAGAAAAGGCGGCCGATTTCACTATTTAAAAAAACATCCGTTTTTGCTGAGATTTAACTGACTGCAACGGCAATGCATTGAAGTCAATAGGAAGACGGACGTCCAATACGCACAATGTATTGAGTAACGGACGTTTTTACCGAGGACAGCAAAATAATAAACATGATCATTATTTTCGGACGTCTTTTGCAAACAGCGGATGTTTTTTATTAGTTGTTCACACACAGTTTTTTCTTTTGTCACCGTTCTTTCTCCGTTTTTACTATTAAATTCAATAGACTTTTCGATTAAGCCGCATCCAAAGAGCAATTAGTAGTCCGAAACTAGTATAATGTACAAACACCCGTCATTGCACTAAGGGAGGCCAGAAAGCTAAATGACGTCCGTTATTTTAGACTCAAAATGACTTACATAATTTTAAACAGAGCTGAAAAAACGTTGTGTGAACATAGCCTAATACTGTACTACCTTATTGCCTGTGAATTTAGAATTTAATAGGTCAGATCAGACAATTGTGGGGTCACAATAAAAAGAGCCCCCTTACTTTGACAAGTCAACAATCAATACTGGTTGTGGTGCTTTAGTGGATAAATGGAACCCTCCTCCTGCTGGCACCTATGTGGTCGTGGGTTCTGTGCCCAGGTGGTTACCTAGACATAGCAGTACATCATTATGCAGGAATGGGCTAAGGTTGGACTTCTAATTTTGTCTGGAAAAATAATTGACAACATATGGAAATGTGCTACATTTGTCAGAAAATCTATCCGACAATTATCTGAACTTGTTTCTCAGCAGATGTTCGTTACAGCCCCGGTCATTGCGCCTTAATAATCCGCACATCATTTAGTACCGGGGCGATTGGCAAATGTTGTGGTCATTCTTACTGCAAATTATAAACCTTTTCGTAAGAAAACCATTTCCCATAATTGCAAGAAAATCTCTACAGATTTTCAGAATGATGGTTTAAAGAAATTGAAGGTCTAATAAAATGTTCATTTGTTGCCAGTTCTAATAATATATGGGATAGAACCCCTACTGTAAATCATAAGGATATTATCAGTCGTCTATGTGACCCTAATAAGGCCAGAGATTATGTATGCAGGTTGCTGTGCGTCTTAAAATTGTTATGGTTAATAGTATAGAATATGTTATTCTAATATGCACCTCGGCTGCTGCAGAACCTCTTTTTAAAGTGTTTGAGAGAGATACCTATTTTTCATTTAAGAAATAGTTCCTATAAAGCACATCCTCATTGTTTTTATAAAGCAGGTGTACAGCAGTGTTCACACTATGTATGACACTGGCTGTTTTGTGACACGGTCGTGTCACAGAACAGCGAGTGTCAGTGAAGTTCATTCTGGCCGGTAATTCTTTTTAATTTGGATGCGGGCACATTCAGGTGTGCCCGTGTTCTAATTAGCCATAGCACACAATGTTATGTGCTGCCGGCGCCGCTCTTTACATTGTCTGCAATGACATTTTTGTGCGGCCACTATTCAATGAATAGCGGCCACACAAAACTGACGTGTCAGTTTTCGGTGCGGCTACAAGCAATCTCAGCCAGAGTGTATTCTATGTGTATACACTCCGGCCGGGATTCCATAGAAGTCAATGCAATGTATTTACTCAATCAATAACGCCTGGTGTTGCAATCTGCAACAACAGCCGTTATTAATTGAATAAATACACTGTGTGAACTTGGCCTTAGAAACAGGAATATATATATATATATATATATATATATATATGCAGTACAACAATGCTATTTGTCCGGAATGGTACATAGCTTTATATTATCATTGCAATGACTTAGTATGTGCTTGTAGTGAGTAGTACATGATATAGGGTGTGCTCAGAACAGACTGCTTCCAGTTAATTGGAATGAAATAGCACTGATTACAATAACATTGGATTGATGGGAGTGGCGAGATTCCCTTAGTTTGTCAGCGAGCCTTCTGCCCCCTGCACAGATGGTGGGAGACGAGGCCAAATCCCAAAGACAGAACCCCCATATGCCCCATGCATGTTTGCCAGTCACATCCACACATCACAAGTGCGGTGGCTCTTTTATAACGTATCATTAAACGTGCCGCCTTTGTAAATCCGCTCATTATGATTTCATTGTTGGCACAATCCATGCTTGATGCAATGAATATTGACTTCATGCTTGCTTTTCTAATTGATTTACTTCAGAGTTGAATGACTGCTTTCCCTGCCCCTAGCCCCGCATCCATGGCAATTGATTCAATAGGCCCTGATAGGCAGGCTGCTTGTCTGAGCATTAAGGATTACACAGAGGCCTGCCACAAAGCAGCAGCCCCGATTCATTGAAAGACATAAAACCCAGAGAAAAGAGAGGCTATGTGTCCTTCTGGACTTGGCTGAATGTCTGGGGGTTTCAAGAAAATTCTTAAAGATTGTGTTTACATGAGTTTTCGATGAAAAGATGTTAAAAATGAGGCTAGAAGAAACAAAGGTGCGAAATTTCATTGAGATTGGGGCTGAATAGTGATGTAAACATGTATAGGATCAGACTGCTTAGGTTTTTTTGTTGTCTCAGTTTTATATTCTCAAAGATAGTCTTATTAGATGGCATTACAACAATGGCTATATGATTATAACAACAGTTATAACAGTCAAATAACAATCAAAATAACAACAATCACAGTAATAACAATCACAATAATAATTATAACAACAAAACAATACTACTACTACTAATACTAATAGTAATGGTAGTAATAATAAGACGATTATGATGACAACAACACACTCACAGCAATGGATAGAAGTACCGTATTTTTCGGCGTATAAGACGTCTTAGAAGTCGGGGGTCGTCTTATACACCGGGTAGGGTCGCCCCATATGGTGGTGGTGGGGGCGGGGGTTCAAAAATGGTCCCATCCCCACCGTATGGGGCGACCACTATAAAAAACCCAAACATTTAACTTACCTAGGGCCCGTTCCCAGCGCAGGCAGCGTGACGTATACTACCTGCGGCGGAGACGGAGATTGCTCAACCTCTTAGAAGAATGGCTTCGAGAGAATGAGAGAGGCTTCGGGAACTTCTGGCTCCTCTCTCATTCTCCCGAAGCTCTCCCGGCAGCTGAGCATCTCCGAGCCTCTCCGCTGCCTGGGAGAGGTTAGGCGATCTCCGTCTCCGGTAGTGTACGTCACACTGCCTGCGCCGGGAATGGTACAGGTGGCGCGCGGAGGTCGGGAACGGACCCTAGGTGAGTTAAATGTTTTTTTTTTTTTTAATTTAGCTGCAGTTAACCCCTGCCTGACCGCAGCGGGGCTGCGGTCAGGCAGGGATTAACGTTTTCTGGTGTATAAGTTGAACCCCTGAAAATCTTCTTAAAAGTCATGGATCGTCTTATACGCCCAGTCGCCTTATATGCCAGAAAATATGGTAATAATCAGAGAATTACAATAAATAAGGTACAAAAATGCTGGTTGACTAATAGCCTGCCCTATATTAGAGTAAAGTCTGACACCTGTAAGCACGTTATTAAAGCACTCCTATGTGCCTAGGACATCAGTTCTATACAGACTTGTCCTAGGGCCAGAATAGACGTTTCTGTATAGATCTATGCTATTGAATAATTTTAAGCAGATGTGTACAATCACCCCCCCCCCCCCGGTGTACACACAATAAAAATAGGACTGTAAAGTGACTGGCATAGATGTTTAATATAGGCCTTTAAGATAAATTAGATAGGAGTTCTATATAGACCTGTATGGTAACTAATTCTACAGAGTGCTACAGCTAGGATAAAAAAATATCTATGTAGACACTTATTATGACTAGTAAGTTCTACATAGATCTGTACTGTATCTGGCATAGATGTTATGCATAGTCATATACAATGACCAGGTTAGAAGTTCTATATAGACCTGTAAAATGACTAGGATAGAATTTTTATATAGACTTGTACAATGACTAGGATAGAAATTCTATATAAACCTGTACAATACGAAGAATAGAAGTTCTATACAGATATGTACAGTGCCTAAAATAGAAGTTCTTTATAGGTCTGTACCTTGACTTCCATATAGGTTCTACATAAGCTGGTAATATAACTAGAATGGAAACTCTTTGACATGTATTGTCAAGATAATTGTGACCTCGTCAACCCTATGTATATTATGTCTTCAGTTCACCTTGTCTGTTGTTGGTTTATCAGGCTTATCAATATTATGTCCATAGTCTACCTCTAACAATTACATTTCCCCTATTGGGCTTATTCTTCTTCTAACAATATGGCCGGTATGGCTTCAGCTAGTTGGGGGTTCTTGCTCCGATGAACATCCTCATATTCTGGTGACCAGCAATAAAATGTGGCTTCCTTCTAACCTTCTGCCGACAGCCTTGGCTCGGCTCTATGACCTGCTGACAGCTGTACAGGAGGTCCGGAGGTGATTGTACAGCAAACAGCAGGACAGGTGGATGATGCTTCCTCATGTTTACCCAGGTAGGGAAGACAAAGAGGAAAATTACAACAGCTCATTTCTGTTTTATGGGAACAGTCGCAAAATGCAGGTTTGTTTGCGTTAGAGAAAGAGTGACCAGATTGACACCCGTGTATCCATCATGTCGATTGTTGTCTGTGTTGCTGAATCTTGTTTGACCTCAGGTTAACTAAATAGCCCTCATACATGTACAGGAATAAACTTTACATGGAATGTGCCTAATAGACAGCTGGTCACTATCTGCGGCCATCATACCACCCACATTTCTGCTATATGGACTGTGTTATATAAACTCTAGTTACATTTATTTACGTAAGTAAAGGTCCAACTATCTTCAGATTATACAGTGTTGGTTTCTTGCTATTAAAGTAACAACAATATTATATTTTTACATAGAAAATCTCAATGGTCTAGAATAGAGATGAGCAAAATTTTAAAAAGTTTGGCTAGGCAGGTTCGCTGTTCTGTAATGTAAAGGTCGGGGTCGTGCCAAACCAAACTTTAATGAACTGCACTAAAAAAGCTAAATGGCGGCTCCTTATATTAACATGTCCATGCTTCCTCTGGGTCCTTTTTCTCCGGCCCCGTCCCGGCATCTTCTTTGGTGAAGGCTCGCTCATCCAATCAAAGGCTGACTAGGATGGGGCAGCACCACAGCCTTTGATTGGCTGAGAGGGCAGGCACTCTTGTCTCTATAGTGACAGCCCATTGGCCAATCACAGACCACAGAATCATTGTCCTGTCCTATTTAGCCTTTGATTGGATGAGCGGGCCTTCACCACAGAAGATGCAGGGACGGGACCAAAGAAAAAGGACCCAGAGGAAGCACGGACATGTTAGTATAAGGAGCAGCCGTTAACTTTTTTAGTGCAGTTCATTAAAGTTTGGTTCGGCAGGAACCCGACCTTTACCTGCCTAGCCGAACTTTTTAAAAATTTGCTCATTTCTATTCGAGACCATTGAGATTTCCTATGTAAAAATAATATATTGTTGTTACTTTAATAACAAGAAACCTTGACCACAGAAGATGGCGGGATGCGACCAGAGAGCCACAAGGAGACACCAGGGGACTGTGGACAGGTGAGAATATGTATATTTTTACTTTTTTACATGAGTGGCGCTGAACCCCACCGAACTTTGCAGAAAGTTCAGTTTGGTAGCGAACTAAATTTTTTTCAGAGTTACGTTTGGCAGGTTTGGTTCACGCATCTCTAGTCTAGAATATAACTATTTCATAGGAAATTTCTTTGCTTGTGAGACACCAGCAGAGTGAATTTTTGGCAGTTCATCACTTTAAACTGTTCGGTTCAGTACCACTCAACCATAGTTTTTCTAGAGTGTGAACTGGTCGCAATACCTACTGAAAGATCAAGCTGCACGAACGCTCACTGTATCCAGATAACAGTTTCCTGATCACAAGCAGTGCATACTTACCAGCGACGCGGTTAGTGATCCGGTATTGTGCCGATTGGCTCCTTATAAGTTCTAGCACTGCATTCCTTTTAAAATCAGATGACTTTTATTCCAGATTCTTATTAAAATTACATTGAGGTAGTGTTTTTAAACTGTCACTTTAAAAAAATGGATAGCGTTTTTATTGGTCAGGTTCTGGGTGTTTAGTCCCCCACAGATTGCTAAACAGACTGCGCTGGTGTATGCTTTACGCCACAACTTGCTGCAGTCTCCATCTTGATGAAAGACATGGATTCTACAGATAGAGGGGAGCCATAAGGTATCTCTCTCCCATGTGAGGAGGCTAGTACCATAAATTAACCAATACACTTAGAAGTTTATTGGATATGTAATTTGGATTACCACACTACCACGTGCCCAGCCCTCACCCTAATGAATATTCATATTCTGCGGTGATGGGCGACATATTCTGCGGTGATATTGACCCCAATATTCATTCGGAAGGCAGGCTGTCCGGGGCAGGTCGGTGCACTGAAGGTTGTAGTGCCGTCTTCACATCAAATCCCCTCAGTTACATATCCAATAAACTACAAAGTTCCAGAAAATGGGGTTGAGGATCAGGGTAAAAAAATTACTTTCATCCTCAGTACCCTGTATGCTATAGAGATGTATCAGTAGGTTAGATGCTTCTAATCTGTTGATAGGTTCCCTTTAATAAAGATAGAGTTCTGAAACGTATTGGAGTTTTCCTTCCCTTGGTTACTGTTTTCTTTCATACACCTGATCCTCATATACCTAGGACACCATTTGCAAACCATATGCAGGAATAGTTATCATTCATTGAACATCTATTTAAAGAGTCCTAACAAAAAATGCGGAATCAAAATGTCATAGAGATGTCGAAAGTTTTTATTGGTAGGGGTCTGGGTGCTGAGAAGGCGCAGGGAGAAGTACTCATCCCAAACCAGTCTATAAGCCAATATATCAATTGGTGGTGGGATCTCATACCGGTCTAAAAGCCCTTATATCAATTAGTGGGGGATCTCAAACCAGTCTATATGCTCTTATATCTATTGGTGCTGAATCTCAAACCAGTCTATAAGCCCTTATATGTATTGGTGGGGGATCTCATACCAGTCCATAGGCCCTTATATCAATTGGTGGGGATCTCATGCCAATCTATAGGCCCTTATATCAATTGGTGGGGGATCTCAAACCAGTCTTAAGCCCTTATATCCATTGGTGCTAAATCTCAAACCAACCTATAAGCCCTTATGTCAATTGGTAGGGATCTCAAACTAGTCCATAGGCCCTTATATCCATTAGTACTGAATCTCAAACCAGTCTAAAAGCCCTTATATCCATTGGTGCTGAATCTCAAACCAATCTATTAACCCTTATATACATTGGTGCTGAATTTTAAACCAGTGTATAAGCCCTTATATCTATTGGTTCAGGATCTCATACCAGTCTATAAGCCCTTATATTGGTGGGCTTATTGGGGGATCTTAAGCCCCAAACATTCAAAACCTTTCTTTAACACGTTTCTATGACATGTCATGTCAAATTAAAATAAAAAATGACACTAACACTTTAACACTTTTTAACCCGATGGTTTCCTGTAATGAATATATTGCTTGTTTTTAAAGTAACTACATATTCTCTATATAGGGTTTTGCTATAAATACGAGGCTCTGGTATCAACCACAGTGAATGAATATTGAAATAAAATCCGAGTACCTTGCTGAATAAATTGTTTCGGACATGTATGAAGCAACACATATGGTGGGCTGCAGTGAATAGAGTGTTCTTGACACAATTATTAATTCTACCTCCTGCCGAGGGTCACCGGGCATGGTCTAAGTGTATCATTGATCTGTCCAATCTCAAGCTGAGAACGGCTTATTTAAAACAAATGTGCGATTTTCAATTTTAGAAACTGATATCCCCTAAATTATTTACCACCCATTTAACACGTCAATAATTGTCGAAAATGGCTGGGGATGAGAAAAAAGTCTTTGCAATTGGCAGCTTGAACAATTTATGAACACTGTAACTCAGGGTATAGATGATATCTTCACAGATAACTCTGGAACAAATTTGTGAATAGTATTTAATGTAATAAGGATAGTAAAGGCTATGCCTGCTTTGCATTTTATCTAATCTACAGATGTAGCAGAGCTGAGTTTTTTTTTTTTTTTTTTACTTAACTGTTGCCTTTGTTTTGGGCTGATGCTATGATGTATTAGGAGGGCTGTCATAGAGGTATATGGGCTCTCTATTGTACCACATGCTAGACATATACCGAGGCTTCTTCCAATGGTAGCGGTCTATGGGAGAATACCTTGTTTAGATTCAACTTATTCATTTGTACAGCACTCACCTATTCCACCACATTGTAAAAGAGATTGCCACATTGGTTCTTGTCCACATTAGGGCTCACAATCTAAATTTCAATCTGAATGTCATTGGAGGAAACTAGGAAAGAGAAAGAAGAGGAGGGGTGCCTTAATAATACGTGTAAAACAATGGGAGTGAGCATAAGGTGAACAAGTATACGCTTACCTGGATGAGATGTGCAAACGATAGGCACAACTCTATCAATAGCTCCAGTAACACCGCTGCCAGCTCCGGGTCATTCACGGCCAAACCGAGGAATGAAGCAATTAGGAAACACCCAGATGCCCAGCAGAGGCCATCTGGGACAGGGATAACCTTCAAGTGAGCCAGGCGCAGGGGTAGACATCAGGTGTAGCAATGCATAGGAGTGAGCGCTTGTTGACGATCACCAACACACTATGCAATCTTGGACCAAAAATAAAAAATGTATTTATTCAAACAACTTTTTTCGGCCCTGTATTAAGTCAGGGCTTTCCTCCATACAGTGCCCATTCACTACAGAATTGCTTTGGCATGAGTTTGAATCCGACCAAGAGCAAAATCTTGCATATACAGAATTACTTTTGTCATATTTTGCTCTGGGTCGGATTCAAACTCATGCCAAGGCAAATTTTTATTGCACGGGCACTGTATGGCAGCCATTGATTGGCTGAGTGGCCTGTCACTCTAGAGACAAGAATGACAGCCCTCTAAGCCAATCACTGGCTGTGGTGCTGTCCTGTCCCAGTTAGCCACTGATTGACTGAGCGGGCTGTCACCAGAGAAGACAGGATGGGACCGGATAAGGAGGACATAGGGGGAGAATGGACAGGTAGGTATGCTGAGTGAACTTTTGGAACTGCAATAAAACAGCTAAACACCTGTAAATGATTAGCTGTTTAAGTGCAATTCGTTTAAAGTTCGGTTTGGATGAGCCCAAACCTTACATTAAAGTTTGAACCAAACTTTTGAAAAGTTCACTCATCTCTACTCTCTAGCTTTTTGGAATAGACAAACTTGGCTCCGCTTCATGTATATGTCTAAGGTGTGTGTGCACCTATTCCGATGGCACACAGGGCTCCTATGGGTGCATATTGCATGTACGTATACCCTTAATAATAATAATAATAATAATAATAATAATAAAAAGTGGCTAAAAAAAAGAACCTAAATCTTCGCTTACTTTTATTCTACAGTAATGGTAATGGTTCTTTCTTGGATACAGAGTCAGGTTGCACACTTAATGCTTCTGAATAATACATTTTCTCTGGATGAAAGGCCAAAGTTGAGCTCAACTAGGTGGGGACCATAGCTTGATGTAATGCCATTCACACCATTGCCACTGATATTGGAAAATTGCTCAGCTTTTGGCACATCTGGTACCCTAAAATAAGAACCATTGCTGAAACATTTGATGAAAATCTACTGGCCAATTTTAAAACATGCTTAAAACCTAGAGAGGAATACTGCCAACCTCTATAAATGACATGTCATGTAATGTAGTCACGGGTAATCCTGGTTGTAATGATTTCCATCACTTCGATTACTCACAGGTAAAGCTAAAGTGGAAACAGAGGAAAGTACTGACAGATTATTATTTTTTTTTAAAACATTTATATACAGTAAGCGGTAGCAGTAAGGAATGGCAAGGCTCTTCTTCAGTCACCAGTGGCTGTGACGGGTACTGCAGGGTTGTCCAAGCCTTGATCTTGGCACAGTTATATATTGCTAACACCGCTGCATACAGATACTGAGCATCCCCTAATTTCTTTGTGTGTTAGCAATAAAATGGACTTTACACTCGGAGAAGATATCTGTGTCAGTAGCGCAGCAGCCGTGGCACCATGCAGCATAACCAGTGATTCATAGTTATCTGCTACACTGTGCAGCACCTGCAGCATTACTGACAAATATAGCTCCTCCAGTTTTTTTTCTAATGCTAACATGTATTAGAATAGACATCAATGGAGGCTCAGTAATGATAGCTCTACATGCACACTAATGATTAGAGATTAGCAAAGCCGGAAATTTGTATCGCAAATTTTTGGTCAAATTCATTAAGATTAGTAAATCGAATCATAACGATTTTCATTAAAACAGCCAGAACTATAGTAGCTACAATACTGGGACTATTACAGAAGGGGGGATTTGTTAAAGCATGTTGTAGTAAAAGAGTCAAAAATCTAAAAATCACAATTAAAAAAAGTCAGTCATCCAATTTCCGCCATTTCTCTCCAGTCTGTTAGTCTCTCCCTGCTCTGCTCTAACTGCCTTCTGCCATCCTGCTCTCTCCTCCTCACACAGTCAACTGGCCACCTCCATTACCGAACCTCTTTATATAGAGGGTGAGGGGGGGGGGGCGCTGAATCCACAGAGGGGCCTGCAGCTCATTGGAGAAATCCCCTGGAGACACTCCAGACATCATGTGCAGCCACCATTTAGTTTTTTTGCAAATTGACAGTGTGATTTGCAGCAAATCTTGATTCGCCAGATTTGCTTCGCTCATCTCTACTAGTAATATTTAACTGTACCAGGACCAGGGCTTGAGCAGCCCTGCAGTTCCTAATACAGCCATTAGTGGCTGCAGAGGTACCATGGTTTCCCTTACTGCTTCCATTGTGAGATTGCCAGTGATTGACAGATCCATATTATGACATCCAAGTTTTTTGTTACCAGCTTAATATTTATATAGGGCTATAAACCCACACAATAGTAAGTAACACCATATACAACAGCACCTGACACCATATAGCACTTTACACACTTAGTACAACCTGCCACCTGGACGTAGCATTGTTTTCAAGGTGTAACTTTGATTGCGGCTCATTGTGTGTTTATTGGTCTTATCCCATATATACTGTATCTGTTTCCCTTCCCCCCCCCCCGTCCTTTCTTTTGATCCACGCTGGAGGTCCATTAATGTGCAGCAAAGTATTCCCTTCCTGGTTCTGAAAATATAATTGTTTGCAAGTTTCCTGTTTTAAGTAATATGTTCATTGACACCAAGCAATTAATATCATTGCCGGGCTGTTAAAGGGACACGACACAGGAGATTAACAGGAACCTTTCGGATGACCTCTTAGAGAAACCCCCTTGGACCATATCAAGTAACACACACACACTGCTCTCTCAGTCATTAAGTCAACACTTATTAAGAATGAAAAGCTGCTAAGACAAGGCAAATCCTGGTGTTCTGTACAGGTCTTCAGATGGCGAGTACAGAATAGAATCCAGGTTTTACATCAATTATCATTTTGACATATAAAGATTTAAGTAAATATAGATTTTTTTTGCCTAACCACCCACCATCATATCTTTTTCCTATCAATAATTTTTGAAACCTCAGGTTTGTCTTACTGAATTTCCATGAAAATAACTCAAACTACTCACGTAGGAAGATATTATCTTATTGATTTACATTCATACAATATGGAATTTCCAGAACCTTCTTAACCAATGCATACAGTTATGGAATTATTGTGCATGGACCCTGCACAGAGGCAAATATGGGTCCCTATGTCCCCATGGGTGAATAATATAATGTTGCAGAGAACAGAGCAGTCACCATATGGTGCTTCTGTAATATTCTGTAATCTCTTATCCCCATAATACAATATGCAATGAAATATGCTACAATTTAGCCCCTCACCAATTATTTTTGAAAACGTAAAAAAATTATCTCCATTCCCCATCGAGGGTTAAAACAAGGGTGTCAGAAGACTGTGTCAGAAGACCCATTGGAACCACTTTCTGCCCTCCTTTCAAAAAGTATAGATTGATGCCATCTTTGGGTCCCTGGCTGAATGATCCCATCTCAACTTCTGAGAAGGACTGGTCTTGGTAATGACAGCCTGCTCAGCCAGTCACTACTCGCAATACTGTCCCATTTCAGTCAGTGATTGGCCGAGCTGTAACTGCCAGATAAGTCCATCTCGGAAGGTGGGAGGTAGGATCGTTCAACTGGGGACCTGAAGATGACGTCGGAGGACACCGGGGGAGTGCATAAAGGTAAGAATTGGCTGTTTCCAATGTTCTTCTCAAGAGCAGCAACATATCAAAAGTTTAATATCCCTTTAAGGTTGGGTATATTTATTGCATTCATTGCTGCAGTTTAAGCATCATGGCAGCAGTGAAATGGATCCCAGGATGTCATGAGTAGAGATGATCGAACATCGGGAATTTTCAAGTTCGATCGAACTTGAACCTTTGTCATTTGATTCCCGATTCCTTCCTGTTCCGTGGGGAAGGTGGAGACAGCCCGAGTACTTCCTGGAAAACTGGGATACAGCCTAGGTAATAGGCCTGGCCTGCGTGACAAGCTAACAATGAAGTAGTGGTGTAAGAAAGTAAGAGAGTGGGTTGGGTCATGAGATGCCCAAACCTGTGGGAATGCTGTATGTGCCAAAGAGAGAGATTTGTCATCAGTAACCTACAAGGGACTAAGGTAGTGATGAAGCCTGCTAAGGGCCGTATTACACGGGACGATTATCGTGCGAAAAATCATTAAATCGTGTGAATTTAAACGATAATCGTTCTGTGTAATTGCAGGCAATGATCGAAAAATCGTTTGTGTGTCATTGATTGTTGATTTACTTCTGAACCTAAAATTATCATTAATCGTTCGCTGTAATTCCAAATTTGTTCGCTCAAGTTACGCATTTGTTCACTAATCGTTCAGTGTAATTGCACATTGTTTATTGTTTAGCTGGGATCAGAAGGAGTAAATGATCATAGTAACGATTGCAATAACGATCATAGTAACGATCGTAACTAACGACTATCATTCTGTGTAATATGGTGAACGATTTAAGGTTAACAATAAACAATCTTGTTTGCGATCGTTTATCGTTAGTCATTAATCGTTAAAAATCGCTTCATGTAATAGGAAGTGTTGAGAGAGCACCCAGTGTGACTGCTGAAATCATGAACCCACTGCTGGGCTGGATTGCTGGGGCCAAAGGGCTCCTACAGCAGGAAACAGAAAAGGACCATCCATGACATCAAAGGATTTGAGTAACTGGTTCTGAAACCAGTGCAGAGTGAGCAGTCTAGGCTCTACAGCAGGGTTATCTGAGAGGTCCAGGGCCGTATTTACCACTAGGCACCCGTGGTCCAGTGCCTAGGGCAGCACCTTGCAGGGGGGCAGCAACAGGGAGCAGGGGGAAGAAAACAAAATGTTTTGATTTTATTTTTTTAGTATCCCAACTCCCGTTCAGACATGCCAGTAAATCTGGCGTCTTTTCGAGTAGGGGGGTATGGTAGTGCCTAGTAGTCATGTGCTGTTACCAGGGTTATTGGCCATACGCCTATTGGTTACCACATTAGGGTCTGGTTTCGGCTGCATGTGGTGACATACAGTAAATGTGGGAACGCAACCTAAGACTGATCAGATATCAATATGATGTTCAGAAACTAGAAAATTCTGATGCTAATTGGTGAGTGAAGATGGGGCGTCACCAGGTTTAGTGCCTAGGGCAGCAGCAGCTATTAATATGGCCCTGGATAGGTTACCTTTGGTGCTGAGGCCTAGTGGGCTGAAACCGTAAGTCACTGTTGGAATAAACACAACTGTATGCCACTGAATGGTAACCAGTAAGCATTAAAACATATGTGTTTTTCTGTAACTACTGTGACAGAGTGTCTGGAGAAGTTGTAGACGGGGTGTATATTTGCCCAAGATTCATCATGTCCAGTGTATAATAGCAACCAGGAAATAGTGACCAGAGATCTGTAGTCTTTGAAATTCAGATTTGGGTTGAAAAAATCCAGTTATCAGGGCCTGTGTTGCTGGAGTGGGAAGTGAGGGTAGGCACCACTCCATCCAGACAGTCTGAGTCTTGGGCTGTCTGATTAATCAGTCAGTCCTCAGGTGTGCGTGCCTTATAACAGGCCGGGGCTGCAGACACACCTTGCTCTCAGCCTGGGAACAGGTCATCTGCTCTGAGCCTGTGGGAGCTTTACCAGTGGTATGTACAATACTGTTATGTTGGGTGCCCGGTATTAGGCCGGCACCTGGTTAGAGAGGTAACCTGTTGTTTATTTAGTGCCGGACAGGCATAGGATTTTTGTTTGCTTTATTTTATTTATGTACCACAAACTGCCAATAAAACTGGCTGAGGTCAGTGGCATGAAACTCTCGTTGTTTGACGTTTGTGCCTGATAAAGTGTGCCCGTCTACCCAGGAGACGACGTTCCTGCTACCTAATCCCTTACAATTGGTGGAGGAGGCTTTAGGCAAAAATTTTGGCACAAGAAAGCAAAACTGAAAATTTAAAGGGCCGGTGTCCCTTTTATTGCAGCTGTCTAAAGACTGTGTCACAACATCTACAAAAATGGAGGATGTAGTAAAAGCTATTTTGCAAGCTGTTGCGTCTCAACAAGAGGCTACCAAAGTGCCGCAGGAGGCTACCAGAGTGCAGCAAAGACCACTTGAAGAAACATCCCGCAGGCTGACAGCCCAACTAGAAGCTGCCCAGGAGGAGCAAAGAAAAGACCGGGAGACCTTAAAAACTGTGTTGGTGTTGCAGATGCTTCCCACACCTCCATAAGGGCTAGCCATTTTCTACAAAAGAAGACATCAGCTGATGACGTGGAAGCCTATCTGCCAATTTTTGAAAGGACTGCAAAGCGAGAAAGTTGGCCAAAGGAGCAGTGGGCAGGACTTTTGGCACCTTTCCTTCCTGGGGAACCCCAAAAAGCATATTTTGACCTGGAACATCGAGATGCTATGGACTATGACAAGCTTAAAAAGGAGATTCTAACACGCCTTGGAGTCACAGTTTCTGTCTGCGCACAGCGAGTGCACAACTGGACCTACAGCACAGACAGACCTCCACGTTCTCAGATGCAAAACCTCATTCACCTGACCAAGAAGTGGTTGCAGCCAGAGATCCTGACAGGCCCACAGATGGTTGAACGGGTGGTAATGGATCAGTACTTAAGAACCCTCCCTGTTACCTTGCGCAAGTGGGTGAGCCATGGAGATCCCAAAAATGCTGACCAGATGGTGGAGATGGTGGAGAGGTACACAGCAGCGGAGGAGCTGATGAGTTTGGCGCAGCGCCCCCTAGCCCCACAGTGGAGAACTCCAGGACATTCTGGTAAGACTGTTCCAAGGGAAAAGGGGGCTGGCAGATCCAATATGGTTGTGCGTGCAAGGGGAGAGACTGAAGGCCCAGGCTATAGAAGCTGGCAAGCCATGCCAGAGAGGTCTGTGGCTTATAAGAGACTAAATAAAGACTTGTGATGCCTCATATATAAACCGCCGTTTATCCCTGTTTGCTCAGTTTGTGTGCGCTGCATTACCAGATGCTGGGGGGGAGAAACAAATGTGCAATATCACTGTTGAAGGTAAAGAGGTAAATGCATTGTTAGACTCAGGCAGTCTAGTCACCCTGGTAAAAGATGATTGGGTAGATCCCAGAAAACACCTGGTGAAAACCATTGGGGTGACATGCATACATGGGGACACCCGCCATTACAACACTGCTCTAGTGGACATACATACTCAGTTTGGTGCTTTAAAATGTATGGTGGGGATAGTTCCATCATTAATGCATGATGTCATCATGGGGCGGGATTTCCCACATTTCTGGAGGTTATGGGAACAGAGAGTCTCTAGTACACTGCCTGAGAGGGGGGCTCTAGGTGAGGAGGAAACTTTCCCCTTCTCTGTTATGGCTGGGGGGAGTGAGGAAGCTGAACCCCTTGAGCTGGTGTCCCCAGAGGGTGAGAGCAGTCCGGACCCCCTTAGTGACAATATGCCTGATCTTGAAGTGAGGAAAGATAAGTTTGGGGCTGAACAGTTAAAAGACCCCACCCTTATCAGAGCTAGGGAAAATGTGAAAATGATAGATGGTTATCTAGTGGAGCCTGACACCAGACTTGCATTTCCTTACATGTCTGTAAAACGTGACTTACTGTACCAAGTGGTGAAAAGGGGAGAGGACCTGGTGGAGCAGCTAGTGGTCCCTAAAGCATACCGTAGAACCGTGCTAGATCTGGCACATGGCCACATTATGGAGGGACACTTAGGAGTTGAGAAAACTACAGATAGAGTCCTCCAACGGTTCTTTTGGCCGGGAGTTCACAAAGATGTGAGAGATTATTGTGACTCCTGTCCAGAGTGCCAGGTTTCAGCTCCCAGACCCCACTATCGTAGCCCCCTGGTACCCTTACCTATCATTGAGGTGCCATTTGAGAGAATAGCGATGGATCTGGTGGGGCCTATTGTAAAATCTGCTCGAGGTCACCAGCATATTCTTGTTGTTATGGATTATGCTACTCGCTACCCCGAAGCTATACCCTTGCGTAACACATCATCCAAGGCTATAGCCAAAGAGTTGGTGCAGGTGTTTAGTCGTGTGGGAATACCAAAAGAGATCCTTACAGATCAGGGTACCCCATTTATGTCACAAGTTATGAAGGAGCTGTGTAAATTATTCCAGGTTAAACAGCTGCGTACCTCTGTCTACCATCCGCAGACTGATGGGTTGGTAGAGAGATTTAATAAGACCCTAAAAGCCATGTTAAAAAAAGTGGTGGACAAAGATGGGAAAAACTGGGACTTCCTTCTCCCCTATCTCATGTTTGCCATCCGTGAGGTCCCACAGTCTTCCACAGGGTATTCTCCCTTTGAATTACTTTATGGCCGTCACCCTAGGGGTCTTCTAGACATAGCAAAAGAAACCTGGGAAGAGGAAACTACCCCCTATAGAAGTGCCATTGAACACATAGCACAAATGCAAGACAGGATCTCAGCAGTAATGCCCATAGTACAAGAGCATATGGCCCAGGCCCAGGAGGCACAGCAGAGGGTTTATAACCGCAGTGCCAGACTACGTACTTTTCCCCCAGGTAACAGGGTTCTAGTGTTGATCCCTACAGTGGAAAGCAAGTTTCTAGCTAAGTGGCAATAGGTAATAGAGAAAATAAATGAGGTGAACTACAAAATCCGCCAACCAGGTAAGAGGAAGCCTGAGCAAGTGTACCACGTCAATCTTATAAAACTGTGGAAAGATAGACTATCACTTGCTGCAGACACCTCATTACCACCAGGGCAGCCGTGCTCCAAGAATCCCTCGTTGCCAGAGGTAACAGTACCTGACTCTCTTGCAAATGCGCAGAAGGTTGAGGTACAAGGTTTCCTCTTTAAGAACAGACATTTTTTTTCAGATATCCCAGGTCGCACCTCTCTTATCAAACATGACATCATTACTGAACCAGGGGAAAGGGTTAAGCTTAGGCCCTACAGAATACCGGAGGCCAGGAGAGGGATTATATCCGAAGAGGTGAGGAAAATGCTGGAACTAGGGGTAATTGAAGAGTCCCATAGCCAATGGTCTAGCCCCATAGTTCTGATCAGGACCGGCGTCAGCACCTGGCATACTCGGGCAAGTGCCGGGGCCCACGGCCGCCTAAGGGGCCCCCGTCACTTGCCCAAGCAGTGAGACAGACACCCGCCGCATCACCGACCCCCGGGGGAGCGAGTGCTGCCGACCCCAAGTCCGGGGAGGGCTGGAGGGGCTGGGGAAGGACCTGCCGTGTTTCCTGCACTGGGGAAGGACCTGTGGTGACGTCATAAGGGGGCGGGGCTGAGAACGGAAGAGGCTGCATATGGATGAAGGACCTGTGATCATTGTCATGTGACATGAGGAGGCGGGGCTCACTAATACCTTCCCTCTGTATGCTGTGAGTTATAATCCTTCTCTTATATCTCCTTCTGTAATGGCCTCTGATCTCCCATAATAACAGGCTGGCCATGCTGGGAGTTGTAGTTCTCCTCATATCTCCTCCTGTAATGGCCTCTGATCTCCCATAATAAGAGGCTGTCCATGCTGGGAGTTGTAGTCCTCTTATATCTCCTCCTATAATGGCCTCTGATCTCCCATAATAACAGGCTGTCCATGCTGGGAGTTGTAGTCCTCTTAAATCTCCTCCTGTAATGTCCTTTGATATCCCATAATAACAGGCTGGACATGCTGGGAGTTGTAGTCCTATTATATCTCCTCCTGTAATGTACTCTGATATCCCATAATAACAGGCTGGATATGCTGGGAGTTGTAGTTCCCTCTGGTATACCTCATGTAATGTCTCTTATTGTAACTCCATTCTAGCCTGCTCTATGGTGAAGAAGCTAGAATACAGACTCCAGGGGGAGGACCTCCTTCTAGCACCTCCATTCTAGTCCATTCTAGCATGGATGCGCTCTCACCAACAGGCGCAGAGCGATGACGTCATCACGCCTGCTGGTGGATCCACAAGGCGCACACAAGGGAGAAGAGGACCTATCCCCCGGATTAGTGAGTATGTTTTATTTTTTTATTTTCTTGTGCTGAGGGAGATCAGGGGGCATTTCTATGGGGCAGAGCAGGGGGCATTTCGATGGGGCAGAGCAGGGGGCATTACTATGGGGACAGAGCAGGGGGCATTACTATGGGGACAGAGGGCATTATTACTATATGGGGGGCACAGCATGGGACCCACAAACCTCCTTACTTTACTGCACATGACACCAAACAGTGGAGTTACTACTGTATAGGAGCCTATGGGTGGGAAAAAGGGAAGGAAGTTGCTGGAAAAGTGCGGAGCCTAACATGTTTGTCTGACAGGTCCCGAAGAGATGAATTGTAGCTGGAAGAAATCATCATGGAGGTCTGGGCCAGATGGAGAGGAAACGGAGAGCGATCGCCTCAGATCAAAGAAGACGTCACCTGTGAGTTACTGGATTACGTTTTTTTTCAATATTTTGTCAAACTTTATTTGGTAGGTGTGCCCCGAGGTGTGCTAGGTGTGCCCCGAGGTGTGCTAGGTGTGCCCCAAGGTGTGCTAGGTGTGCCCCGAGGTGTGCTATACAAAGGGACCCGCTGAGGCTCTCTCGCCCAAGGGCCCACAAAAACCTGGAGCCGGCCCTGGTTCTGATCCCCAAGCCAGACGGCAGCTGGAGGTTCTGCAATGACTTTCGTAAGCTAAATTCAATATCTAAGTTCGATGCTTACCCAATGCCACGTGTGGATGAGCTCATTGACAGACTAGGAAACGCACGTTACATCACCACCCTAGATCTGACAAAAGGGTATTGGCAGATACCACTAACAGATGAGGCCAAAGAGAAAACTGCCTTTGCCACCCCTGAGGGACTATTTCATTATGTTGTTCTGCCATTTGGTTTGCATGGGGCCCCAGCAACGTTTCAGAGGGTTATGTATAAAATTTAAAATCCCCACAGACTGTATGCAGCAGCCTATCTAGATGACATTATCATCCAAAGTCCAGATTGCGAATCCCATCTACCTAGGGTGCAAGCTGTTATAGATTCTCTGTGTGAGGCAGGATTCACAGCCAATCCGAAATAGTGTGCCATTGGTCTGGAGGAGGCCAAGTACCTGGGTTACACTATAGGCCGTGGTCTTGTAAAGCCCCAAATAAATAAAATTGAAGCCATACAAAGATGGCCTCAGCCCATAAATAAGAAGCAAGTTCGTGCATTCTTGGGGATTACCGGCTACTACAGAAGGTTTATTCCAAACTTTCAAATCATTTCAGACCCTTAAAAGCCTTCTGTGTGCTCAGCCAGTGCTGATAACCCCAGACTTTAAGAAAGGTTTTGTCCTTCAAACAGTCACTGATGCATCTGACGTGGGACTAGGGGTTGTACTGTCACAGGTGCGGGATGGGGAAGAACATCCTGTACTGTATTTGAGTAGGAAACTCAATGACCATGAGAAAAAATATGCAATCGTGGAAAAAGAGTGCCTTGCTATTAAATGGGCCCTGGAAGCACTCCGCTACTACCTGCTTGGACTGCACTTTGAATTAGTCACTGACCATGCTCCCCTCAAATGGATGTGTGAGAATAAGGAAAAGAATAGGAGGGTCACAAGGTGGTTCTTGGCTTTGCAGGAGTACAGATTTACTGTAAAGCACAGACCGGGAACACAAATGGGAAATGCAGATGCCTTGTCACGTGTACATTGTCTTGTGTCCAGATGTGTTCCAGCCCTGGGTCTGAAACAGGGGGGGGGATATGTGACAGAGTGTCTGGAGAAGTTGTAGACGGGGTGTATATTTGCCCAAGATTCATCATGTCCAGTGTATAATAGCAACCAGGAAATAGTGACCAGAGATCTGTAGTCTTTGAAATTCAGATTTGGGTTGAAAAAATCCAGTTATCAGGGCCTGTATTGCTGGAGTGGGAAGTGAGGGTGGGCCCCACTCCATCCAGACAGTCTGAGTCTTGGGCTGTCTGATTAATCAGTCAGTCCTCAGGTGTGCAAGCCTTATAACAGGCCAGGAGTGCAGACACACCTTGCTCTCAGCCTGGGAACAGGTCATCTGCTTTGAGCCTGTGGGAGCTTTACCAGTGGTATGTACAATACTGTTATGTTGGGTGCCCGGTATCAGGCCGGCACCTGGTTAGAGAGGTAACCTGTTGTTTATTTAGTGCCGGACAGGCATAGGATTTTTGTTTGCTTTATTTTATTTATGTACCACATGTGGCATGAAACTCTCGTTGTTTGACGTTTGTGCCTGATAAAGTGTGCCCGTCTACCCAGGAGACGACGTTCCCGCTACCTAATCCCTTACACTACCAAGAATAAAGTGCCTCTTTAGAGTAGAGTGTTCAAAATAGCAAGCGAGGCCTATATCTGTCTATTCAATTGCTGAGCCATCAGTACGTCATAGTGTCACCACTAGGCCCCTTGCAGGTATACCAATTGTCTATCACTATCTAATGCTTAGAGAGGATAATAACCACAGGAAAACCACTCAAGGTTTACCTGCAATGCTTTAGAAATACTACTCATCCATCCACTGATGACTGATGTCATACTAAATGACAAGACACTGTTTATTACATCTGTAGTTGTGCTTTGGAACAGTCACCAACAACTAATGAAAAATCGTTCATTTTGGTCTTTCAACATGTTGAAAAATTATCGTTGGTAGCTCGCTGATCGTTCGTATATTTGTTCGTGTAATAAGTCGTTCGCCGATAAAACATGTTGTGTGGGCCGTCCTGAGGAATGATTAGCGACCATATAACCACGTAAAAACAATCGTTCATAACAGTAATCATTAAATGTAATAACCTTGTAATCGTTCCCTAAAAAAAATGCTAGTTATCGCTAGCGAACGATCGTCATAGTGAATTTATGAACGATAATTGCTACGAGTAATTGCTACATGTTCACATGCTGTAAGAGACCAGCCGTATCAGAACTCCCCACAGCACACTATGCAGCGAGTTTGGGAGATGAAAGGTAGCCCTAGCATTATTTTCAGCTTTTAAATGGACTTTTACCAGCGATGGTGAGGCCCAGGCACCCTATTGGTCAGTCTGGTGAGGCCCAGGCATTGCCTTGATCTGTTGGGAGATGCTCAGGTAGAAAAAGTTTGAGAAGCACTGCTGTAGAGACCACTTTGCTAAGAGATCAGCCTATCCCTCCTAACACAGTGGCATCTGCAGAGGTTACAGAGCATGCCTAGAAACTTCCCCCACAATAAATAGGGTCCACTCCAGACTATTGAGTGTGTGTCCATAGGGCTTGCCATAAAGTATACCTCTAAGTGCTGTTATAAACAGCTTATGCTCTGGGCTCTTAATAACAGGACTTATTAGGATAATATAGAAAAAAAATAAAAATAAAACAATTCAATTACAGTTACAATATAGAAATAGAAAAAAATGTGTGAAAAAATGTGTGAAAAAGCAGAGAAAAATCTAAGCAACATTCACATACAGTGTTTTTTTTTTTGTTAAACACCACTGTAGTTCATAACGCAGTTTGGCCTGAATCAAAAACAGCATTGAAAGCTGCTATAGCATTTTTCCCAAGAAATAGTACGTGAAACCACCCAAACTCAGAATATCATAATAAGGTTTGTTAAAATGGGTTTATAATCCAGACATTCCCTTTAAAAATGCAGGTTAGAACAAAATCATCAATTCATCTGTATGGGAGACGTTACAAAAAGTCATATTTAATGTAACCCAACCTCTAAAAAACATTAGACCTATTCTCTTGCTTCGAGGATTGCACACTACACTTTTTTACTTGCAGACTTTCCAGGAAGATTTTCGTTGTCGTAAAAATGTCACCTTTTTATAGGTTTACAATATGTGTAAAAAAAAAAAAAAAAAGAATTTCTAACAATTCCTTCTTCTGAATTGGATTTCGCTTGATACTGGCGTAGAACTGCCTTAAAAAACGTATTAAAGTCTAGACACAACTTGAAAGCATGCAAATTGATTCCAGCCATTTCAAGTAATAACTTCACTGAGATGGAGCATCTGATTGATGTCCCCCCCGAATATGATGTAGGAATTAATTTCTATGCCGTTGAATTTAGTATCTCTGCTAGTAGGTAAAATTGGTTTCTTTATAACTTATTTAACGGAATGTCATTTTGGACAGGTTCGACATTTCTTCCTCTCTGGTGGTCCTCCCTTAGCAACTTTCCTAAGTATGTTTTATGCTGACGTTTACCGCAGTCTAATTGTGTTTTGCCAAAAAGGAAAAGAACACAGCTTCTGACACTTTGTAGAATCCAACCAACTTCGAAAGTTTAGAAAATCTTAAAAGGGAAAATATACTTTCTTTTTTAGTTTCCCCTATTAGCTAACATTATTCATCGCGCTCCCTCCTCCCGGTGAAATTCCTTGTATTGCTTTGTGTTCCCTGTTCTGTTGAGGAATGCATCAAATAAAATCGGAAAAGAAGTGTGTCTGTCAAACAAAATGGCTACATTAGACCAAAAGCTGGCCTCATGTGCAGTACTAACTCCACAGGGGCCTATGAACACAGATGATCTAGGAACTTGGCCTCTATCCCCAAAATACCTAAAATCAGGAACTAGAAATGGGACCCATAGCAAACTTTTGATTGCACTGCCTTAGAGAGATGTGGCTAGACTGGCTACTGAAAGCCAAGGAGAAGGCGTTGGCTTAAGGGTGCCTTTACACGTAATGGATCGCAGCGGATTTCACGCTGCAAATTCACAACAAAATCCGCTGCTGATCCAGTACCTTTTATCCCTATGAGAATACATACTCGCAGCAGGATTGTAATCCCGCTGTGAGTATGTGAGTTAACCCCCTGCCGCTCGCAGCCGTCGGTGAGAGCATACATTACCTGCGCCGTGACTGCATGTGAGGCTCCTGGCTCCGGGCCACTCAGCCAATTAGTGCACGGCAGCACTGATTGGCTGAGCAGGACCGGAGCCAGGAGCCTCACATTATCTGCTCTGCGCTGTGGCTGCATGTGAGGCTCCCGGCTCCGGTCCCGCTCAGCCAATCAGTGCTGCCGTGCACTGATTGGCTGAGTGGCCCGGAGCCAGGAGCCTCACATGCAGTCTCGGCACCGAGCAGGTAATGTATGCTCTCGGCGGCAGGCTGCGGGGGACGGGGGGATGGGGTGTTAACTCACTTACTCACAGCAGGATGTCAATCCCGCTGTGAGTATGTGTTCTCATAGGGATGAAAGGCACTGGATGTCGCTGGAACAGATGTCACTGCAGATCCGTTACATGTGAAGGAACCCTAAAGGTGTATTCCCACCCTAAACATTTATGACATAAACACAGAACATGGTTTTGGTACTAAAGATATAATAACCATATAATAAATAAATATACCGTACAAAGCTCATATATATATATATATATATATATATATATATATATATATATATGTATGTGTGTATGAGCTTTTTACGGTTACTGTATCTAAATTCTGAGGTTGATCCTGAAACTGTATTTACATATTGAGCTTTGTTCAAGTACCATATGTATTTTATAAGCTACACACTGGCACTGTATTTAGGCAGTGAGCTCAGATATGGTAATATATTCATGTACTTAGCTTGCTTTTGGTACTCTATTTACCAACTTTGTTCTAGTAATGTTCTGCAATCACCTTTTATTCTCTTACCATATTTATGTAGAATGCTTTGCAATGGTGCTGTGTTTATGTACTGAGCTTGGTTCTGGTATTATTATAATTATGAACAGAGCTAGTATTCTAGTACTGTAATTATGCAAAGAGCTTTATTTTGGTAATGTATTTATGTAATACGTTTCTGTTCTGGTACAATGTCTGTGTACTGAGCTTTGTACTGGTACCTTATTTATGTACTGAGTTTAGTTCTGAATCTTATTTTCTGAGTTTGTTCTGGTATTTTATTTAATTCTGGTATATTTATTGCATGGTTCTGATTCTGCGTTTATGTAGTTAGCCCTTCTATTTCTTTATTCTACTTAATTGTACTGCTCTAGACATAAATAATTGTTTATATTGGTCTGGGATCCTGATTCCAAAATGATTCACCTGTGTTCCAGGCTACTGACTGACAGACAAGCTGTTAGTCAGTCAAGCACATCAGGGGACAGCTGTTTTGCAATCTGTGCTTGGGCCAATGATTTCAAGCTGCGGCATTCTTGGTAACTGGGGACACCGTAGGATCTCTTTGACGTCAATCGTCCCAGAGCGATGTGCAAGAGGACGGCACTGGATCCCCAGCACGTAAGTTTCTAACAGTAATGCTGGGCTTACATTTAATATGGATTGTGCATATACAGATATATAATGGATGTAAAAGTTTGATCAAATCTGTGGTCACATGCTCAGTCGCAGCATATTCTTCATACACAGGCTAGTAACCACCATTAAAAGGGTTGTTCACCCCCCAAAAAAATTTCTTTAAATCAACTGGTCCCAGCAAGTGCCAGAGATTTGTAATTTACTTCCATTAAAAAATCTCCAGTCTACCAGTACTTATCAGCTGCTGTATGTCCTACAGGAAGTGATATATCCTCTCCAGTCTTGTAATATTCTAAGGGACCCACTTGAATTGGACACCTATCTATTGTAGTACTGTATATATCTTTGTTAAGAGTAGTAGCTGAGTAAGAGCTGCTGTTTGTAACATCTAAAAGCTCTTGGCTAATGGAAGGGGTCCTGAGGTGGGATGATATATGGTGTTTCTATGTTTAAACTATAAAACATCTACCAGTAGCTGTAATCCTACACATATATCTAAAAGTCAGTTTAAGTCCTTCCTTATGTTTTAAAAATATAAAGAGATGTGCCCCTTATTATAACATCCCCTATATGTAAGTCTGCGTGGATTAATAGCTCCATTGGGTTGTGTTGTTAGAATAGCATTAAATGGGTTACCCCAAAATTTAAATCTTTTGTGTATCCACAGGATAGGTAGTAAGTGTATGATTGCTACAGAACTTCTTAAAGGAAGACAAGCACTGTACTTGGCTATCGTCAGTAGTCCCCTAGAGGGTGAAAGAGCAGTGACTGTCGCTCCATGTACTCTAGGGCAAGGGACTCCTGTTTAGTTGTTGGACCCTGCCCCCCATCAGACACTCATAACTTCCAACTTCTGGTGATAGTAAAGTATAAGTATAATAGGGACACACTTGGCGGCGCACTTTGTGTAACCCCCGCCAAAGCCCTCCTAGCCCCCGCCTTCACATAATGACTCTTCTCCTACTGCTAACTTGACCATCTTCAGTCATACTGAGGCTAATTTCCAACCGGTATATAACATTGATCTTAATGAGGTCTATATATAATTATCACCCAGCTTTCCATAGGGTCTGAATGTAATATAAATACAAAAATAATGTAACATATATGGTATTGCAGTCTGTGGAACTATCCAACCTATTACAATAAAATGTCAATAATTCAGCTTTATAAATTAGAAAAAACACCAAAGGCAGCATGATGATTTTTGCTGTGGCGGGAAGACGATAATGTAATATGTATGTGCGGTGTCAGTGGATACTGTAGTTCTGTCACTCAATGGACCAGCATGTGGCCTGGATGCCAATAAAGCCTAGTACATATGGTTGCCTGGATACCAATAAAGCCTTGTACCTGTGGTTACCTGGATACCAATAAATCCTAGTACTTGTGGTTGCCTGGATACCAATAAAGCCTTGTACCTGTGGTTACCTGGATACCAATAAAGCCTAGTACTTGTGGTTGCCTGGATACCAATAAAGCCTAGTACTTGTGGTTGCCTGGATACCAATAAAGCCTAGTACTTGTGGTTGCCTGGATACCAATAAAGCCTAGTACCTTTGCCTGTGGTTTCCTGGATGCCAGTAATGCCTAATACTTGTATACCATTGAGGCCTAGTACCTGTGTTTTCCTGGATACCAGTAAAGCTTAGAACCTATAGTTGCCAGGGTGCCAGTGATGCCTAGTAACTGTGGTGGCCTAAATATGATTTAGGCCTAGTACCTGTGGTTGCCTTGATACCAGTGAAGCTTACAATTTGTGGTCAACTGGATACCAGTGATGGTTGACAACTGTGGTGGCCTGGATACTAGTGAGGCCTAGGACCTGTGGTTGCCTGGATACAAGAGAAACCTAGTACCTGCGGTTGCCTGGATAGCAATGATGCCTAGGAAGTGTGGTTGCCTGGATACAAGTGAAACCTAGTACCTGTGGTTGCCTGGATACCAGTGAAGCTTAAAACTTGTCACCTGGATACCAGTGATGCTTAGTACCTGAGGTTGCCTGGAGATGAATGAAGCTTAGAACTTGTGGTCACCTAGATACAAGTGAAACCTAGTACCTGTAGTTGCCTGGATACAAATGAAATCTAGTACCTGTGGTTGCCTGGATACAAGTGAAACCTAGTACCTGTGGTTGCCTGGATACCAGTGATGGTTGGCACCTGTGGTTGCCTGGATACAATTGAAACCTAGTACCTGCAGTATCCTGGATACCAATGATGCCTATTACTTGTGGTTGCCTGGATAGTAGTGATAATCATGCCTCTCAAAACAAAAAAATGTTTACAAAAAATGTTTAAATTATTCCCACAAGGATCCACCCTAATCCCCAGCAGTGACGCTCTCAGCCTCTGCAGATATATTTTAGTGAACTAGCCGTGGTGTTCATCTCTGACAGCCGTGTAAATATGGCAGGTACATTACACAGAGATGTAATGTATAGAGGTCCCACCCCTCCATTTTTCCAAATACTAGAAGAGTGCCTCTCATACAGTATGCTTCTATGTGTTAATTGACACACCGATGGTGTCAGGTCACAAAGAGGGACATGGTCAAAAGTAGGTACTCTCCCTCCAAAATAAGGATGTAAGGTATGGATACTCATGGTTTGTGATAAGTTTTAATCTTAAAGAGGACCTGTCACCCCCTGTGCCGGGGTGACAGGCTCCCGACCCCCTGTTAGATCTCCCTATACTCACGTGATCCCGCCGGGTCCCGCTTCCTGAGCTGGTCGGGTCACGGAGATTTCAGCGCCCGAAGCCCGGCGCGCGCTGAGAGATGAGTCCGATGCCCATAGAGAATAACGGAGCATCGGACTCCCCATTCATTCTCTATGGGCGTCTGACTCTGCTGTCAGCGCGCGCCGGGCTTTGGGCGCTGATATCTCTGTGACCCGACCAGCTCAGGAAGCGGGACCCGGCAGGATCACGTGAGATTAGGGGGATCTAACAGGGGGTCCGGAGCCTGTCACCCCGGCACGGGGGTGACAGGTGTCCTTTAAGACCCTATTCCATGGGCGATTGAGAGGAGCAAACGAGTGCTATTAGTGCTCGTTTGCTCCTCGTTCCCCACGGCACGGCACGGTGCTACGGCAGCAGATCGATGCTGTATGAGTCGTTTGTCTTTCAACATGTTTGAAATACAAACGACGCAACGATCAGCCGTCATGAATGATTTCGGCTGATCGTTGCCTTCTATTCCACAGGACGATTATCGGCTGTATTGGCCGTTATCGGCCAAATATGGCCGATAATCGTTCCGTGGAATAGGGCCTTTAGAATAGTCTCTTTAATATATTATACTCAATATGTTATTATCTAGACTTACAGGATAGGAACTTCCAACCTGTGGCTCTAGAGCTGCTGCAAAACTACAAACTCCGGCACACAATAACATTTACAGGCTTGCTGAGGGTTGTAGTTTTGCAATAAGTTGGAGACTACTCGTCTACAGGATGTTTTTGCCAACAATGTTTAGGTTATTATTAAGTGCATAATAATTTCTTTGCAATCTGTGTAAAATGATTTTGATGGGGGCCACGATGCTAATATAAAATCACGTTATCACTATTAATAAAAACTAAATATAAATAAATATCCTTGGTCGGTATCCAGGAAAATAAAATATGCAAATGAATACGAGGCCGGCCTGCTTAGTGGAGGCCACGTTGGATAATCACAATAGGAACATGCTTAGAAATATTTAGGAACATGAAGACACAAACATGGGATCATTTATTTGCAAGCAGGTTGCTTAATCCTGTTATTCATAAATGTCTAAAGCACTGGACAATATTTCTTTGCTATTCATTCCGTTCTTCAATGCCATTGTCCCGCTGATCCATGCGGAGCACCAGCTGCCAAGGATCCGCCTTTACATTCATAATCTTATTAAAAAGCGTGGCATTATCATCCTGATACAAGCACAATGACATAGGCAGCTCGCTACTGGCAGGTGACTCTCTTTGGCACAAGGATACAGTAATTGGATAAGAGTCTTCATTAGAGCTTGTAGACATGAATGTCGGAATACAGAGAGGCGTAGGCGCTGAATGTGCCGCATAGTGGGGAGGATATATAAGTCTTATGCAGACTCCAAATTGATAATTCCCAATAGAACTAATTCCTATCTAATTTTAGAGAAATTTTTAAACTTTTCCCTATCTACTTATCCACCTCAGTGTATTATTTTTTTTTTTCATTGATGTCCTCTGGAAGCTTTGAGAATGCTCGGAGACTGCGTCTGATTTGTGGCACAAGCAGGAAATCTGACAGGCGTGAAATGAATCCTGATGTGGCAGGTGGACCCGGTTAAAGGGACCTCACGTATAATCTCCGTTCATAGGTTTTTAAGAGAAACTGTCTCAGATTGGCAGATGAAAGAAAGCGTAGCCCTATCCATGCTACCATCACAATTGATCAAAGGATTCTATTTTAAATGTCCTCCAAAGGAGAGGAACTGTGCACTGAGCTCATAGATTAGATTTATATGGGAAGGAGACTGACTACTGGTATATCCCATAATGAACTTCAACGACTGTAACTTAAAGTGTATGCATATGAATGTGTGCCAGGTGGGTATAGGAGACCAGTGTAGATTAGTTCACATTTCATAATGTATTATTTATATTATTGTATTTTTTTTTATTATTTCCTATCTGGTGTAAACTAGTACTTTTATCAATCTATAGAAAATGCAAAAAATGTTTATGTAAAACAGATGTAGGAAGCTCAAAGTTAGTTCTTAAGTGTAAAAATGCTTTCTTATATATTCAAAGACATTCCCAGCTCTTGGAGAATGCCATTCTTGGTGTGATTTATGGAAGTAGGTCCAGTGTCTGTTAAGGCAGTATTATAGTCCACAGATGTTTAGCTATTAAACATGACTGTTTTACACACATAATGCTAAAGGTGCCCATACACTTTATACCAAAGCGGCGGCAGGTTCCTCTGATTCTCTAAAGTATGTGACTCTGCCTAGACCACTGGTGTCAAACTCAGGCCCTCCAGCTGTTACAAAACTACAATTCCCATGATGCACACCTGTCAAAATGACAGGACACCTGCTCTTCTATGGGGAATTAACACTTGCAGCATTGCAAACCCTATCAAGCTGAGCCCACAGCTGTATAGCCACAGGCTAACTCAGAAGCAAGGGGTGCACCAGATCTGATTCACCTTCTGCTCTTGAGGGAAAAACCCAGTACAGGGCATGGACACCTATTAGTTTAACAGGAGCCTAGCTTCCATACAAAAAAAAGAAGTGCTCTATGCAGCAGCCGGTGGATATAAGTGGTGATAACATGCATGGGCAGTTAACTCCTTACACCCGATGGGTGCTGTTTAGGACCCTCACATTTACCATGTTGGGGGGCACAGATTCCCAGGGTCAGGTGTACTATACCCAGCCCAGGAATTCTGTTACAGTAGGATGTGAATGCATAAGCAGATTAGGCTAACAAAAACCACTTGAGGTTTCAAGTTTGCCCCAAACTGAACTTTTGCAAAGTTCAGATCGATTCTGGTTCCACCAGGTTTGGATCACTCAACACTACTCGTGATCTCCTCCTGACATAAGCTGTTTATCTAGTGTGTAGCCTTTATACGCCATCTTAAGGAAAATTTAGGGGGTTTCCTTGGCTTTGAAACCTACTTTATGAGCCAAATGGCAGACACAAGCTTTCTATGTTTTTAATGGATGGCCACATTGCAATTCTACCTTTACAGCCATTTAGTTGGACAACCCCTTAAAATGTCATCTTATTTCAGTATGCAAGTGAAAACCCCATGTGCATGTAGCAGAATAAAGATGTTAGATTTTTGGATTTTCACATCCACAGCATGCCCTATAAGACGATTTCTCCCAGACTCTTGTCTTCTCCTTTTGAAATGTGAAATATACAGAAAATCTGTGGAAAAAGAACCGATATGACACAAATTTGTGATATCTCCTTTTTATTTTTTATGTTACTATTGTTCTTTGTCTACCAGAGACCAGGAACAAGAGAATAGTACAAGCTGGCCAAAGTATGATTTCTTGGCACATTAGGAAAAACTTTAACAAAATTCCTTCGACTTCATATATGATTCAAGAATTGCTGGCTCTGGAAGGAAATGTTAAAATTGATCTACAAATATACATTTTTCAGGAACAAGGCACAAGAACACATGAAATATGTTATACGAAAAGTAAGATGGTTTTCATTTCCAGAGAAATGCTTCAGTCATAACAAAGAACTTGTCCTGCAATATAAATCTATAATAACACAATAAAAAAAAATTTGTTAAATTGTTTACAGACTTGTATCCAGAGAAAAAGCTAAACAAATGTTATCCTTGTTCTATCAGCAAAAATAACAGTATACACCCACAGGTACCGTAATAATGTATACATTGCCTACATTTGGACACTGACTTCCATTCCAACAGTAGTGCCTGGTGGTGGTCATTAGGTTACGTGAAACCGTTACCATTGTGTCCCTACATAATCTTGTCAATTCATCAGTTTGGCTATAGGACAAAACCGAGATACATCAGACAGCTAGTGGAGACAAATAAATCCAAGTCAGGACATCTAGAATGAGTTGAGTGAAGTGCTTGGCTCAAGGCCCTATTAGGCTATGTTCACACTACATAAAACTACGGCCATTTTTGTGCAGCGGAACACAGCCTATTAAGCAATGGGATCCCGGCCGGAGCGTACACACATCGTATACGCTCCGGCCGGGATCTGTGCGGCCCCGCAAATAACTGACAGGTCAGTTTTCACTGGATTCCGGCCGCAGAAAGACCTGTCAGTTCACACAGTGAAGCAAGCGGCTCCGGCCCCTCGCTTCACTGTGTGCTATGGTAAGCTCTGGTGCGGGCGCGCGCTGATGCGCCCGCATCAGAGCTCTGTGGCCGTAAAGATCATCCTGCCGGTACTTAAGTACCGGCCAAGATGATCCGGCCAGAGACCTGCCGTTCCGTGACCCGGCCGGGGTCATGGAACGGCCGGTCTCATATGTAGTGTAAACATAGCCTTACACGAAATGATTATCGTTCGTATTCGGCAGATATCGTTTGTTTTCGACGATAATCGCTTAGTGTATTAGAAGACAACGATCAGGCAACATGCACGATGTCGGCTGATTGTTGTCTATCAACATGTTGAAACGTCAACAATCAGGATAGCAGTGATCTCCTGCCATACAGCTCTGCGCAACAGGAGCGGCGGCAGGAGATCGCCGCCATCTTCTATGGGCTGCCCGGATGATCTAGCAATCACCCGGGCAGCCCCCTTGCAAGGGAACAAGGAGACTGTGAGCGTTGACCTGACAGGTCCGTGTTTGTTTGCTCCTTTGAATCGCCTCCTGTAATAGGGGCTTTAGTGTTTCCCTCTCCAGCTCACCTCTCTCCCCAACTCATTGTAGGGAATAGATCCTATAGTAAGACAAGAAGCTGGGAAAAATGCTTAGCCTCGCAGTTCTTCCAATTTGGTCTTGTGATTGGTGGGGGTCTAAACACCCAGGGGGACATTTATCAAACCTATGGCAGATTCACCCCTTCTCCCTGGCGTACGCCTGCCCTATCTCCCGCTCCCCTAGGTGTAGATTTGGCACGCCGTGTCCAGGAATGGGCCCACGGCTGGCCAGATTCAGTAAGAATCAGATCTTAGTGAATTTAGCCTGGGACAGGGTGTGAAGCCTAATTTAAGACCGGCATACGAGTCATGGAGGTCTATCTCTAAAGTAGCAGCCAGAACATTCAGCGTGGACCCAAGGGGTAGGGGGGGAGGGTAGGTTAGTATGTGTTGTATTTTCTCAGCAACCCCTGCAAACTATATATATAAATATATATATATATATATATATATATATATATATATATATATATATATATATGCAAAAAAGGGGTCCGTGGAGCCTCAGTTACGAGTCTCAAAACACGGGAATAGCCAGATATCCCTCTCTCCAGAGAAGGAAGCCCATTGCCAAGAGGTGCCTCCTAGTGGGGAGAGCACCAAACCACCCTGATACGTAGTCCCTCAGGTCCTCACTCTGTTGCAAGCTTTAGGACCTAAATAGGGAAACACCAGGGTGGCCCCTGTGAGTCAAAGTCAATCAATGGAGACTCGTAAATGAGTACTCCATTGGAATTTTTCACTGTTCTCCCTGAGTTCAGTGATTGTTGTGTTTTGTATTTATATTTTTTTATATATATATATATATATATATATATATACATACATATGGAGTACTCCTGGTGCTCTTTACAGGAATTGTACAGTGCTTACAATTTCAATACAGTATATCCTTCATTATATGAGTAGATGCATAGTGATCGGTGTAGTGGGCCATGAAATTCTGTGGATATCTCATATCTTGAATTATTTTTATTCTCCATTACAATACATAAACAATAGGAATGAACATTAATGTTCCAACATCACGCTCTGTCCAATAACATCAGAACCCACTGTACATATTATTTATAGGACATGTCAGGATCATTTCTCTATGACATCATTTAATAACTTGTCAGCAATCATTTTTTGATCAAACAACAACACTTCATATTTCTTCAGCGCTGTCAGAAAATGACATCTTGACCGTTGTTTGTTTAAAGATCGCCTCGAAAATTTTATCAAATGTGATGTCATCAAGGTACAAAAATGAAATATCAAAATTTCAGTTATTACCTTACATTGTCCTCCTCATTTGCTTTGGTTTCCTTCCAGATAAACAGCAGGGCTCGCAATGAAATCGAAACACATTCTTCATCTCTTATTTGGAACAAATACACAATTTTCTTGGCAAATAATGGTAGGCTCACAAAAAAAATACTGGAAAATATTAGAGATGGCAGTAGAGTAAATTAATGGGTGTTTCCATTGTAATATGGTTTTACAATGAGCCACCCAGAAAAGAGGAATATCAAGACTGAGTGGAGAGAAAAAGATGCATTTTCTTGTTACTATCTAATCTACATGAACAGCTTTAGATGTATGTGGACTATAGAACTAGAGTCATGGGGGAATTTATGAAGACCAGTGTACTTGTACGTTGGTCTTAAATTAGGCCCCGCCACCTTTTTCCCGGCTGAATTCATTAACAGGCGCACGTCTCTTAGTGAATTGGGCCAGCCAGGCACCCGACCTGCGCCTGGTGTACCAAATCTACAACTACTTCCAGCAGGTGTAGATTTGGATCATGATTTATGCAGGCAACTCTGTACCCACAATCTGACCCTCAAAACCCCTTGTACCTTCGGATAGCTGCTTTTAATTTAAGATCTGTCCTGGGGTCCGTTCAGCAGGTGATGCAGTTATTGTTTTAAAAACAACTTTTAATCCTACGGCCGGGGCTTACATTTGTATATGCATTAGGCTGGCACCACCTCTCCTTCCCTCCTCAGCATTAGGAAAGATCCAGGAACATTTACTGCTGTTTCAGCTTTGCACAGGTGTCTTAACGATCCAGCCCATGTTCATTATGCACAAAGCTGGGGAAAAGGAGACAATCTGCCTGGAGCATTCCTAATTATGAGGAGGGAAGGAGAGGTTGTGTCAGCCTAATGCATATACAAATGTAAGCCCCGGCCGTTAGACACAGGGCTGCAAGTTTAAAAGTTGTTTTTAAAACAATAACTGCATCCCCTGCCGAACGGACCCGAGGACAGATCTTGGATTAAAAGCAGCTATCCGAAGGTACAAGTGGTTTGGGGGGGTCAGATTGTGGGTACAGAGTCACTTTAATGCTTATTTGATTCCTGCAGTCCCTTCATTTCCAGACACTATAGACAGTGTCCTGACTCTGGCCCATGGTTTACATTCTGGTATCCATGTGGTTATAGGCCTGGCCTGAACCCTTGTAAGACCCCTGTAGGGGGCTGATGTACAACATCTCCCTTCTTACTTGATATCACTTTCCTTCTTTGCTCAGGCTCTCTCGCTCCCTATTTCCCTATGTAAGAGGGCCAGTGAGCATCCGAGGAACAAGCAAAATTGTGACCTGCCTAAAAACGATCCGACATCAGCTCCCTCTGTAATGGTAAGGGGTCATTCTTGCAGCCATGTTATAGGCTATACCAACATCATGATCGTTGGTTCCTGGCCCGATGCTGATGTCATCTTAGGTATGCCTAGTACACAGTTTGTATTCGTAAACATAGCATAACCTAAACCCTTGATAGTTTATTATCCATTGTTCTCTTACCATTGCACATATTGATGGCTTTTTGACCTCATAGCATGAGGTGGATGTTAATGACAAATAAAACAGTTCGGTGGCACCTTAGCTATAAAGACTAAATTCCTATGTCTGTGAACACGTGCTACTACTAATTCCCGTCTATGGTTACTATAGTAACCCGGGTTTACTTGACAGTTTTATATTTCGTCTATTGAGCCTATCACCCAAACATTCTTATATTACAGTCCTGGCGGACCTGCAGAGGAAACAAAGAAGAAACAGCTCTCCAAGCCTGATGCTGTCGGAGGTTATAGGATAGCTGAAATGCTTTTACATATTACGTACTTCTCATATCTCTATTACTATTACAGGTAATTAGATTTATTTGTTTATCGGAAAGATACGATCTGATTGTATTTCCTCCAAATTGTTTCCAGAGAAGAAATGGGAAAACATTTACATACGCGAATGCACCGAGGAGCATTTACATGTGGACTAAACTGTTTACGTAGGCATAATGGTAACCAATTCATTATGTCGGCTTCTGCTCCACTATATTAACTACAGATGCAAAATAGTTGATAGCGGAATTTTAATTATACAGGGATTTATAGCGTACCACTCTTTGTAAACTCAGCTATTTGTGTTTCAGACCTTCTCTGTTTTCCGCCTATGGGGTAGGAAGTAATTTTCTAAAAGTTAAGGCCCTATTCACACGTTCCATGAAGTTGTCCATGATCACGGACAATATTATAACCCATTGCTTTCTATCGAGCTATTTAAACGTTCCATTTTTTTTTTATTGATCCGCAATTCGTTTCGTGGAGAAATAGTACAGGTCTTAACTTGGACGAGATGACGGCAAGGATTCCCCCATAGTAGTCTATGAGATCTGTGTTTTTGACGGATTGCATGGATCTGACATCTGTGCAATCCGTCAAAAACACGGATGCGATGTAATAAGTCTAATTTAAAAAGCTTTAAACCGATCTGTGAAAAACACGGACATGGATGCAAAACGGATGCAATCTCGGATGTTTTTCACAGATCTCGGAGGTAGATAGCGGACTTCATCTACGAATCTTGATAATCATTGAAGGTGTGATTAAGGCGCAAGGCTGGGTTCACACTGTGTTTTTTAAATCAATTTTTTTCATCTGTTTTTGCAAAATGGATGGAAAAAACTATTCACTTCCGTTTTTCCATCTACTTCCATTATTTCCAAATAACACATTCCAAACACATCCTTTTTCTTACCATACACAAAAATGTGGTCGTCTACGTGTTTGTGTTTGTTAAAAAAAAACAAAGGATGCACAAGATGCAAAAAAGGTAAAAAGATTGCAAAAAAGTGTGGACCCAGCCTAAGGGCCCTATTCCACGGGACGATTATCGTTCAGATTATCGTTAAGTTGTTCGAATCTAAACGATAATCGTTTGGTTGAATAGCAGTTAACGATTAACGAGCGAACGAGAAATCGTTGATCGTTTAATAAGACCTGTACCTATTTTTATGTTCAATCTGTTTTTATTAAAGGGTTCACAGATAGCGAATATGGAACATTCCAACATATAATGTAGAGAATACAAAACAATAACAAAAAGGACAACCATGGTAATCCATCAGGAAACTGCAGCTTAAACCGACCACCGGTTTCGTCCACACATTAGCTGTCTCATAAACCATTGAACCCACATTTTTCGTATAAATATAGAACATCCACAAGACGAATATATTCTCTCAACTGACAGTATGACATATAATGACGTTCAACTTACACTCGAACACATTTGTAGACCGAGAAAAAGGAAGAGTAGAAAAGACAGACCAGACAACACACACTAGGTGGGGGAGGGAAATCAGGGAAGAGAGGGGAAGAAAAGCACAACAGCTCTGCTCAATGATCCTGACCACCAACACAATTTAGGAAACTCTCTGAGTCCATGAACGTCCGCCACGGCAACCATATTAGTTCAAACTTGTCCGACCGGTCATGCGCCTCAGCCACTATTTCCTCCATACCTGTACCTATTTTTATCGTTGCTCGTTCACAAATCGTTTGCATTGAATAAGACGTCGTTCTGTCGTTCGCAGTAGTGACAAACGCAATAGCAAGACGACCGCAAGAACGATCATAAGTAACGATTATCGTTCCATGTAAGTGGGTGAACAATTTCAGGTCTTTCGCAATATCGTTTTGTTTATCTTTCGTTTATCGTTAACGATTATGCGAACAATAATCGCCCTAATAGGGCCCTAAGTCATTCATGTAAGGGGGATGAACTATCAATTCTCCCTAACAGAACTATATTCAGTTGCACATAGTTGACTGTCCATTAATATTGGTCAATTAATATTGTGGATCTTCAGCCGCTGCAAGACTATAACTCCCATTACCTCCTTACAGCCTTGGGCTGGGTTCACACTATGTATATTTGAGGCTGTATTTGTGAGGCTGTATAGCAACCAAAACCAGGAGTGGATTGAAAACACAGAAAGGCTCTGTTCACATAATGTTGTAATTGAGTGGATGGCCATCATTTAATGGCAAATATTTGCTGTTATTTTAAAACAACGGCTGTGGTATTGAAATAATGGCCGTTATTTACTGTTATATGGCGGCCATCCACTCAATTTCAACATTGTGTGAACAGATCCTTTCTGTGTTTTCAATCCACTCCTGGTTTTGGTTGCTATGAGGACCTGACATGAGGACCAAATACTGCCTGAAATATACATAGTGTGAACCCAGCCTTGGGCTGAGCTACTGACTAGTGTTGAGCGGACCTGTCAAACTGTTCAGGTTCGGCGATGTTCTCCTCGGCATTTGATTCCCCATTGCTCCAGAAGTTGGATGCCGCCCTAGGGAGTTCTGGAAAACATTGAAACGACCATAGACCGCATCCAAGTTCTTGAGCCATGGGGAATCAAATGCAGAATGTTTGGGATCGGAGAACATTGGCAAACCCGAACAGTTTGACAGGCCCACTCAACACTACTACTAACAACTGAGGAAGGTACAGTACAAGTCTGGCTTAGGCCTTAGAGAGACCTTATACTGGCAGAGGGACTCACCCGTAAGGAGCTTTAGTAAGGGTATGTTCTTGGTATCAAGAAAAGAGAGTGAGGTGTCTTGTGAGTTTCAATAAGAAGTGTAAGTAGCCTGTGCATTAAGGAGTAGGAATTGGATTGGATTAGTAGAAATACAGTAGGTAAGGTGGGATTATCATGGCATTAGACATCAGTTTTCTATTTGATCGTAATTTTTTTTCCATTTAATTAACCCTTCCCTATATCCCCAGCATCCCTTTTACTTCCATGCACTTCCCATTTTATCCCTTACCCTGTGCTAGTCAGACCGTCTCTATGATGATCAATCCCCATCCGCTCAGAGAATCAACAGACTGGTTCTCATTCAAGTGAAACAGTAACTAATGACTTTAAGGAATCTCATTCTCACGGTAGCCTCTCCAGCACTTTCTCCTGTTTGATCTTTGTAGCTGCTCTTGATACTGTTGAACTCATCATCGCATTGTACATTCATTTATGGGTAATAAATCCATTCTGTATCAGGAAGCATATCTTATCAAGTTCTTCTTGTTCAGTGCTTACGGTACTTTGTATCCTGACACAACATATCCGGGTTCACCCGTTTATTTCCTGTCTACTAATTATTGAGCAACCACCATCTGTTCTAAGAACTCTCATTATCTTTTTGCTACACATGAGCACTCTCATAGATAGTCACAGTGCTGTTATACAACCATGTAGCTATCAAAGCAGAACATTTAGGTTTAACAATTAAATCCTGCTTAGTGTTTGTCATGGATTTTGACAGTAAACGTTAATATTCAATGTTAATGACTGGTTCACCTTCAAGGTGAAAAAGAAATATACAAAAATTAGACCGCAAAAAGGCAACACTTTACTGCAAGACACCTTTGAATGCCAGAGTTCTAATGTCTCTTATAGTGACCTATTACATTTTTTATTCTATTTTTTTGTATATTTCTTTTATATGTCCCTTAAAGTGTATCTGTCGTTATAACTTTCAAAACCTAAATCAACAGTAGATGTGATGAAAAGAAAGTTAGCAATGTACATTCATTATTTTTTTTTGTAGTTCTCATGGAAAACACGGCACTGTGTTTTGACTCTTTTTTTTAAAAAAAAAAAAGTCTAAACACAGGAAGTCCAATGTTTCCCAGGTTATCTGGGCGCTCACTGAGAAGGTAATCATGTGATTGATGGACACATTGAGCCGCGACTCTCTGTACTGGTCAGACTTCATGCGTTTAGTCTCTTTTTCAACTAGCACAAGATTCAACAGCTGCCTGCAGGAGACCGGATCTGGATTTCCGATAAGTATAGCTTTGTTTTTTAGCATAATTAAAAAAAAATATATATAAAATAAAATAATAAATATATGTATATTGCAAAATTGCTTCATATCACATCTACTGTTGATTTAGACCTTTAAAGTTATAACGACAGGTAGAATTTAAAAGGCGTGTGTTACCTACATTTTCTTTTACTGATAAGAGTCAGACACAAAATATAGTTATTTTTTCTGCCTTTAATTTGTTTGTTTTTGTTTCACTTTTTGTCCATTTTTATGGGGGCAGCCATGTTGCCTGGGCTTTTCTCCATTAGGATAAGGGAGAATTAAGAGATTGTAGGGGTATCCAACCTCCGTAACCCCCGCCGATCTCTGTATTGTTCTCCCATTGATTTCACTAGGGTACAGTGAATTTTAAATATCTCCCTATGTAGGTCATTTTCTTTTAACTTTGTGGAACCCCCACATATCCCTCCCAAACCTTTTTTCACTATTAGGCAAGTATGGTAAAATATTGGGCTGTAAAGTTAACACGGGTAAAACAGAAGCTTTACTGCTTAGCTTATCTCGACACATGGTAGACTATTTACGTGAGTCATTTTAACTATGCATGGAGGGAGGTTTCCCTCAGGTATTAAGGCAATCACCTTAACATATTCTCCTTTGTATAAAAACAATTTCCCACAGCTCTTCCAGGAAATCACAATATTGGTCTCTAAGTGGACAACCCTATGGCTCCCACTCCTTCGCAGTATATCTGCTGTTCTTCTTGCTTGAGACCCTTCCAATCTCTACTCCACAGGGAGCTCTAAAAATGTTTTAATCTACACTTCTGAACTTTGGGTAGGAAAACATCATAGAATCTCAAGCTCGGTCTTACATGCCTAATGTTCTCAAGGTTTGGCGATACCAGACGTGTATAAATATTACCTTGTGGTCCATCTTCGTAGAGTGACTTTTTGGATGTTTTTCTCTGCCTACAACAATTGGACAAAGATCGAGAAGCTCTGGCTGGCATCTGTCTATCCAAATACTTCCACTCCTAACCTGCCAAAAATCTCAGTCGTACAAGATGGGCTTGCCATAGATAGCATAAGCAATTAGGGTCAGCGCTTGTTGCTCCTCGGTCCCCGCTCGCTGTCTGTGATATTACATTCAGACCGTTGCTATCATTGTCGTTTTGATAGGTCACGTTTTAAGACAACAATCAGCCGACATTGTGCATGCTTTTTACCGTGACCTTATTACACCAAATGATTACGAATGATAATCATTTGGTGTAACAGGGCCCTTAGTTGTCTTAAATGAAACCTATTAATTAAGCAAAATTTTGACATGTCATAGTTACATGTCAGAGGTTTGTATCAGTCGAGGTCCGGGTGCTGAGACCCCCGGGGATCATTAGAGTGAAAGGGCAAACATGCGCAGTAGCTCACACTTCCTCTTCATCTTCGTATCACTGGTAAAGTAGCAGTCAATGGAATTATAATGGGGCCCTGTGGAACTTCCGTTACTTGCTGTACCGGAAGTTACATTAGGTCTCCATTATAATTCAGTTGACTGCTGCGCACGTCTGACCTATCATTCTAATGAATGAGGGGGGTCTCAGTACCCTAACCCCGACCAATACAAACTTCTGACATGTCACTATGATAACAGAGTGGTAGACAGAAAGCCATTGGCAGAGGTTGTATGCAGGACGGTATCTGTGAACTACAGAAGAAGTGTAGGATGAAGGAGAACTAGAATGTTTTGAATTTTGTAAAGAAAAAGGTAAAAAACCAAAAACATTACTAATGATGCCCTTTAACAATGTCCTGTTTTGCAGGTTTATTTATTTATTTACATACAATTTACAATCTTGTGTTATAGGTTACAATCTCCCCAATCATAATTATGTTTTACTGTACATTGAACATTCTAACTCATTAATTATTATTTTCTTCCCTCTAACCTAATTGACTGAAAATTACAGCAAATGGTTCAACTTAAAATTCCTGAGAACAATGCAATTTTTGGCCTTCCAGTCAGCAAATTGCTTCTGTATACTGTACTCATTTCTTTCCATACATACATTTCCTTTTACAAATAAATGTTGAAATTAAAATTTACTTATCTTGAAGTAGCATTTCAGAAAATATTTACAGTCATTTATGTTTTCTTTCCTTTTGACCTAGAGGGCTACCATTTTCTACTTCCATGATACGCGGTGGTGTAAAATTATAAAATGAATTTAAAATTCCAACAATCAATATACAACTTGGTTTGTTTACTCCTTGTGGGTTGTATATTGAGGAAATGATGAACTCCCCAACTGTTCAGATGGGAATGTCCCATAGGTATTTAGATTATATTATCGGCCTCTCGCTTTACTCAGAGGACTGCTGTTTTCTTTCACCGCATGAGGAAATGTCAAGCAAAAATGTTTATTATGATTTCTTCATTACTCCGTATGTTTTGCCAGCATGATATTTTGATCATCCTCAGTCGTGCGTTGAATATGCTCCTTGTTTTTGTCCAGTATATAACATGAAAAGCCCACATGTTCAAGCATGCCTTTTACTAGATGCTATACATGAATGAAAGTAACCCAAGCTATGAATGATACTATATAAACTTCAAAGTGGACCCAAATCACAGTGGAACATGTTTAACCTACTTGAGAAGACAAAAAGTTTCTTCATCCTTTTGGTTTATTAGACTAGCGATGGTTGAGTAAAATGAGGAGTCCTTAGGTACTGCCTACATGGTTTTTCATTGGTCATAATCCATGACCCAAATAAGTAAAATCTCAAAATGATGTATAGTTACTGTGGCCAAGACTCTTTTTGATAGACTTTCCTTATGGAGAATTAGTATCCTTTTGACCCAAACTTTCAAAAACAAAACTTTTTCTTTTTTGAAAGTTTGGGTCAAAAGGATACTAATTCTCCATAAGAAAAGTCCGTCATAAAGACGTGTGGAGACTTAAAGGCCATTCCTGCCATTCTGGGAAGAAAGAATGCGCAAATTGCTTTCACACCACTTAGGCAAAGTGGTGTTCTTTAAAGTCACTTTTTCACTAGACCTAGGAGTCTCAGAACATTGACTAGGGATGTTGGGCAAACCAAAAATCTTTCCAAAAGGAAAGACTGCCCTTTTGTTCCTCTACAGTACAGAGCAGAGTGTTGGCTGACTAGTAAGAGGCCTATCAAACTGGGTCAAAGGGATACCAGTTCTCCATAAGGAGACATGTGGAAACTTAAAGGCCATTTTTGCGCCGCTATGTGCATATCCTTTTTGAAAGTTAAGAAGGCTCAGAACCCCTGCCTGCGGAATCTGCAACGAATCCCACCTGCTATCTTTGTTCAATGGGAGGCCTCATGCATCTCCGGTCTCTGCACCTCTCCACTCAAATTGACATGTCAATACTTTGAGCGGAGAGGCATGGAAAGTGGAGGCGCGTAAGGCCTCCCAATGAAAGAGATAGCAGGTGGGATTTCGTAGTGTGAAAGGGCCCTTATTTTTGAATAATATCTATAATTCTGTCTTGACACCTTTACTTATTATTTTAGCTGATTCCCATTAAACAGATAAAGTCTTGTATAAAGATTTAGAGTAGCTATACACCTTTAATAGCTGTCTGGAGAATGATCTTTCTGCTAAGAACTATCTTTTTCGTCCTCCCCATATGTTCTTTATGAAGAGGGGATGGTAAAGCCGCAGCCAGATAGCTCAGTTGGTGGAATACCTATCTAAGAAGAAAGGGATCGGTCAGTGAAATTCTGTTCGACCCCTATCTACCAATGTCACATGCCAGTGGAGTCTCAGGAGACCCTCTATACACTTTGTACTGAAGGCCAAATCCACCAACATAAGTTGGCTCAGCCGACTTTAATATAAAGTATATGGCGACCTTTAGTTTAGGCAGTGTAAATCAGCCCTCTTTCAGTAGGAAGAACTATGTCTCGTACTAGCCTGGATGACTCTATTCTACTACACTGGATGACTCTTCCTTTTGAAGGAGACCCGGTTTGGCTCCTATAAGATTTCCTTCATCTCTCTAGGGGAGCGTTAAATTATACATTTTGTTTTCTATATTTTTAGGTTGTAAGTTATGGTACGACTGAAAACTGAATACTTAGTTTTGCTTTGTATTTGACTTTGTAACTCCACAATCCCTATCTCATGTCTTTCTCACCAGAGTTTGCTTATTTGAAGGCATGTAGCCATACTATTCTGACCGTGTCTCTGCAGCCCTTCTCAGTGCTTAGAGTATAAACCAGACCTGGGTGAAAGTGAAAGGACTGGGAGGTCTAGTCTTCAGCCAGAACTTCATTTTCTATTTTTGGCTTGAGTTTGCCTTTAGAAGTATTTTTATAACAATGAAAAAACATGAAGAGTGACGGATGTCTAGATTTGTCTTGTGCGGTAAATAAACATAACCCAACTATTTGCTCATTTCTCCTCGCTTTTGATTTCTTTTCTTTTTTTTTTTTTTTGCTACGATGCCATTGTTTTATCCCGTTCTGCTTTAACAAAGGGCTCGAGAACAAAGATTCATAAAGAAAATTCTTGAACACAAAACCGCTACAACTATTGTATCAAACAACAGCTCTTTTCTTTTGGACGAGAGAAGAAGTATTAGAAGAACTCGGTGGCCGACTGCCAAAGGTGCACACGGCCATTTTGGAATATACTTTTGTGTGAACATAAAACAATTATCTGCCATTTTTATATATAAGAAAAAAAATCCCTTTTGTCAGCTGTTTCTAATAAATTTTCAAATGCCATTCATTTTTTTTTTTTCAAAAACCAAACCCTTAATGAGAAATATGCTTTCTGTTTTTAAAGCCAAAGAAAGTACAACATAATTTTGGATAACAATGTAGAATCCTTGGGCACTAAATATGAGTGTGCATTACAGTTTTGCATACTTTACCTTATTTGTTTTCTCAGCTGCACTTGGGACTAAGCTAAACAGCGAGTCGATCTTTGACATAAATACAATGCTGGTGATTAACTGTCTCTGAAGTACATCTGCGGAATAGTTCTACATGGTGTTTATATTTATGCTCACAGCACAAGGCTGATTTCAAAGAATAAAACATTGGACTCAATGGAACTACATAAATACATAGAGAGGCATGACCATAAAATAGTCATATGAATCCTAAAAGGGAGTCACGGGGGGTCATGTAGAAAAACTACTGCAAATAAACAACATTTTTGTTGCCAAGAGCGGCCAACCCCATTCTTACTGTTGGTTGCCGTGGGCAAAATTACTGCTATGAGTCATGGAGAGTTGTGGGGCACCCTGCTATTCTACTTTACAGAATTGTGTTGGTTCCTGATAGCGGTGTACACAGAAGAGAAGATCCTCAAATCATAGTTTCGAAATGGAATCATCATTATGGTCTCAGGGTTTGTCACTCAAGACAGAAGGGTGTGGTGTTCGTTTTTCCTGCTCCTACCTTTTCCCTTGGGCTGAGTCTCCACCTTTATGTGGGAGGCCCATCCATTAATACAGAACAGAAGTTATTACAAATTAGGTTGGGTTCACACTTTGTTTTTGCAATCCGTTTTTTTCCCATCCATTTTTGCAAAAAAAAAAGAAAAAAAGATGAAAAACGGATTGGAAAAACTGATGCATTTGTGTGCATCCGTTTTGATTAGTTTTTCCATTGACTTCCATTATATAAAAAAAAAAAAAAAACGGATCAAAACGGACACAAAAAAAGTCACAAAAATGTAGTCAACCTCATTTTTGTGTCCGTTAAAAAAATTGATCATTTTGATCTGTTTTTTTTTTTTTCTTTTAATAATGGAAGTCAATGGAAAAACGGATCAAAACAGATGCAGACAAATACTTCAGTTTTTTTCATCTGTTTTTTGAACAAAAAAACCCGAATGAAAAAAACAGATAGGAAAAGTGTGAACCCAGCCTAATAATAATAATAATAATAATAATCCCTCATTCCTAGGGCCCAAATCACTTATCATTGTGGAGAATTGCAGGAGAATTGGAGACAACTTACTTCATAGTACACAGTGGCTATGTGGGTAGCATTGTGTCCTTGTTGTCTTTTTGGCACTTTTTTTGCTTTTTTTAAAGGCTTCTTGGAGCTTTTTTCTTTTGTAATGCTATGATATGTAATAAGAAAAGAAAAAAACATCATGTTTAAGATTTCCTTTGGTTTTAATGGAAGGAAAAATTATTTGACCCGGCAAAATGTGTGGTTATAAAATAGCACTGAAAGAGTAATAGATGCTTGGAACAACCCTCTAGCAGATGTGGTAGGTTAATTCACAGTATGACTACATCTCCACAACATCTTTTTTTTGGCCATGTTATAGCTGCCTTTTAGGACGGCCATTATTTTGGCACCAAAACATTGGTGTATTATACAAACTATGGTTGTAATTTGCATAATATGTCAGTGTTTTGGCGCCATTTTTGGGTCTCGACTGGATGGTCTCCACTTCCAAGATGGACTTGTCTTGGAGTCACACTAACTGGCCAAGGGGCTGTCTCGTCTCAGTCAGTGACTTGGCTGAGTGGGCTGCCTCGTCCCGAGACAAGTCCATTTGGGAAGTGGAGGCAGCATTGTTCACCCAGGACCTGAAGGACACATTTATGTATTTTTGGAGCCTCTTTTAACCATGTGAACATACCATGACAGTCATCCCTGCTCCAACCTTGCCTCTTTTACAGGGAAACTACTATGATCTGTAATAATTTTGACAGTTATGGGCAAAAGCTGGGGCTTATCCGGGCAGCCTTGTGCCTTCCAGGGCTGTCTTGTAATAATGCCTGTTTGACCTTATATTTCAGCCCTATAACATAAATATAAAGGTAAGAGCATGTTTTCATGTTAGTGGTTTTATTATTAACAGGTTTAAACCCTCTTAAAATAAGATAAGAAAATTGTTTTTCCAGGATCTAGATTTTTTACAGCTTCAGATAATGGAAAATAATTCTTACTATTCAATTTCTTATCTAATTCTTACCATGGAATTTATAAGTCTTTATATTGTACAAAAGAATATACAATGGTCTTATATACTGTACATATGTCAGCCTAGGTTACACAATTCTTAGCCAGTGCAAAGTACTGTTACAAGGTCACCTTATCCCCTCCACTGATGTTTATTAGTTGTGCAAAAGGGAAAAGTACAAGGTGTAAGAGTTGGTAAAGCTCTACTAAAATTGTATGTGTTACCTTTAGCATATGACATTGATAGCACTGTATTGAGTTTTTAAAGTGGTCTTCTAGGGCATTTGTACTGATGCACTGCCCACTTACTGTGGCAGAAGAAAATTAACAACAGCCTTGGGGATCAGGGTACAAATTGGAGATCATTGCTTCTCTATGCTGCCATGGGTTATAGTGACAGTAGTAACCCAGGGCCTAAATAGAGTTGACTGAACCTCGGGAAATCCTAGGTTCGATCGAAATCGAATATTCACGAACCTGCCGCATTTGACTGCTGATGCCTTCCTGGTCCGTGGGGAAGGAGTGTCCGGGTACCGCCTGGAATTCCGGGATTCAGCCTATTACCTAGGCTGAATCCCGGTATTCCAGACGGTACCTGGGCAGTCTCCTCCTTCCCCACGGATCGGGAAGGCTTCAGCAATCAAATGCGGCAGGTTTGTGAATGTTCGAGTTCGATCGAACATAGGATTTCCGAAGGTTAGATCAACTCTAGTCCTAAAAAAAAATCTGTCAATTGGACAATGCTGTGGATGGTGTCTAACAGTTTGGTCAGTGTTTGACTGGGGTATTTGGGGTCCACTGGAGGAAATGATTCTAGGGCCCACCAATAAAGAACCAGTGAGAAACGACAAAGCTGGGGGCCCACCGGAGAATCCTCTGGTCCTCTGGTGGGCCAGTCTGACACTGGGCATGGTTAGGCAACACCCAGAAATACAAAAAACAAACAAAAACAAAACATGGCTGCTTTCTTCCAGAAACTGCACCACTCTTTTGGGTTTTGCACCATACACAACCCGAGGACAGATATGGCACTGTTTTTAGAAGAAAGCAGTTGTGTTTTAATCATGAATAACCCCTTTAATTCCCAGTAATGATTTTTTGTGCTGATAGGATTGAAGGGGTACTCTGGGGAAAAACTTTTCTTTCAAATCAACTGGTTTCAGAAAGTTATATAGATTTGTAATTTACTTCTGTTTAAAAAGCTTGACTTCCCATACTTATCAGCTGCTTTATGTCCTGCAGGAAGTTTTTTTTTCCCTTTCAGTCTGACACAGTGCTTTCTGCTGATATCTCTCTCCAAGGCAGGAACTGTCCAGAGCAGGAGAGGTTTTCTATGGGGATTTGCTGCTGCTTTGGACAGTTCCTGTCATGGACAGAGATGTCAGCACTGTGTCATACTGGAAAGAAAACACCACTTCCTGCAGGACATACAGCGGCTGATAACTATGGGAAGACTTGAGATTTTCAAATAGAAATTAACTACAAATCTATATATCTTTCTGAAACCAGTTCATATGAAAGAAAAAGATTTTCGCAAGAGTACCCCTTTAGTGATTATATAAGCAAAATTACATAATTATTTTATATGGAAAAGTACTGTATTTAAATGCAAGATGTTAGTTAGAATAAACATGCAATATACTCTCCGTAACCAACATGTGAACATCACATCCATATGTGCTTGTTCATCATCTTATTCTATCACAATAGGCATTGATATAGACTGTAGTATATCTGCTATAACATTTACCATTCTTCTCAGGAAGGTTTTTTTTATTAGATTTTGGCTGCAGAAATTCATATCTATTCAACCACAAGAGTATCAGTGTGGTCTGGTGCTAATGTTGTCCATAAGGCCTGGCTTGTAGGCGGTGTTCCTATTCATCTCAAAGGTGTTCTGGGGGTTCAGTCCAGGACTCTGTGTGGGTCAGTCAAGTTCTTCTGCACCAATGTAAAAAAAAAAAAGAGGATTATAAGCCTGTTTTAGATACAGCAAAAGTTTTCCCCAAACCTGTTGCTAGAGTACATAGTTGGGAACACACAATTTTCTTCAATATATTTGTATGTTTTATAGTTAAGATTTTCCTTTGCAGGAATCAAAAAGCCCAACCCAACAGTATGTGAAGTACAGCCTCAGACCATTCTTCTTCTACTTCTACCAAAGTAAAAAATTTGCGGATTTTCATTTGGGTTAAAACAGTCTCTTGGAGTCTTTTATTGCTAGACTCATCTACCAGACGGAGATGTGAGGTTACGTACCCAAAACAAACACTTAAAATTTTTTATTTTTTTTATTTAGATACTTTAGAATCAACAAAATGGTCAAAAATGTTCAGAAAATATTTGCAGGTAAAAACAGCTTGTTTTTGCACAATTTCACATCGAAGCACATATGAGTTAGACACGATGGTTAGGCAGGTTCGTCCAAATATGGCTGTCATTTTGGTGAATACTTTTTGAAGGACAATTTCAAAAGGGTCATCATTAGAGATGAGCGAAGCGAATGATCAAGTCAAGTCAATTTGCTTTGTTCTGCCAAACGAATTACCGACAATTTGTTAAGGAAATTTGCAAAAAAAAACAAAACAAAATGGCTGCCACACATGCTGTCCGTAGCGTCACTGGATGGGAGAATGAAATTTAATGAAATTTGTTAAGATTCAATTTATGAATCTTAAGGAGTTTGACCCAAAGTTTGCAAAGCTGGAGAAAGAATTTCCAGCTGCTTTGCTCTTCTCTAGTTATCATGATTTTCCCTTTAATGCAGGTTGGTGGCTATGTTTTGCATCTATTTCATAATACAATGGTAATACAAGATTGTTTAATATAGTTCATTATTAATCTTGCCACTTATACCTACTGACAGTATAATACTGTGTGTGTTTTATTTATTGTTGGTGCACTTTTTGGGCAACATTTATGAAGGCTGCATATGGAAGGGAGAAGGTGCAGGTTTGTTCCCCTCTCCCTTGTGTTCACTAGCCATATCCCCCACTCTCCCAATGGGCGGGCGGAGGGTGGGGGGCTGTTGCGGCACGCCTGATTTATCATGTTTTACGCCTGCTAAAAAAAATCATGCTTTTTTTTACATGTTGAATACTTGTTCAGAAATTCCATTTTGACCAACAAAAAATTTGCACAATCAACACTTATTTGCCGACAAATAGCCACAAAGCCTTTGATAAATGTCCCCCGTTGAGTCACTTTAAGGGTACTATTACACGTAGGGATAATTGGTCAAATCGGCCCGGTTCTGCCGATTATCGCTCTATGTAATAAATACAACAATCAGCCAAAGACAACGATCATCGGCTGATCGTTGATATAGGTTAGAACCTATAATTGTCGGGCACCGACCGCGCACCGCTACATGTAATAGCGGTGCGCGGCCGCCGACTGACGATATACATTACCTATCCATGCTCCAGGGCTGCTCCTCTGCAGTCCGCTTCTCCCCAGGTCCCGCTCGCTCTAGCCTCAGAGCGTCCTGTCTGAGCTGACAGCCCGATCAGCCAATCACAGGCCAGGGCCGCCGCGCCTGTGATTGGCTGAGCGGCCTGTCAGATGACAGGCCACTCTGAAGCTAGAGCGCGCGCGACCCGGGGAGAAGCGGACCGCGGCAGCAACCCTGGAGTGGGGATAGGTAAAGTATAAAGTTTAAGCAAGGGCTGCAAGGACATCGGTAACGATGTCCTTGCAGCCCTTGTTAAACGATTATCAGGCTGTGTAATAGGCCCAGTAAGCAGATTGGCGCCGTTTACAGTTGTTATCGGGCCCCTATCGGCCCGTCTAATAGTACCCTTAGGCTATGTTTACACAGCATCATTTTTTGGCTGTATCATTTTGAGGCTAAAAATACACTTTTTACCCTCTGAATGACAGCTGTCCAAAAATGCAGCTAAAAACAAACGTTTTGTGAATATAGCCTTACACTTATGGCTTAGATAGTGGAGCCACACCATCATCATAGGATCACTAGTAGGCTATGTTCCCACAATATCTCTTTTTATCCATTTTAGGCCGCTTTTCAGGATGGCGCCACTTTTAGGCGAAAATAAGGCTATGTTATCCAAATTAAGGCAGTAGTTTGCATACTCAGGCTATATTTTCCCCTAAAAATGCAGCCATCCAAAAAGGCAGCCTTAAAGTGAATGGACCACTGGTACTTTTGCTTTTTTTTTTTTTTTTACAAGAGTAGACTGGCGCGGATTCGGGACGTCGGTGCCACTGTCCTTTTTTTGAACCGCCACCCAGTTCCTGCACATGGCTTTGGTCTATTACTGAGCACTGGCCAGGCATGAAGCACTGGGGTCCCTGGTGTGACGATCTCCCTTTCCCTCTGCGACTCCATTAATTCTAATGGAGCCGCATCACATCATGCCGGCCGATGCTCGGTAACAGACCCGCACCGTGTGCGGGAACTGGGAGGGCTGTTAAAAAAAAAAGACCACGGTACCGGTATCCCCACATCGGCGCTGGTCTATTCATGTAAAGAACAAAAAAGCGATGTACCTGTAGTAAGTGTGGTACATTCGCTTTAAAATGGCCAAAAAGGACATCTGGTAACAAAGCCGTAAAGTGATTTCTCATTTTTTACTACTTTCTATGATGTGAAAAGCAGAAGTCATACTTGAATTTACACACATAATATCCATAATAAGAACTGTTTTTCTACATTGTATGTGTGACTGTAAAATTGACATTATCTATCCCTCTACCCATCCTCAAATTCCCATTCATGGTGAAAGACGAAAGGACAAGTTTCCGCCTCTCGCTCCAAACTGACCCCTTCATGAGAGTGAACGTAGCTGTAAGCGTCAATGTTCTTCAGATCACACCGGCTGTGCAGTAATATAACCCACTACCGCTTACAGCATGGAACTTCTTAGTCTATAGAGGTCCACACGTAAGACATGTTACTGAGATCCTTTCTCTAAGCAACCGCTGGGAGGGTCTCATTTTCCTGTCAGCTGAGTCACCTTCTGCTCTCGTAGTGTGCCTTATACTCATATTCAGAGTGGAGAGAATGAACTCACTGCGCCATAACCAGTAAGCAGATACTAAAACAACTCTCCCAGGGAAGGTGTTTCCCTCTGATTTGTAAAATGGACTAAGGAAAAGATGTAGTGAGTCCTTGCCAGCTTTGTCAGATGCTGCTACTGCGGATGTGCAGCTGTTGTTATTAAAATTCAACAAAATTAAAAATGGCTGGAAGGTGTCAACCAACCAAGTAGTTACATCATATGTAGACATGGCGTCATTTTCTGTTATGAGCTCTGCCGCAGGTTCTCCTCACCCCCCACTCCCTAGATGTTCCTGGCCTCTGTCCCCTTGGCTCCATGAATATCTCCCATAAGGGCTGCTGTTCAGAGAACTTCCCTCTATACTACCAGTATAAGACTTACTTATACTTTGAGAGTACTTATACTTATACATTTAGTGGCCAATGGTTGCACACAGCGTTGAAATTGAGTGGATAATTAGCGGCAATCCACTCAATTTCAACAGTGTGAAAACAGAGCCTTTCTGTGTTTTCAATCCACTCCTGGTTTTGGTTGTAAAATACTGAGGAAAAATACTGTGTGGGAACATAGCCTAAAGGTCAACTGCATTTCTCACTTTAGACTCAAAAAAATCTTGCTGGTTTGTTCCACAAACAGCACCAACACTGTCCACATGTTTTTAGAGATATTGCAACTTAAAGTAAATGTACCACCGCTTTTCTCATAGTTACATGGATAGAGCGGCTCCGGCATGGGTCCTTCTTTTCAACTGCTTCCCGGTTCCCGTGTACGGCGCTGTTCTATTCCCGGCCACGGCCAGGGGTGAAGCACTGGAGGTGGGCCGCTCCGCCCCCCAGTGGGAGGAAACCCCGACCCCTCTATGACGTGGCTCCATTAGGATTGGGTTTGTTCCAGAAACAGCACCAAACCTGCCATTGTGTTTTTAGAGATATTGCAACTTAAACCGAATCTGCCACCGGTACATCGCTTTTCTCATATTTACATGGATAGAGCGGCATTGGCACAGGGATGCCAGTGCCGCAGTTCTTTTTTGAACTTCAGTTCCCGCCCATGACGGGTTTCCTCCCACTGGGGGCGGGCCAGGCCACGGTTCAAAAAAAGGACTGCAGCAGCGGCATCGCTCTATCCATGTAACTATCAGAAAAATGACGTACCAGTGGAACATTCGCTTTCAAGCTAGGTTTACATTACGTTTTTGGCCCCACGCCAGGCTACATGTTGGGTATCTGAAAAAAAAAAAGATGCTCAAGTAAGCCCAATGTACAGCCAGGCACTGGGCCAATGACGCCATTGACTTCAATGGGCAGAACATAGTCATTTTGTAACTACGTTGTATCTATTTTCTGGACGTATACTTCATGGTCACAAAATGACTACGTCCTGCCCTTCAGCATCCTTTTTTTCATAGATTCCCAATGTGTAGCCTGGTGTGGAGCCAAAAGCGTAATAAAGTAAATCTAGCCTTACTTAAGTGGAGTTTAGCTGCAATACCACACACAACCTATGTACAGGAGTGGCACTGTTTTTTTAAGATTTATTCCTTATTGTGGACTGATCCCTGATGAAAGAACCTTTCTAGGCTATATTTTGGTCAGTGTTTTTACGAAAACCAAAAGTGGAACTGACACTAAAAACTGTGGAAAGATTTGCATCTTTTTCTATGCTTTGTAACCACTCCTAGTATTAGTAAAAATTGGAACAAAATGTGAACATACCCTTAGACTGAAAATAATATAAGGCAAAATATAAACAAAATATATAAGGCAAAATCTTTTTCTTTCAAATCAACTGGTTTCTGAAAGTTATGTACATTTGTAATTTTCTTCTATTTAAAAATCTCAAGTCTTCACATATTTATCAGCTGCTGTATGTCCTGCAGGAAGTGGTGTATGGTGTGGTGTTTCTATGCGAATTTGCTGCTGCTCTGGACAGTTCCAGTCTTGGACAGAGATGTCAACAGAGAGCACTGTGTCAGACTGAAAAGAAAACAACATTTCCTGCAGGACAAACAGCAGCTGATAAGTACTGAAAGATGAGATTTTTAAATGGAAGTGAATTACAATGATTTGAATGATTTGAAAGAAAAAGATTTTCTCCGGAGTACCCCTTTAAAGCCCACCACCCTGCTGGATCCACTTCTGGCTTTGGCAGAAAACTGCCTCAAAACTGCACCTCAGTCTCCAGCGATAACTATATGGCCATGTTCCCACTACGTAAGTTCCATAGTAATCACGGATGTTGTGACAACTTGTGCTGCCTTCTAAGGAATCCTGGCTGGAGTGTACAAACACAGGGGGAGATTTATGAAACATGATGTAAACTGAAACAGGCTCAGTTGCCCCTAGCAACCAATCAGATCCCACCTTTCATTTTCCGAAGAGTCTGTGAGGAATAAAAAGTGGAATCTGATGTGGAGGTGTCGCAAAGAACTGACATGTCAGTTTTCTCCGATTTTCAATGACTAGTGGCCGCAGAAAACCCTGGCAGTTCACACAATGGAGCGTGCGGCTCTGGCCGCACGCTCCATTGTGAGCAGCGGGGAATTCGGACGCGGGTGTGCACCTGCATCCAAATTTAGTGGCAGTAAGGATCATCCAGCCGTTACTGCAGTACCGGCTGGGATGATCTTTTCTGAAACTGGCCTTTCTATGACTCAGCCTGGTGTCTTACAACGTGTGAACATAGCCTATGTGTGCTTCCACTATAAACCTCATGCTGTTGTGCTGTTGTGGTTGGGCGACATTATTATATCAGACGCGGCGTCCATTAGAGAATTCTCTGGCATTGCTCAAGCATTTAAGCTCATGCCCTAAGTCCATGAGTGATTTCACAGTAATTTTTTCCTTGTTTTCATTTTAGTTCTGGCAATGTTTCATCTCAGCTATGTGTTGTGCAAGGGAAAGTGTAACACATGCATTACAACCCCAGGTAGGGCTTAGGATAGATCTCCAATTGCCGGGCTGCACATGAACATTGGGGGAGATTTATGTGGGTTTTTCTCGATTTTAGCATAAATTGCACCAACATTTGTCACATCTTGATGCATTTCTATCTAAAGCTACATATATCATGTGTTTTTTGTGGCTCATTCGACAAGGGATCATGGCTTCAAAGGAAATGGAATATGCTTGAAATTAGGAACTATTAGCATTATTGATATTGTCTGGTGCACTTGAGCAGAGATGATCGAACAGCGGAAAATCTTAGGTTCTATAGTAACATAGTAACATAGTAACATAGTAAATAGGGTTGAAAGAAGACAAGAGTCCATCAGGTTCAACCTAGGAAAATCCTACTGTGTTGATCCAGGAAGGCGAAAAACCCCTATGGGGCAGAAGACAAACGCCCCACCACAGGGAGAAACTCCCCCCCCCCCCCTCCCCCGACTGCAATGGCAACCAGAACAATCCCCGGATCAACGTATCACCAGAAATCTAATGCCCATAACTTGTAATATTATATTTTTCAAGAAAATCATCCAGGCCTCCCTTGAACTTATTTAATGAATCAGCCATGACAACATCATGTGGCAGAGAGTTCCACAGTCTTACCGCTCGTACAGTAAAGAACCCGCGTCGATGCTGATGATGAAATCTTCTTTCCTCTAGACGTAGAGGATGCCCCCTTGTCATTGTTACAGACCTAGGAGTAAAAAGACCACTACAAAGATCTCTGTACTGTCCATTCATATATTTGTACATTGTGATCAGATCGCCCCTAAGACGTCTTTTTTCTAGCGTAAATAACCCCAAGCGTGATAACCTGTCCTGGTACTGTAACCCACCCATTCCCTTAATGACCTTTGTTGCCCTCCTCTGCACCCGCTCTAGTTCAGCTGTGTCCTTCTTATATACCGGTGCCCAAAACTGTACACAGTATTCCATGTGTGGTCTGACCAGTGATTTATAAAGAGGCAAAACTATGTTCTCATCTTTAGCATCTATACCTCTTTTGATGCACCCCATTATTTTATTAGCCTTGGCAGCTGCTGCCTGGCACTGATCACTAAAGTTGAGTTTACTGTCCACCAATACCCCCAGGTCCTTTTCGGAAGTAGTTTTACCCAGTGTTTGATTATTTAGCACATAACTGTACTTATTATTTCTATGGCCCAAATGCATAACCTTACATTTATCCACATTAAACTTCATTTGCCATTTCTCCGCCCAAGCCTCTAGCTTCTCCAAATCCCTCTGTAATATGATATTATCCTCCTCTGTACTGATTACTTTACCCAGTTTAGTATCATCTGCAAAAATGGAGATTCTACTCTGTAGCCCCTCTACAAGATCATTAATAAAAATATTAAAAAGAAGTGGACCCAACACTGACCCCTGTGGTACCCCACTAGTAACTAAAACCCAATCTGAATATGTTCCATCAATGACCACCCTCTGTTTTCTATCACACAACCAGTTACTTACCCATTTGCATACGTTTTCCCCGAGTCCCAGTATCCTCATTTTGTAGACCAACCTTTCATGCGGCACAGTATCAAATGCCTTTGAAAAGTCCAGATACACAACATCCACAGCCTCCCCCAGGTCCAGTCTATAACTTACCTCTTCATAGAAGCCGATCAGATTAGTCTGACAGGACCGATCCCTCATAAATCCATGCTGGTGCTGCGTCATAAGATTATTTTCATTAAGATACTCCAGTATAGCATCTCTTACAATCCCCTCAAATACTTTACCTACTATAGATGTTAGACTTACAGGCCTGTAGTTTCCAGGATCACTCCTTGACCCCTTCTTGAATATTGGTACCACATTAGCTATGCGCCAGTCCTGTGGAAGAATCCCTGTCGTAATAGAATCTTTAAATAATAGGAATAACGGTCTGTCCAACACAGTATTTAATTCTTGCAAAACCCTAGGATGGATACCTTCTGGGCCCGGTGACTTATGGATTTTAATGTTTTTAAGGCGTTTCCCCACTTCTTGTTGTGTTAGGCAGGTGAGATTTATGGGAGGATTAACATTATCCCTAGTCATGTCGTCTGTTATGGGATTCTCCTCTGTGAATACAGTAGAGAAGAATGTATTTAGTAGATTGGCCTTTTCCTCTTCCCCCTCCACCATTACACCCAGATTATTTTTGAGGGGACCAACATTTTCGGTTTTAAGTCTTTTGTTATTTATATAGGTGAAGAACATTTTGGGATTTGTTTTACTTTCTGTGGCTATCCTTCTTTCTGTTGCTATTTTTGCTTCTTTTATTTGCGTTTTACACATTCTATTCTTCTGTCTATAGTTGCTCAATGCTTCCCCACTACCTTCTTGTTTTAGTAGTCTGAATGCTTGTTTCTTATCATTTATTGCACCCCTTACAGCTGTAGTTAACCACATTGGATTTCTCTTACTTCTACTACGTTTATTCCCATATGGTATGTGTCGTTCACACGATTTACCCAGGATGCTCTTAAATATGTCCCATTTCTCTTGTGTACTTTTATTTCTGAAGGCATTGTCCCAGTCTATGTTCCCAAGGTCCTCTCTTAGTTTTTGGAAATTAGCCTTCCTGAAATTTAATGTTTTTGTAGCCCCTCTGCTAATCATTTTATTGAAGGATAATTGAAAACTTACTATGTTATGGTCACTATTACCTAGGTGACCCCCCACCTCTATTTTTGATATTCTGTCGGGCCTATTGGTTAAGATCAGGTCCAGAAGGGCCCCCCCTCTTGTTGGTTCCTCTACTAGTTGGGAAAGGTAATTATCTTTTACTATTTCCAAAAACACGCTTCCCTTCCTGGAGCTGCAGGTTTCTGCTTTCCAGTTGATATTTGGGTAGTTAAAGTCCCCCATAATAATGACTTCCCCCTGCTTCGCTGCCGCATCTATTTGTCTTATAAGAAGATTTTCTGATTCTTCCACTATACTTGGAGGTTTATAACTCACTCCTATAAGAATTTTATTATTCTTTGTCCCTCCCCTTATTTCTACCCAAAGAGACTCCACATTATCATCACATATATCCTCCCACAGAATAGGCTTAAGGCATGATTTAACATATAGACAGACCCCTCCCCCTTTCTTATTTTTACGGTCATTTCTGAATAGACTATAACCCTGGATATTAACAGCCCAGTCATAACTCTCATCCAGCCATGTCTCGCTTATCCCCACTATATCATATTTCTCTTCAACCATTATGAGTTCTAATTCCTCAGCTTTATTAGTGAGGCTTCGAGCATTAGTATACATACATTTAATATATTTGTCCATATTCCCTTTCCTTTTATCACTAGTGACTATTCTAACCCCTCCCGCCGCTCCACCCCCAGTTCCATAATCTAGGCCCAGCTCTCCATCTACTCTGTCTTCACTTACTATATTGTAGTTGCCCTCCCCCCCGGTCCCTAGTTTAAACACTCCTCCAACCTCTTAGCCATCTTCTCCCCCAGCACGGCTGCACCCTCCCCATTGAGATGCAGCCCGTCCCTACCGTAGAGCCTGTAACCGACCGAGAAGTCGGCCCAGTTCTCCATGAACCCAAACCCCTCTATCCTACACCAGCTCTTGAGCCACTTATTTACCTCCCTAATCTCCCGCTGTCTCTCAGGTGTGGCTCGTGGTACAGGTAATATTTCGGAAAAAATCACCTTGGAGGTCCTAGTTTTAAGCTTCCTGCCTAAGTCCCTGAAATCATTTTTAAGGACCCGCCACCTACCTCTAACTTTATCATTGGTGCCAATGTGCACCATGACTGCTGGGTCATCGCCAGCCCCTCCCAGTAATCTGTCAGCCCGATCCGCGATGTGACGAACTCGAGCGCCAGGAAGGCAACACACTGTTCGACGATCCCGGTCTTTGTGACAGATTGCCCTGTCTGTCCCCCTAATAATTGAGTCCCCCACTACCAGTACCTGCCTGGCCTGCCCTGAACTCCTGTTTCCCACCTTACTGGAGCAGACACCCCCCTGGCTTTCAGAGGCAGTGTCCTGCTGCAGCAATGCCACCCCTGAATCAACATCCCCCTCATCCGCCAATTTGGCAAACTTGTTGGGGTGTGCCAGATCAGGACTGGCCTCCCTCACACTCTTCCCTCTACCCCTTTTTCTAACTGTGACCCAACTAGCTGCCTCTTCCTCCTGTACCTCCATGCTATCACACTCTCCCCCATCTACCCCTTGGAGTGCTTGCTCAGTGAGAAGCAGACCCCTTTCCAGTTTGCCAATGCATCTCAATCGTTGCAGCTGCTCATTTAGATCCAGGATCTGGGCTTCCAAACCAGCAACATGCACACATCTCCCACAATGGTATGCACCCTCGATCGGTTGATCAAGGATTGCATACATCGCACAAGATGTACATTGGGCCGCATTGTCAAACATGGCGCTCATTTATATGGGGATATTATGTATAAAGAAAGAAAAAACAAACAAGCAACAAAAGCAAACAATGTGTTCAAAAGCAAATAAACAATTTGTTTTCCTCTAAAACTCCCCGAATCTAAAGTCCCAGAATATTAAAGTCCCACACTTGAGACAAAAACACACTTCAGATCAAAAACTCGCACGCTCCAAAACTCGCTCACAATACAATATAGAAGTACTTAGCTTGCAGAGTTTGTTGCTTCTGGCTCCTGTGTTTGAGAGACTGGGAGGCTTCACACAGATGTAATTTATCAACTCTTAATTAGCAATCAGTCCCCTCCCCTTCCACCTGTGTAACCTCCAGCAAGCTTGTGTGTATACAGGCTATAGTAATGTGTCCCAAGTAAACCAGATACAATGTATATAACCTCTAGGAAAATAAATACAGATAAACTAATCTATAGTACCTTGCTATATACTATATGTGTACAGGGATTTGTTATCTATAAACCCAGTAAGGACAGATATCACTCAGTAACAGGTATGTTATACACTCCTTCCCAGAATATTAAAGTCCCACACTTGAGACAAAAACACACTTCAGATCAAAAACTCGCACGCTCCAAAACTCGCTCACAATACAATATAGAAGTACTTAGCTTGCAGAGTTTGTTGCTTCTGGACCTTGCTTCTAGAACTCGGACCTTGTCGAACCTTCAGCATTTGATTCTCGATGCCTTCCCGATCCATGGGGAAGGAGGAGACAGCCCGGGTACCGCCTGGAATTCCGGGATACAGCCTATTACCTAGGTACCCGGGCTGTCTCCTCCTTCCCCACGGATCGGGAAGGCATCGGGAATCAAATGCTGAAGGTTCGACAAGGTTCGAGTTCTATAGAACCTGAGATTTTCCGCTGTTCGACCATCTCTACCCTTGATGTCCCATGGTCCCCAGTACACCGCTTTTCTCTACCCCTAATGACACCATGTCAGGAATATTCAAGAGGCGCAATTGGTGATGCCTCAAAATCCCATGCGGGCTCGGTAATCATACCCTGCTCTGATGACTACCTAGGTTGTGCAGAATGGCCAGAAGCAACATCGCTCATTAAAGGGGTTATCCAGTGCTACAAAAACATGGACACTTTCTTTCAGAGACAATATGACTCTTGTCTCCAGTTCAGGTGCGGTTTGCAATTAAGCTCCATTCACTTCAATGGAACTGAGCAGCAAAACCCCACCCAAACTGGAGACAAGAGTGGGGCTGTCTCTGGAAGAAAGTGGCCATGTTTTTGTAGCACTGGATAACCCCTTTAAGATGAATGAATTCGGCACATCCTTAGACTCTCTAGTTTTTTATGGGGGTATGCTGTACATTTTTTTTTTATCTAACAGTATTCACATGTCTATTTTATAGATCCCCCTTCCCCCCATACATATGCTCCTCACCCCCAACCACTACTGCTATCTTGGTCCTTTGCTGCAAACATCCCTATTACATGGAGCGATAATCTGCCCATTCAGGCCAATTCTGCAGATTATCTCTCCATGTAATAAAAATTGCGCTCAACCAAAGAAACGATCATCAGCTTATCAATTTCTTTCAGCATGTTAAAAGATCTTCAGCCGCCAGGCTGTGCATTGATGTGTGTTATAGTGATGCGTGGCCGACGGCTCATGTGAAAAAAATAAAATAACATTTATACATATCTGTCCACGCTCCCTGGTCTCCACCGAGCTTATGCCCATTCCCCGAAGCCACCGCTGGAACTTTTGAGCCGGTCTTTGAAGTGACAGGCCTCTCAGCCAACAACTGGCCATGGTGCTGTCCTGCCTCAGTCAATGATTGGCTGAGCAGTCTGTCACTGCAGAGACTGGTGTAGAAGCTTCCACGGTGGCTCTTGACAGTGGGGAAAAGCTAGAAGAATACCGGGAAGCATAGAATGGTAAGTAAAAACCTTTTTTTATTTTCTGTATACAGCAAGGGCTGCATGGATATCGCTAACGATTCTTGTGCAGCTCTTGCTGCCCAATAGTGGAACCATTTAATAGGCTCTGTAAGCAAGCTCCCATCTGGTGGATCAGCGATTGCTTATCTGGAATATAAGACCATGTAGAACGGCCCTTTGTGTCAATGTCAGCACAAGCATTAAACACTGTTTGAAAAAATACACACAGGGCACAAACTAGATATTTAATAGTATACCAGCACAGCACTGATGTAGCCATCAAATTTTGAGAATTATCAGCTACATAATGTAGCTCCAACCAGTACCGATGCTGTGGTCGGTTCTGAACAACAAATAGATCTAGGCCACACACACACAGCACAGTATGGCCCAACACCGAGACAGTGGTGGTCATGAAGTAAAGGTTCTGATGCGGGTGTATCCGTGTGCACCCGCATCACAACTTCCCACAGCACACTATGGAGCGAGCGGCCAGAGCCGCTCACTCCACAGTGTGCACTGACATTGTTTTCTGCGGCTGCTATTTAATGAATAGTGGCCGCATAAAACTGACATGTCAGTGGTTTGCGGCGCCGTAAAATGTCCCGGCCGGAGCGTACGCTGTGTCATTACCTTTTTAGAGGACTAGAGATGTGCGCTACTCGAGCCTATGGCTGTATCCGTGTTTTTCCCGACTCCTTAGGGCTGCATCCAACTTCGTCAGCCAACAGTATTCAGATACTGCATGACTGGACTCAAGCATACTTGAGTTGCGCTCATCTGCACAGGGGGCACATCTTAGAGGGAACAGTGCTGGACGGGAACATAAAAAAAATATTGAACAGTTGTTTTTTGCACCATTATATAACGAAGGTCAGTTGTCAGACTGGATAATTCATGCAATATATATATTCAATCTGTAAGTTGCTCTGTATAGGTTAAAGTAATTTTAATATTGCTACTCCCTCCCTGTCTGTCAGTCGCATTCCCAATACATTTGCACAAAAGAAGCATTTTGTAATACCGTATCTCCTGCTGAGGAGACATGGCACTCCCTTGACCCAGAAATGTGCTCTCATGTAGTGAGTCTATCTGCCTGGGGGGAATGAACTGATACTCAGCTCTACAGCTGGAGGTCTGGCAAGGAACCATAAGGTCACAGTTGTCAATTTACTAGAACTACAAACCACTTTCCCTCCCATTAAAATGGAGTAAATGGTCACATATCACAAATTAATATTCACTTACAGCTATTGATTATATTTTATCACCATAGGACAGACACAAATACACTGGTAACCTGAGATATGGGAACATTAGAAACAGATCAGCTGACTATAAACTGTTGGCTAGTGATGTCATCCTTTTTATTGATTTCTCATTATAGTCTATTATAGTTCACAGGTTTTTTTTGTCATTTATCTATCTATTAATATGTTAAAGAGGCTTTTCCTCAAAGGCAGGTGTACTGATCTGAACTTACACCGTTATAGATCTCTGCTGTCCTGGTGAGCTGGTGCTAATACATATAAGCCGATCTGAAAAAGCTGATCTGCAGTGGGAAAGGAGAGAGCAGCAGCCTGGAAAGAAAACCACATAATATTGTCTCTGTTAGTCAAGATAGATAGATAGTGAGCTTGGTAGTCCCCCACACACGCTACCCCACCTGACCCCCCTCCACACACATACACGCTACCCCACCTGACCCCACACACATACACACTACCTACACGTGACCTCCCCCCACACACTACCCCATCTGCCCCCCCCCCCGAACATCCACGCTACCTCACCTAACCCCTCTACACACATACACGCTACCCCACCTGACCCCCCCACACATACACCCTTCCCTCACCTGACCCCCTCCACACACACATACACACTACCCTCACCTGACCCCCTCCACACACACATACACACTACCCCATCTGACCTCTCCCCACACACACCCTACCCCCACCTGACCCCCTCCATGCACACATACATGCTACCCCACCTGACTTCCCCCCACACACACACCCTACCCCCACCTGACCCCCTCTATGCACACATACATGCTACCCCACCTGACCCCTCACACATACACACTACCCACACCTGACCTCCCCCCACACACCCTACCCCACCTGATCTCCCCCCCCCCACACATGCTACCCCACCTGAACCCCCACACATACACAATACCCCCACCTGACCTCCGCACACATATACCACCCTATATGATCCCACACACATACACACTACCCCCACCCGACCTCCCCACGCACACAAATTCCACAGGTAAGTCTACTAAACTGACCCTTCATTAGCTTAGTTTCAGTTTTTCTAATCGGAACATTTTTCATCTAGAAGACAAATAAAAAAGAAGTATGAAGCATTATACCTCATAAAAAAACCCCTGAAAACTAGATAAGAAGGAGTCAGGGGTGAAGGAGGGAATTCCTGCAAAGGTTAAGTACAGTGGACAAAACAATGGGGGTGGTCTCAATATCCATCTGATGTAGTGTTACAGAATCAAATGTGTAAACTGTGTAGGTCTAGGGTAGGGGAACCTTTGGCCATGCAGCTGTTGCAAAACTAAAATTCCTACCTTTTGTGAACAGCCAAAGATATGGCTTTGGCTGCCCAGGTATGATGGGAATTTTTGTTTTGCAACAGCTGGCGTGCCATAGATTCCCCATCACTGGTCTAAGATCAGCAGCATAGACTTGGTAGGCTCCGTTGACACCATCCATGGACTTGATAACATATACATACAGTACACATCAGGAGGTACTACAAATCCAGAAAGAGTTGAAAATAGGTATTCTAAAGTAGACAAACCCTTTAAGTAGCAGAATTGCAACCTTGTGTCCGCCAGGTTCCTAGAAATAAAGTTTAATATGACCCATTATACTAAAAAATGGTAAAAAAAAAATGTTTTGAAAGTTTTTCAAATTAAGACCAGATGAGGGCTAAAGGCAGTACATTTATTGGAGTTATTCACCATCAGTTGACTTCGAGTCCATGTATGATATTTTTGAGCAGGAAGATAAAAAAAAAAAAAGTTCAATAAAATGAATGGCAATGATTATCATGCTCCTTTTTTAAGTAAATGGTACTTTACTGCTGTAGCATGAGAACATATTTATAGTTTTCATTAAAAATAAGGCTTGAGGGAAGAAATGTACTGAGAAGGCATTGTGCGCTGGATCGTATGGTTTTAACCCGACTTAATTTATTTTGAATATTGTTGCATTAAAAGCTAAGTTATTGGAGTGTTGTTTTTTTTTTTTTTTACAAAAATGAATAATTGTAACAGAGAAGCTGTAAGAGAACAAATAATACCATAGTATAGCATCATAATAAGCATGGCAAAGTATTAGGTTACAGAATAAACATATTACTACCTCACATGTCCCTATAGGTGGGGTAGACCACAAAGGTGTTGTGTTATGTGCCTGACAGACTAAAGTGATCCCATCTCAGAAAACGCTATAATACTAGATGATATTTTCCATAATTTCTCTTGTTTTTGCATGTAAACCAAGTTTTAACCTTAGCATACTTATGGAACAGCATTAAACCCAATTAACAGAACACAAAAAGGTAACCCCCCCCCCCTCCACACACACACACAAAATCTCTACTGCATGAAGGTAATTACAATTATTGTTTTTTTAATGTGAGTTTTGTGTCGCCATGTGGTAATTTGCATCTAAAAATGTATACAGTCCCGCGGCTATGGGTCCTATTATACGGGCCGATGAAGACCCGATCAATACTGTAAATAAATGCTGATCTACTAGATAGGCCTATTACACGGCTCGATAATCATTTAGCAAGGGCTGCATGGACATCTTTAGCAATGTCTGTGCAGCCCTTGTTTAAACAGTAAATACTTCACCTGTCCACGCTCCAGGTCTTCTCCTGCACTTTGGATGCATCCTGGCACACCACACTGGCTTCAAAGCAGCCGGTCTGAGCTGACAGGCTGCTCAGTCAATCACTGGCCGCGGTAGTCATACATGATCATTTCATCAGCTGATCGTTGTTTCTATTACACAGAGTGATAATCGGCTGAATCAGGCCGATTTGGACAATATCGCTCCATATAAAAGGGCCCTTACAATGGCATCAGTTTGCAATATTTTAAACATACAATGGTCCTTTCTGGACCATCATAACTTGGGACCAGATTCAGCATACAATGCTACAGATAGTCAGGATCTGTGGAATATGTAAACAAGCATACAAGGAAATGTTATGGACTCCCAAGATCTGTTCCATCGTCCATTTTCCTGCTAGGAAAAGTAGGAAGTGGACATGACTTTGAGGTTTTGTGTTATGAGACGGCCGTCACACCCGGCTCCCAGCACCGCTGAAGTGTACAACCGACCTCCCGCAAGTGTACGCCAAAGCGTATGCCGGAGCGTGCAGCCACTAGCGAGGAGCACGCCGACAATGTCCTTGGTGACCAGCCTGGCCGGTTGCTAGGGACATAGCGGCATCACATTTATTATTGCCGCAGCTGAGGCTTTACCACCCTCACCGGATCGGCCGAGATGTAATGTATTTACTGGTGTGATGTATTTACTTACTGGCGTTCGGCACAGCCAGTAAGCTTTGCATAGAGGTCTGGGGCTGAACTCCAGCCTCCATAAATATCCTCCCTATGCGTCCTTCCTTGCCTGTGATAGAGCCTCAGTTCCTGAGTGTCCCTTGACCTAGCTTTTATTCTGATTGGTTTCCTGGTTCCTTGATTTTGGTTTTTGGTTCCCTGACTTCCCCTTTGTCTTCTGATTTGGCACCATGACCACCGACTGATGCCGAACCTGCTTGTTGACTATGATTATCTGTGTTTGTTTGTCTGTGTTTTCACTTGTGCAGGTTAGGGACTGTCGCTTAGTTATCCGCTGCCACTTAGGGCAGTCGTGGGAAGTAGGCAAGGACAGCTGGGCGGGTGCAACCATAGGGTCTGACCTGTCTTGTGTCCTCCTACACTTTGTTTATAGTCTCTAACTATAGAAGCACATAGGTCTTTATAGTAGCTGTAAAGTATACACTATGGTAGGATATTGTCAACCAAAATTGTTTCCAAAGCTAAGATTTGATATAGTTATTTTTATGCCCCTATTTATTTTACTTCTTTTCTAGTTTGCATTGAACTCCGTTTCGTTCTCCCCTTCTCTGTAGCTTACATTCAGTTTCATCGCACTGTAAAGTCACAGAGCGTTCCATGCACGGTTTTCTAATCTTGGCAGATAGCAAGTGGAGCAATAGTTTACAACATAGAATCTGTCTCTTTGATATTATGCTTTATTCCCTGGTATATAGAAAGAGATAGATAAGACATGCTTTGTTTATCTCTTATTGTCATCATAGTGCCTAATATGGTCAAATAGTTTGCGGGTGCTTACCTCTATATGTTTTTAAGCTTTCATGGACTGACTTGTGTAAAACCACACGGACACAGGGCTGGAAGCTGGATGTAATAGATCTATCATTTGTTTCTAAATTCTAAAGTTCTTGGCTTACTTTCTGTATAGCAGATTCCAAACTCCTGCTATTGCTAACCTTTGGATTGCCCTTTTAGGAGAAAACGGGAAAACATTTCATGTCTAGTCGCTACATTTTGGTCATCGAGGATTCTTGTTTTTATTTTTTTTATATTTAATGTTTACAGTGTGCGCATTTTTATTTGTGTGTTTGTAGCCTTATATGAAGAGGACACTGGACATTGTTATTATTCCTGAGGGTTAGGAGAATGGAGCACTGTAATATCAGCATAGAGGATGAATGTCATATACAACAATGTATGTGTTTGGACAAGGAATACGGCTTATCTTAAAAGATATCAAGCCTCCACACCACTTGGACAGGTAATCTCAGCACAGGTCACAAAGTGAGCCAGAAGGAATTCCTATGGAATCATACACTAATAATTTATTATTAATAATAGTCACGACTGGTTCACAGAAAGATAACAAAGAGACACAGACAGTGGACCCTAGACTCAGCCCCGCCAACTGTCCCTGTCTATTTGCCACAACCTGTCCTACACGGCAGCGAGCAACTGGATGACGATCCATGTTCTGGATAGGTGTAACAACAAATAGCACTGACAAGACGAACAAACACAATAAGAGAATGGTCAGCGGTCAGGTGAAAGCTCAAGGCAGGCAGCAAGCAAGAGTGGTCAAGTAAACAGAGCGGGGTCAAAAATACAACAGTACAAGGGAAAGCAGCAGGCAAGAGACTAGTCCAATAACCAGCAAGGTACAGGTAGGCACTAAGACCTCTTAAGGAGATCAGGAACCTGGTTCAGAAGGCGATTGGACCACACATGGAAGAGAACAGCAAGGTAAATGGAGAAAGCAAATGTCAATCAAAGCCAAAACAGAGGTTAACCATAAAGTGGCCAGAAGGGAACTCAGCAGAGCAGACACAGGTTTGGCAGAGAAAACAATCAGCAAAACAGAAGGAGTAAAACCCCTATTACACAGGGCAATGTCCGGGAACAAGCGAGCGCTAACCTGTCAGGTCAGCGCTCACTTGCTCCTCATTCCCCGCTCGTTATTACATTTTTCTTTTTTTTTTTAAACACTTTTAACGGTCTCTCCCCTTGCTAAACGACTATTAGGCCATGTAATAGGCCCAACTGCTATATCGGCATTCATTTACAGTATTGATCAGGCCTTCATCACCCGTGTAATAGGACCCCAACTCTTTCAATCACCATCACAGTGAGCCCCCAGCATAGTGATGCCGAATAGCTTTAGTACACCTCAGTTAGGAGCACATTAGAGCCACTCCATACTGTCTAAAAACTATTGACCGCCTATCCATTGGACTGATGCCTCTGCTCCTATTCACATCAATAGGAGCAGAGGCTGCAATAATGTGGCAATCGCTTTTTGCTCTGTTCTCAGTGTAGTATAAACAGCTGATCATCAGCTGATTTACTGACACCCTGCCATTAAAGTCTCATTCAGTGGATCAATAGATTTTTTTTCCCTGGAACCTCTTTAAAGGGGTAGTGCGGTGCTAAAAAATTATTCACAGAATAACACACATTACAAAGTTATACAACTTTGTAATGTATGTTATGTCTGTGAATCACCCCCTTTCCCGTGTCCCCCCCCCCCGCCCGTGTACCCGGAAGTGTGTGGTGCATTATACATTACCTGATCCGTGTCGAGGCTGTCCGCCATCTTGTGCCAAACGTCATCTTCGGACGGCCGGCCGAATCGCTGCCGCCGTCCCACCTCCGCCGCGTCATAACTGTGCTCAGCCGCGATTGGCTGAGCACAGTTATGCTCAGCCAATCGCGGCTGAGTGGCTGATGACGCCCGTTGGCACAAGATGGCGGACGGCCTCGACACGGATCAGGTAATGTATAATGCACCACACACTTCCGGGTACACGGGCGGGGGTGGTGGGACACGGGGAAGGGGGCGATTCACAGACATAACATACATTACAAAGTTGTATAACTTTGTAATGTGTGTTATTCTGGGAATAATTTTTTAGCGCCGCACTAACCCTTTAATATGCCCTTCCTCATGCCATTTAGGGTGCGTTCACACGTAACGGATCTGCTGCGGATCCCTGCCCTGTACACTTATGGGCTGACAAACTTGCTGCGGACATACTCACAGCGGGATGTTCATCAGGCTCCGAGTTTGTCTGCCCATAAGTGCACAGGGCAGGGATCCGCAGCGGATCTCACTGCGAATACATAGCGAGAAATCCGCTGCGGATCCGTTACGTGTGAACGCACCCTAAGAGACATCAGTACAGTACAGCTCAGTACAGGAGCTAACAGAAGATATATGAAACCATTCTGAGAACCTCTTTTATACACTTGTTCTTCAGCTCCTATTAAGCAGCAGATGCCTGGTCCAGACTGGTAACCCGTGCCTCACAGTGGGAGAGGTCCTGTTTTAGGACTTACGCCTGTACTATGTCTTATGCATATGGCTTAGTACATTTAATGTCATGTTGTGTGAAGAATTCCCATATAACTAATGTGTTGTTCATTTCAGGACATGTGCGGTGGAAAAGCCTTTGAAGGACATCTCTAACACACATGTCCTCAAGTCAACATCATGTTGGAGAACACATGTGAGTCGGCCCATGCCATATGTCTCCTTGTCCTAATGAAGCAGATGTATAGCCTTCTAGGTAGTAACTGAGTTCCATGGGATATATCTTCTTTTATTATACAAAATGAAAGAGCTTTGGTAAGCCTATGAAAAGACTTAATGACTAATCACATTGTAAAACAAATAATATCTTGATAAATAACAGCATATTAACTTATTTTCTGTTGTCTTGGATGGAGCAGAAGGTAATAAAAGAGTTTGCCTGGAGTACTACATCTGAAGTTAAGCACATCCTTCTGCAGAATCGGAGGGCGACAGACTCTGAATGTAGACAAAGGGACAAGCCTGAAAGGGATTGTGACATCAGAAAATAACTTACTGTTTAAATGAAGGTTTTAAAGGGGCACTCCGGAGAATGTATTTATTTATTTTTTTCAAATCACCTGTCAAAGGTAGAGGTTTTCTATGGGGATTTGCTACTAGTCTAAACAGTTCCTTTCACGGACAGAGGTGGCAGCAGAGAGCACTGTGTCAGACTGGGAAGAATACACCACTTCCTGCAGGACATACAGCAGCTGATAAGTACTGGAAGACTTGAGATTTTTAAAAAGAGTAAATTAAATTAAATAAGTAAATTACAAAGTTATATAACTTTCTGACACCAGTTGATTTGTTCTTTTTTCTTCCTCCTGTGTACCCCTTTCCTCCAGAGTACCCCATTTTTTTTACCTCTGGAGTATTGTTTTCTTTTCCTCCCGAGTTCCCCTTTCTTCCAGAGAATTCTTTTTTTTTTTTTTTTGTTCCAGAGTACCTAATTTTTGTGACTTTTAATATTTTCTTCTTCTTCTTCATCAACATCATCATCATAAACAATTTTAATGAAAGGTAACACTTAAGGGGGAATTTATCAAAGGCTTTGCCTATTTCTTGGCGAGTAATTGGAAGTTCTATTTATAAACCAGAATTCAATGGGTGAATATTTATTGGATGCAACTTTTTTTTTTTATCTGACTGTTTTAAGTATTCACCAAAAAGCTCTCATAATCTTGGATTAGCGCCTAATTTTTCACTTGCGGCTTTCTAAAAAATCGCAGAAACTGGTGCAAATTTAAAATGATCATAAGAAAAAGCTGAGATCTCCATTCAGTTGCATTAGAAAGAATCCATAGACTTATAAAGGAGCTGGTCTAGTACAACAGATAGAGACTGTAGTGAAGGCCGAAGCTGTGTAGCGGACCCCACCTTAAAGATCCACCTGTCCCATTTCTCAAGCTCAATTTGCCGTCCGCCCAAAGAATTGACATGAGACAATGGGACAGGCAGAACTTGAACCAGAGTTCGCTGTGCGAGCTCCGGTTGAAATTCTGTGCTTACTTCCGTAGTGTGAACATACCCTTACAGGGCCACATGTTCAGTTTTAGGCTATGTTCACACTACGTAAGTTTCCGGCCGTAGCGCGTTCCGTGAATAAGCGGCCGGAGACTTATGTAGTTTGCGTATAATGGAAAGTATACGAAGTACGGCTGCACAGTTCACACTACGCAAGAACTTACGCCCGGATCGTACGCGGCAGCGTAAAAAATGAACCAGACCATTGTTTGCGGACGAAAATACCGTAACTTACGCCCGTAGCGTTACATGCGGTCCCGTACGGAGTGGTGATTTCTTCATTTTTGCTGCTTTTTGTGCCGATCCAAAAGGTTCTGTGGGGTGTCCGGGGCTAGGCGAAGATTTCCAAGTAAAAGACCGCTGTCAGATCGCTACGTAGGGCGCTCAGAAAGCGTAAGTAGACTACGGGCATAAGTTTGCGGTCCGTACGTAGCCGGCTGCAAGTAGTGTAAATCTCCGGCCGGAGTTTACCGCGTATATGTCCGGCCGCGAAAATATGCGGCCGGACATATACGCAGTGTGAACATAGCCTTAAAGTTAAAGGGACTCTGTCAGTAGGTTAATAATGTCCTATCTAAGGGTACAGTAGCATAAACTAGTGACAGAGAAGCTGAACACAGTGATATATCACTTACATTGTTCGGTGCAGCTGATCTTCTCCATTATGTGCATGAGCCCAGTAATCCTCATTATTCATGAGAAGCATCTATCCATGCTGTCAATCAGCAGCTTGAGGGTGTGCGTGTGTGTGTGGAGGGGGGGGGGGGGGAGAATCCTATTCTCCTGCATATTAGGAGAACGACTAAACAGAATCATGTAAGTAATAAAATGATCTGTTCAACATTTCTGTCACTAGTTTAAGCTGCCCTCATTTAAGGTGGAATTTACCTAGTGACAGATTCTCTTTAAGCTGACCTTAATGGACACAAATGTATGTTGTAGGGTAATGAGGATATTAGATTAAAAATGTGCCCCGGCATCCATAGCACTTTTGCTACTACACCACTGAATATAAAGTATTTGTTATATTCTACATATATCAGCTGATCATGGTGGTCCCAGTAACAAGATTCCTCCATTCAGGTTTAGGCTATGTTCACACTGCGTATGAGTCCGGCCGCATTTCGTACGCCGCTGTACATGTGCGGCTGAAACTAGGGCGTGGAAAAATCGACATGCGGCCGGATGCGTACGAACCACGAACATACGCTCGTAGTAGAGTTATGCTTCCCTAGCTTGTTTCAAAGCGATCTGAAACAGGTCATTTACTTGGATATCTTTGCCCAGCCCAATAAAACTCACAGAACCTTTTGGATCGAAAAATCAAGTTCAATTTGGCTGAAATAAGTACTTCGTACGGGACCGCATGGAAATCCACGGCCGTGAGTTGGAACATTTCCGTCCTCAAACAATGGTCGTGTTCATTTTTCACGGCGCCGCATACGATCCGGTCGTAAGTTCATACGTAGTGTGCACTGTGCGGCCGTATATCGTATACTTTCAAGTGAACGCATCAACCTCAAAACTATGTGCGTATATTCGCGGTTCACACTACGAACGGACTCGTACGCAGTGTGAACATAGCCTAAGTCTGTGGAAACCACAATCTAAGATGGGATTATGCAAACTAAACAAACCTTTAATTCCTCTTAGGTCTGGCAGGGCCATAAATCTAGCAGTGTTGCCATGAATCACAATATCAGTTAGGCAATGCACAGATACATCATTAATCCAACTCACACAATCTGAATATTGGATTTTTGCAAACTCGACAAATCATCTTTGCCGTCACTCATCCTTTATAGATGTTTCCCAACCTGTCTGTGACCTTAAGCACATCTTTTAGCTCGTCCGTGGCATAAGGCCATTTCTAAAGAATTATTTAGATAAGGAAGAGTCTGTTCTAGCACATCATTACATCATTGGTAAGAAAGAAATAAAGAACAATATATGCACTGTCTACAATTTTCTACTATGATGTTATTTGACCTGGTTAGCAACATGCTATATGTGTAGAAAAGAGTGATAAATCTCACAACGCATAGAAATGAGATGATCCCACCATCATAGGTGCATAGCAGGGTTAGAACTGGATTGGCCGGACAGCAGTACTAGGGTTGCATGCAAAGGAGAACTCTGAGCAAATGTAAAAAAAAAGAAAAAGAAAGAAGCGGTGAACATAATAATAAAGCTATACTTACCTGTCCCGGCACCCCTGCAGCACTACCGCTTACAGGCACTCATGGATCTCCTGTATCTCACGACCTGGCTCAGTTCAGACTATATTGCATGCCATGTTATAGGAGGAGGTCTCCTTTATGAGATGGGCACATAGACAGGGGGTGTCTTTAGGAGATAAGCAAAAACAGTTTCAAAATTTTTGATGTTTTCCGACATCTCTCTATCTAGATCATAGAAGTCAAACTCAGGCCCTCCAGCAGTTACAAAACTACAATTCCCATCATGCCCAGACAGCCAGAGCTAAAGCTCTGCCTAAGTTATAGCTTTGGCTGTCTGGGCATGATGGGAATTATAGTTTTGCAACAGCTGGAGGGCCTGAGTTTGACACTCTGGATCTAGATGGGAACTACAGCTACCAGCAAGCCCTAGGCTGTCAGAGTATGCTGAAGGTTATAGTTTCATAACAGATCAGTAGCCATATGCTGCAGACCACTGCACTAAGGTGTAATGCAAAAATACACTTTAGAATATATAGAGGCAACCTGTCTAATGTTGTGACGCTATATGGATATGTTTAATGGATATGATAGGACTGCTACATACATTTAGGGGGAGATTTATCAAACATGGTGTAAAGTGAAACTGGCTCAGTTGCCCCTAGCAACCAGATTCTACTTTTCAATTCCCAAAGACTCTTTGGAAAATTAAAGGTGGAATCTAATTGGTTGCTAGCGGCAACTGAGCCATTCACCATGTTTGATAAATCTCCCCCTTAAGATCTACTTTCTAAAATGAACATGTGACGGCACATATACTAAATGCATCATAAATCTGACTGTGTTGTCACTAGTTCTGTATCCTGCCAGCCCCGGCCCGTCAGAGAAATACGGAGGCAGAATCAATATTTTTGTAACAGGCTGATTCCAGTAGACATTGACTTTCTGCCAAGTCACAATGCTGAATTTTCTTAAACTGTTTGAGTCATAAGACATATTTTGTATGTCATTCTCCTGAGGTTGTTGGCTTACTAAGAAATTAAAACTAAATAGAATGGAACCAGCATCGCATTTTATTATATGGCTGAAAATGAGGCGGAAAGTGTCTCCATACGTTTACAAATGAACAGAGAACTCTATTACCCTGTTTATTGGCCGAATAAAGGAGCTATAGCCTAAAAAGTAACATATTTGTAATCAGGGCTAAGGCTATTTTCACACACAGTATTTTTGCTCAGTATTTTGGTCAGTATTTTTAAACCAAAACAAGGAGTGGACTGAAGACACAGCAAGGCTATGTTCACACACTGTTGAAATTAAGTTGAAATTACTGTTATCTTAAAACAACAGCCGTTATTTGCCAGTAAATGACGGCCATACACTCAATTTAGCCGTGAACATTGCCTTTTTGTGTTTTCAATCCACTCCTGGTTTTGGTTAAAAAATACTGACCAAAATACTGAGCAAAAATACTGTGTGGGAACCAGGGGCGGATTAACTTTACCATAGGCCCCAGGCTGTTCACCAAGCCTGGGCCCCCCCCACCTCATTGTAACTATGGCAGCACTAGCCTGGTGTTCATAGTAGAGGGTAGATAATGTCATGATGCCCTGATTTGTTTAAAATTGCGGTAAAAAAGCAGCGATTTTTTTTTTGCAAATCATGGCAGGAAACAACTGTAGCCAGGAAACAATACACCACTGAAAGTATAAGTCTTTGTGGTTGATCATGGACCCTCCAGGAGGTCAGGGCCCCGGGCTACCGCCCGAAATGGACCTATTATAATCCGCTACTGGTGGGAACATACCCTGAATGTGATATAGCTTAAATAATTGTTGCCGATGTCCATGCAGCCCTTGCCCAAACACCTGATACCTTACCTCTCCCCACTCCTGGTATTGTCCTGTGCTCCGCAGCTTCCTCGTCCCAGCGGCTGCAGCTTTTGAGCGGCCTGTCAGCTGACAGGAGCACAGGACAGAAGACCAGGAGCAGGGAGAGGTAAGGTATCAGATGTTTGGGCAATCATCAGCCGCCAGCCACGCATCAATACATCGGTACCCGGCAATTTTAGGTCCAAGCCTAAACCAACGAGCAGAAGCTGCGCCTGTGTCATCCCCGGGGGGTCCCGGCTATCAGTGATAGCCAGGGACCCGCCGCAATTCTCAGCACCGGAGCCGCGCTACGGTGCTGAGAGTTAACCCTATAGATACTGCGGTCAGCACGACCACAGCATCTATAGGGCTCCAGACAGAGAATTCTCCCTCTACAGAGGGAGAATTCTCTCTCCCGTGTCCATCGGGGCTCTGCGAAGTGATTCCATGCTACGGAAGCCGGCGGGGGTCTGAAGAGGTCACAGGGCGCGCACCCGTGAGCTCTGCCCCCTCCCCTCTCTCCCTTGCCGCTGTTACAAGATAGCAACAGCGGCAGGGGACAGCGGAGAGGAAGCAGACATACGGACATCAGCTTATGGGCTCATTATGATCCCATAAGCTGATGTCCAAACATGCCCTGGGCATTGAGTCATCAATGACCCCAGGTCTTGAAAGGGTTACATAGAAGACTTTAGTCAGCACTATAATGTACAGTATGCTCCAAAAAGCTTTACAGTACAAACTTTTCTTGATATAAAGATTTCCCCAGGACTCTGTGGATTACGTTGTATCCAATGTATCCTTTACAACAGTTTACTCAATCCATATGACTTTGACTCTTGCCAAGTTCAAGAGAAGCGAGTGAAGTATGGACGGCCACACGTTCTCAGATGAAGACTTGATACAGGCATGCAGACACACACAGAGACTTACCCAGTGATTCAAACAATGACACAGACCCCCTACATAGGAATTCTGATTAATAAACATGAACAAGACAAAACCACATGCGCTTCAATGGAGAACTGAATATTACACACAGTTTAACCTGTTTCTGACAAGGCTGTTACTGAAGTTAGAGACACTTTTCATAGTCTTTCAAAGTTGCTGGAAACCTGCAAAAGTTTGGGGATCTATATGGTTTAGTATAGGGCTGGCCTTAGATGACTCCCCTGACAACTCTTACTGAATATATAACAAAAAAAAAAATAAAAATACATATATAACTTATACTTATGTGAGACGATTTTCTACAAATCATAATGCTGCATGCTTCAATATAATTGTCATGCCGTTATGCTGCAAAAATAACCTCAGTGTACAAGGAGAAATATCACCAAACATGTTTCTAGTGATGGACAAACGTCCCGATGTTCGGTTTCGATCCCAAACAGGAACATAGAAAAAAAAAATCGGTTGTGATCGGTTCGTGTTCGCTGAACATCTATGAACAAATAATGAACGTACGGTAGGGCTATGTTCACACTATGTAAAAGTATGGTCGTTGTTGCCATCGGAACACTGCCTTTACTGCTACGGGATCCCAGCCGGAGCATATACACATTGTATACGGTCCGGCCGGGATCCCATGTGGCGCCGCAAAGAACTGACATGTCAGACCTGTCAGTTCACATACAATGAAGCGAGCAGCTCCGGCGGCGCCGTGAAGTTCTGATGCAGGCGCGCGGTCTTCCGGCGTGTGAACATAGCCTAAAAGCGTATGTTTAGGTCCAGAGTTATGCACATGCATACAGATTATTAGACACAAAGCGTAAAATACACAATAGCGGAGCAAATACGCGATGCGTAGCATTAGCATATCTTTTATTTGCCAGTGCATATATGCACAATGACGTGCATACATGTATCATGCAATACGCGCAAGGAATGCTAGGCCACAGCTTACAGTCAGCTAAGCAAATCAAGATATCCCATAGAGCCTCCGAGAATTCAAATAAATTGTGAAGATAATGGACAGGATGGACCAAGATCTGCATCATGGCCAGAATAGATTTAAAGGGTCCTCTTCCCCCATGTACCAGTCTGCCATTTGCCTTCATGTAATGTGTTTTGATCTTGTATTGTTCCTGTTTGTTACCCCTATCGCTTGTATAGCACTCTGGAATTAAGGGTGCTTTATAAATATAAATAAATAAATAATAATAATAATAATAATAATAATAATAATAATAATAATAATAATCCAAACATGCATAAAAAATGTTGGTTAAAATTATTCACAACCTGCAAAGGAGGTTTTAGGTGCGAGTCAATTTCACAACACTCCTACTTGGTCAGCTCTCCCTCCCTACACTGATTAACTACTACTGTGAATATTGCTGCCTAACTAAATTCAGATGCTGTCCCTGCTGGTATCACTCTCCCTACTAAAGACCGTGAGAAAATTAGCCTCCGCCTCACGTTTTTATAGCATGTAAGTAACATACATAATGATGTTAATCGTACAGTCAATCACAGTAATGCCAGTAGTAAACATGGCTACTACATTACCTTATGTGCCCTTCCTTCCCCACGTTCATTGTCTCTTTCAAATTGGTGGGAGGAAACTTGCTTGGTTGTGTCCATCGCAAGATAAACATTCTCAGGTTTGAATATATTAAAAAATGATCATTAGAACCATTCCCACCATCAAACAAAATGTTTGTGATTAGTGAACAAGAACAATTAGCGGCATATTCGCACAAACATTTATGAACATGTTACCACTATAGTGTAACTGACGAAATCCAGTATACTGGGACCAACATTATTAATATTAATCCTGTACCATGTAATATCATGTAATACCGCCACACTATGACCACTACCATTACATAGTGGCTGGATAATAGCAGCATATTGTATTAAAAAACAAAAACAAAGGGAACCTGTCAGCCGGGATGCCGTGGTGGAGCCCGTGTAAAGTCAGAGGTAATATATTAAAGTTAAAAGAAGGTTCAAAGGTTACAGACACAGCATGGTCATGGTAAGAGGCCACATAAGGGGATGTCACACTATAATTTGTGACAGGCCCTGGTACACATCTTGCATGAAGCCCCATTACATTGAAGCTATCCCTTAAAATATTAGTTATGTAATTATACAGAAGCATACTACTTAATGGGAGAATAACCTAACTGTCTACCTAACATGTACTCAACTACAAGTGAAAGTGTGGTAGATTGTTTGATGTCCTGTCCCTGTGTCTACATAGCTTGGTCAAGACTTGTTAGCATATCCCACCAGCCCTTCCTCTTACACTCTGGCACGGAACAACTTGTTACTTAACTTTAATCATAACTGTGGTGGTTCCCCTTTAGTGAGTGCAGATCTACTGTCTCCAGCCACCAGATATATATGTTTTTATTCATCCCAACAAACCACTCCTCTCCCTAGCAATGTCCTCTTGCTCGCGTGTGCAGGTACAAACCACATTGGGTTGCCTTGTCTGGTATAGAATCTGACAATGATCTTGGTTATTTTGTTTTCTAGAGTACTTTTTTCTTGGTACTTTTTGTTCCGACTACTAGCCCATCCCTTGACTATGTTCTTGTCTAACCCTTTGGTTTACTGCATTCTGACTGTTTTTATGGTGACATCCCTGGGTGGCAGTTCTTATCTGCACTTTGGCCTTTAGTGCACTTGCCTCCAGTCAAGACCTTTCTAGCAACTATAAACTGAGGCTCTGACCAGTAATGGCCATACAGTGGTACCATAGTTCTCAAACTGCTCGGTTCTCAAATTGCTTGGAACTCAAACTGTATTTTTAAGGAAAGTTTGCTTTGGTTCTAAAACTCTTGCTCAGTTCTCAAACACTTGTCGGCACCTAGCCTCTAAGTACCGCAATACCAATGTAATAAATGAGTATTGTAGGTAATTATTGGTGGGTGCTGGAACCAATTAAACACATTGACATTATTTCCTATGGGAAGACACTGCTCGGTTCTGAAACTGCTCGGTTCTGGAACTGCCTTCTTGAACCAATTAAGTTCGACAACTGAGGTATCACTATACTTTCTTTCAGGGGTTACGATTGAAGACTTCTTATATTCCAAACCCAGAGTGACCGACTCTAACTTAAAGGAGCTGTGCGGGAAGCATAAGACAGCTCAAGCCTTTTTCTCCCTAGTGCTGACTTTTTTCAAGGAGCACGTGTAAATTCTTATCATCATGTGCAGGTGAAGCCTGTATGTGTCCGCATGTGATGTCCTAATAGCTTTGTGATGTTGTTGATGTTGAAGGTATACTTCCAAGCCAGAAAGTGAGCCTTGGGGAGCAGAAAGCTTGGGTCGTCTTATGCTCCCTATACAACCCCTTTAAAAGCTTCAATTTTGGGCGAGAAACACTACAGATATATGCTACCAAAGAGCTCCTATACATGACTTGCAGCATAGCATGTATCTATATAGAAATTACTATGACAGCAGGTGGTCTACATGACTCACGAACACCTCCACTGCCTAACAATGGTTGGCCCAGTCTGAAAAGTATATATCACATACAGAAATTTAATATTGTATTCTTCAAGTACAGTGATATTCAGGGGTGAAGAAAGGTAAATAGATGCAGATGAGTCGTGAACCACCAAAGATGCTCTTCAACTTTAATATAAATGTCTTATTGTACAAGTTAAATAAATCTGTTACGTTTAGGGGGATTCCTAGAAGCTGTGAGTCAGACTTGTGCTCTTAGAATAGCCCACCACTGATCACAGGTCAAACCTAGGAAGGAACTTCACAGCCTTAAATGTGCTCCTCCTTCTCCCTGTAGAGATCTCTGGAAGAAATAAATTGTCTCAATCTGGAAGTATGAAGCATGGGAAATTGTACAGACACATAAAACCCTGACATCGAGAAAACCTTTGTTAAAGAGGACGCCCCCCTAAATTCAATACCGAATTATGCAACTCTCAAAGGAATGCTCGTGACAAGTTACACCATTCACTATCCTGGTAATGAAGTGCTTGAGAAATAACCACCAAATAATCTATAGCCACACCCAATACCCTATCAAGGTAAAAATGGGGGTCTCTCATTTAAGACCACCAGTATTATTATAGAATAGAGTAGCTACAAAGAGTACATATCTGGAGAACCGAATCTCAAGTATTATCCACACTACATCAAACAAGAAGGACACGTCATATAATTCTTTAGAGCCCTATAAGCTGATGAATATCAGTTCATATCTCATGTGATAGCACTGCAGAGAAACGGGTTATAGGATCCTCCCAATAGATTACATTTACTAGTTTGATAGCTTGGTGTCTGAGCACTGGGTCGCTTTGTGATCATTTTATTGTCATATGACCCTTCTATTAAAAATGCATCATCTAAATAAAAAAAAAAAAAAAAGTCCCCTTTAATTCTGGGCATGCACTGTCCTCTGATGGCCTGGAAGTATCTATTGTATAATGCCAAATTCCTTGTAGGTTGCTGGTGCCTTAGCCTACCGAAAGTTCTTACAAAATCCTTCTCATATTCACTTAGTACATTCACATTGTAGTAATTTTAGGGTGTTAATTCCAAATAAGGCATCCACAATGATGTCCAGGGCTCACATCTCAACAGGGCTGGCCTTAGGGTAGATGGAGCCCCCCCCATCCCCCCATAGAACACTCAACGACACAGCACTCACACAGTATATTACCACCATACAGTGATTACATATTGCCTCCATACTTCAACTGAACAAAACAGAAAGACATTACCAATGATACCACTACATAATACCACCACACCATGACCACTATTACTACAGACCATATAACAGAGCGCAGGTACATCTCTCCATTCTGCCTGGGCCATCTTGCAGTCCTCTCCTGGCCATGAATACTCTATCAAGAATCTGCCAGAAAAAAATATTTTAGGTTACTTGCTCCAGCACATATAATAATTAGATCCCCTGTGCCCCTATATAGTAGTCTTGCCTCACTGTGAAGCCCTTATATAGAAGGTGGCCCCCTCTGTGCAGTTTTCATATAGTAGTTGCCCTTCTTTCTATGCCATAGTTATACCCCCCTGCCACTATAGTTAGTGGCCCCCTCTGTGCAGTCCCATATTGTAATGGCCCCATGTGCTCGCCTTACAGTAATGCTGCCAACACGATGTGTTCCCCTTATAGTAACTCCCTCGCTGTCCCCATAGTAATTCCCCCTTTGCTATCCCCATAGAAACCCCCCTGTGGTGCTGTCCCCATAGTCATTCTCTTATGTGCTCTCCCCATAGTAATGCCCCCCCCATGTCCTGTCCCCATAGTAATCTCCCCACTGAACAACAGAAGCAAAAAAAACAAAAAATAAACTTACCTAGTGCAGACTGCACTGCAGCAACGTCTATCCCAGCAGCCGACGCTCCTTTTTTCTCCTCTTCTCCAGCGCAGATGTTGCATCGGAGATGCTGCCTGTACTGGAAGCCGACGCATATGCAACTGGATGCGACGCTCACCCGGGAATCCTGGACAGGAGTACGGGATTCCTGGGGTGCCCCTGTAGCTTTTGGAGCCTACAGGAGGCTATTCTGAGCCTCAATTGGATCTGTCCGACATTAAAGATGGGGTGCCTGGTGGTGCCCCCAGTTAAGGTGCGGTTTTCAATTAAGCTCCATTCACTTCAATGGAACTGAGCAGCGAAACCCCGCCCAAGCTGGAGACAAGAGAGGGGCTGTCTCTGGAAGAAAGTGGCCATGTTTTTGTAGCGCTGGATAACACCTTTAAGGTTCTACTCTTTCCAGTGATGTCTATTGAAGAAAAGTTGTCCCGATGCCACCACATTTTTTTTATTGTCAGATTATGTATCAATCAGAAAAGATAATCATTTCATATAACATTGCATCCAATAAAATTGCAAAAAGAAAAAAAAAAGTACACCACAAGTAACACATGTCCACTCTAACATTTGTGAAGATTTTGGGTTAAACTTTGTTCTTTTGCTTTTACCTTATAAAAAGAATACCATGACTTAAAAAGGAAATGTCACCATAATATGCATTACCAGCGGCAGTACGTTTTTTTTTTTGTTTTTTTTTATGAAAAAAAAAAAATGGTGAAAAGTTTGAGGAAAGATGTGTTATATGTTACACTAAATTGTACACTGGCGACAAAGTTTTGGGTAAACTGAAAACTATAATTGCATAATAATTGTAAAATTGCTGACACTGGATTCTCCCCAGGCTTCATAAATTAGGATAATGGAGCAAAACAGTGTCTGAACATTATGACTTTGAGGTTTCGAGACATTCCTTATTATGCACAACCCAATTGTACTAAATTTGTTTGAAATATTATAGTCCCACACAGTAGACATTGGCTCTTGTGCACAACGCTCTAGTCATTCTTTTTTATTGCCTGGCAACAACTGGGAGATTTAGCAGTGGAAACCGAAAAAGACAATCTACATTTCAATCAAAAAATGGAATATTCGTCGAATTCCACCCAACAAATGTTTCAGTTTGACTTCAGGAAAAAGTTAACACCAACAATTGAGCTCATGATATATTATGGCAACCATGAATAGCTATGAACTTTTCATACTGGGATATTATTGTATTTAATCATCGATATGGCTCTAGTTCTAGGTCCTGAGGTCTTGTTCACTCAAACAAAGTGATGCAGAAGGAAAATCAGGAGAGGATAACGAGTTACATGGTCTAAAATCATTTGGCTTGGTATATAATAATGTTAACTCCTTCTTCTCATATGACATATGTAAGTTATTTCTTCGCATCCAGACTTGCATGTACAGTATGTGATCAGCAATTATAGGATAGAAGTGATTGAGAGCTACACTCCTTTACTAATGGCTGGGATTGGAGAAAACTCTGATCCCAGCCTTTTATACTATAAACCACCACAATAAATAATAAAGGGGTATGCAATTAAGAAAATTAACCCTGTTGAATTCCTACCTATAATCTAAGTTTCTTTGTAATAGGTTTCTATTTCTGCTATACCTTCTGACTTACACCCTAAGGCTGGGTTCACACTATGTATATTTGAGGCTGTATTTGTGAGGCTGTATAGCAACCAAAACCAGGAGTGGATTGAAAACACAGAAAGGCTCTGTTCACATAATGTTGTAATTGAGTGGATGGCCGTCATTTAATGGCAAATATTTGCTGTTATTTTAAAACAACGGCTGTGGTATTGAAATAATGGCCGTTATTTACTGTTATATGGCGGCCATCCACTCAATTTCAACATTGTGTGAACAGATCCTTTCTGTGTTTTCAATCCACTCCTGGTTTTGGTTGCTATGAGGACCTGACATGAGGACCAAATACTGCCTGAAATATACATAGTGTGAACCCAGCCCAAAGTTGCACAAAATCCTCACTTCCTGGTCCACATGGTACACTTCCTGGTCTCCAATCCTCTGTCCTCCCCCTCCCTTCTGAGACCAAAGTCACATGATCAGTTTCTTTTGTTGCCAGGCAAGCTGTAACACCTCATCTGTAACTCCACCCACCACTGACATCACACCAATCAGTGAGCACCTGGCCAAGGAGAGGGAAAACATCAAAACAGCCACAGCCTCCTGAGCAGTATAGTGAAAAGAAAACACATTTGTATCATCTATCGCTCTCTTTCCAATCTATTTATGTAAATGCATCGATAGATAGATGATAGATTAATAGACATTTTGTTTACAGTGTAAAGCAGACGCGGATTGAGCCAGCGATGGGCAGATACTATAAGATGCGGTGGATATTAATCAGTTGGCTATGAGGTGCAATGCATGCTGGGAGATGTAGCTTTCCAGCTGGCGCCATCTTGGATATAGACCAACTTTTAGAACTTAGAACTCAGGAACAGAGGCAGCTAGAAAGATGGGAGATAGCTCAAAATACTCAGGGGTTTGGGAGCATTTCATGTTTTAGCTATTGGGTGGAATATCCCTTTAATCATAGGTCTGACAAAGAGTAGGGTTTCAGTTAGATGGCTATGACCGCCTAGGGACTAAAAAAAAGACCTCTAATTGGGTTGTTTTCAATGTTCTCCTCAAAAATGTGTAAGAAATGGTAAAGAGGAAGGGTTTTCATAAAAAAATGCATTTTGTCATTTAAAATTTACATGAGATGACACAAAAAATCAGCTCTGCAAGAAAGAAATATGTGGGGAAAAAAATTATCATAGTTTACATAGGAGCACATGGTTGGGTACTTCACTCGCTGATAAAGCTGACTTGATGCAGGAGAAGGGCTCCATTGTAAGCCTAGTTAGATCAAGGGGAGGGTCGGGTAGTGTAGGGTCCAGCCATGCCCAACTTCCGTCTATATCTATCAATTGGTTGTGGTTTCAGCACCTGGACTGCAATAGATTGATATGTTTTGACATTCTGTTCCTAGAAGAGAGCAGCCATGTTTTTCCTACTTCTATGCAACCCCTTTACGAAGCTAATCATATTAGTAATTTATAATGAATTGGATTTGACACTGAAATATATGAAAGCTATACCTCAGCTCATGCAGCTTTTATGGGGTCTATAGACATGAAATAATATAAAAAGACTATCTCTGTATATGGAATATTATTAAACAAGGCTGCATTTCTCTCCTACAAGTAATGAGAAGAGGTTAGACACCATACAGGCACTGGTCCCTTATATCCTGGATATTTGTATGTGATGATATGAATCAGTGCCAAGGATGGATGAGGTATTTTGATTTCCAGTATAGAGTCTTATTCTTCTCTTTATATGCCTCTACATATCACATGTCATGACACATAAAAAAAAAAAAAAGTAGTTAATGTTTGCCTTAGGTATGCTGTCGGTTTTAATTTCACAGTCCTAGGGATCTATTTAGTGCCTTATTGTGCTGCTCATGTGTCTGCTTTTCACCCTGAGCCAGTGGGCGGGCCCTTAGATCAGTGACACAGGGGCGTATACTACAAGCTGCTGGCCAATCAGCGTTCATCTTCACTGGGCCAGTTTGTGCAGACCAGAGGGACAACTGATATCACTTCTTTTAGTCTCTTGTATTTGCTGTTACTAAAGACAAATTGACCCTAGTGATGGAGCCTGAACTACAGTTTTCCAGTAAGTGAGACACCTAGTGGGCAATTTATAGCATTGTATTTCATATTGAAAACAGGCAAAAAAAATTTTTATGAAAATTAGTACATTAAAAAGATGTAGTATATAAGGTTCCCTACGGATTCAGCATTCTTTGTTGGTAATGATAAAAAGCTATGGGGAAAAGTTTTCTCTACCCATCTGTACTTAACCCCTTGCCGCAAAATGACGTTTGGGGAACGTCATGTAAAGTAGGTAGTTAATGCAACATGACGTTCCCCAAACGTCATGTTGTTCCTGCCTCCCCCCGCAGCCCGTAAGTGAGATCGGGCAGCGGGAGGAGGCAGTATCACACCACATCCTCCCGCTGCCTCTGTCCGGAGGGGAGCCGCGCTCCCCCCGGGCAGTTAACCCCATAAACGTCGCGGTCGATGCGACCGCAGCGTCTATGGGGGAGATGTGGTGTTTGCCGCTGATCGGGCGGCGGGAGGAGGCTGCAGGACGTTGCCTCCTCCCGCCGCCACTGTCACTGTGTCCCCCGGCCCCCCTTCCACTGCCGCTGGTACCGGAGATCGCCGATATCAACATTATACCGGCAATCTCCGGTACCGGCGCCGCCGACAGCTTTCATCTCCCCCCACCGTGAATCCACGGTGGGGGGAGATGAAAATGTAATAATCAGACCCCAGATCAGCCCCCCTAGTGCCCCGATCACTAACCCGCTCCCTCCCCGGGCGGCCATCAGATCCAAGATGGCCGCCCCCATCCCTGCGAACAAACGATGTTTGTTCGCAGGGATGGAAATGAAAGAATGATCAAAGCCCCATGCTCTCCGCCACCGGAGGTAGCGGAGAGCATGGGGCAGTGATCGGGGACCCCCCCGTATACTATATACCGCCGACTGCCTGTTCCCAGTGCTGCCGGAACTTTTTATCCCCCGTCACCATAAATCATTGGTGACAGGGGATAAAAAGTGTTACAGTGTCGCCCCCAAGTCGCCCCCCACCCCCCCAGTCACCCCCCCTTCCCATTATACGTTACCTGATCCTGGAGCTCCTTCCTCTTCGGTGTCCTGGCTGCTTCTGATGTGCGCATGTGCGCCAGAAGCATCCAGCTCTGAAAATTTAAAGTGACAGAGACCAATTTGGTCTCTGTCACTAAACTATGATTACTGTAATAGAAAATATCACAGTAATCATAGTATTACAGTGAAAATGAATGGATAAAGTACAAAAAGTGAAAAACACACAAAAAAATAAAACACACACTTTTTATTATAGTAATAATTGCAGTTTACTCCCAAATTACCCCTAACCCCCCAGATTACCCGTAACCACCGCACGTTGCCCATAACCGCCCCAGGTTGGCCGAAATCACGCCAGATTGCACGTAACCACCACACGTTGCCCGAAACAACCGCACATTGCCCGTAACCATGGCACGTTGCCCGTAACAACCGCACATTGCCCGTAACCACCGCACGTTGCCCGTAACCACCGCACGTTGCCCGTAACCACCGCACGTTGCCCGTAATCATGCCAGATTGCCCGTAACAACCACACGTTGCCCCTAACCACCGCACGTTGCCCCTAACCACTCCAGGTTGCATGTAATCACAACAGATTACCCGTAACCACCCCAGGTTGCCCGTAATCACGCCAGATTACACTTAACCACCGCACGTTGCCCGTAACCACCGCACGTTGCCCGTAACCACCGCACATTGCCCGTAACCTCCGCACGTTGCCCGTAATCACGCCAGATTGCACGTAACCACCGCACGTTGCCCCTAACCGCCCCAGGTTGCCTGTAATCACACCAGATTACCCGTAACTACTGCACGTTGCCCCTAATCGCCCCAGGTTGCCCGTAATCACGCCAGATTACACGTAACCACCGCACGTTGCCACTGACGGCCGCATGTTGCCACTGACAGCCGCACGTTGCCACTGACGGCCGCACGTTGCCACTGACCGCCGCACGTTGCCTCTAACCACCGCACACTGCCTCTAACCACCCCAAATTGCCAAAGACCCCCTCCAGATTGCCGTAACCAACCCAAATTACATATAAGCACTTCAGTTTATCCGTAACCAACCCAGATTGTCCGTAACCACCCCACGTTGGCCGTAACCACAGCAGGTTACCTGTAACCACCCCAGATTGTCTGTAGCCACCGCAGATTACCCGTAACCACCTCCAGATTACCCGTAACCACCCCATATTACCTGTAATCTAATTTTTTTATTGTACTGTTTATTGAACTGTGCTATTCTAATAACTGTTTCTAGCTGCGGTTTTGCTCCAGCAAATTGGCGCTCCTTCCCTTCTGATCCCTGCTGTGTGCCCATAGAGTGGTTTATGCCCACATATGGGGTACCGTTCTACTCAGGAGAACCTGCGTTATAAATTTTTGGGTACATTTTCTCTCCTGTTCCTCGTGAAATTGAGAAATTTCAAACTAAACAAACATATTATTGGAAAAATTTGAGTTTTTCTTTTTTACTCTCTACTTTTAAATACTTTCCTCTAATACCTGTGGGGTCAAAATGGTCACCACACCCCAAGATGAATTCTTTGAGGGGTGTTCTTTCCTAAATGGGGTGACTTTTGGGGGGTTCTATTCTGCTGACACTACAGGGGCGCTGCAAACGCACCTGGCGCTCAGAAACTTCTTCGGAAAAATCTGCACTGAAAATGCTAATTGGCGCTCCTTCCCTTCTGAGCCCGGCTGGGTGCCCATACAGTGGTTTATGCCCACATATGGGGTACCATTCTACTCAGGAAAACCTGCGTTACAGATTTTGGCATGCAGCTTTTCCCCTGTTCCTCGTGAAATTGAGAAATTTCAAACTAAACGAACATATTATTGGAAAAATTCTAGTTTTTCAATTTTACTGTCTTATTTTGAATACTTTCCTCTAATACCTGTGGGGTCAAAATGGTCACCACACCCAAAGATGAATTCCTTGAGGGGTGTACTTTCCAAAATGGGGTGACTTTTGGGGGGTTTCTCGTCTGCGGACACTACAGGGGCGCTGCAAACGCTCCTGGCGCTCAGAAACTTCTTCAGAAAAATCTGCATTGAAAAAGCTAATTGGCGCTCCTTCCCTTCTGAGCCCGGCTGTGTGGCCATACAGTGGTTTACGCCCACATATGGGGTACCGTTGTATTCAGGAGAACCTGCGTTACAACTTTTGGGGTACTTTTTTTCTCTTGTTCCTCGTGAAATTGAGAAATTTCAAACTAAACAAACATATTATTGGAAAAATTCGTGTTTTTCATTTTTACTGTCTAATTCTGAATACTTTCCTCTAATACCTGTGGGGTCAAAGTGCTCATCCTACCCAAAGATGAATTCTTTGAGGGGTGTACTTTCAAAAATGGGTTGACTTTTGGGGGGATTCTATTCTGCGGACACTACAGGGGCTCTGCAAACGCACCTGGCGCTCAGAAAAGTCTTCAGCAAAATCTGCATTAAAAAAGCTATTTGGCGCTCCTTCCCTTCTGAGACCGGCTGTGTGCCCATACAGTGGTTTATGCCCACATCTGGGGTATCGTTGTATTCAGGAGAACCTGCGTTACAAATTTTGGCATGCTTTTTTTCTCATGTTCCTTTTGAAAATGAGAAACTTTAATCTAAACGTTTATATTATTTGAAAATTTAAATTTTCGATTTTTTTACGGCCTAATTGTGAATACTTTCCTCCATCCCCTGTAGGGTTAAAATGCTCATTATACCCCTAGATTAATTCTTTAAGGTGTCTAGTTTCCAAAATGTGGTCACTTATGGGGGTTTCCAGTATACAAGCCTTCTAAATCCATTAAAAAAAAAGAACTGGTCCCTAAAAAAAATCAGTTTTGAAAAATTTTCAAAAAATGTGATAATTTGCTAATAAATTTCTAAGCCCCATAACATCCTAAAAAAGTAAAATATGTTTCCAAAATTATGCCAGAATAAAGAGGACATATTGGTAATGTGATTTAGCAACTAATTTATGTGCTATGACTTTTTAGAAGCAGAGAATTTCAGAAGTTCATAAAATGCAAAATTTTCCAATTTTTTATGATATTTTGATGTTTTTCACAAAAAATACACAAAGTAGTGACCAAATTTTGCTACTAATATAAAGTGCCATATGTGACGAAAAAACAATCTCAGAATCGCTAGCATATGTTACAGCATCACTGAGCTATGAGCGCATAAAGTGAGACAGGTCACATTTTGAAAAATTAGCCTGGTCATTAAGGCCAAAACAGGCTTTAGAGGCAAGGGGTTAATGGAGTATTCTGGGAAAAATTAACTTTTCACCTGTCCACGGGATAAGGGAAAAGTAGGAGTTTGCGGGGGTTCCAACCCCTGATCTCCGTATTGGACCCCACCAGCTCTGTTATGAATACGCTGCAAGAGCACTGTGCTCAGCTCTTTCTGTCACTCCATAGGAATAAATAGAGCCGCTGGTTGCATGCTGTCCCCGGGGCTCTATTCATAACAGAGCCATTGGTGTCCGATTTGGAGTTTGCCGGGGGGTTCAGGGGTTGGGCCCCCACGATCTCATACTTTTCCCCCATCCTTTGAATAGGGGAAAAGTTAGTTTTTCCCAGAATACCCCTTTAATGCCCCAGCTCTACTAGGCCACGGTGCTAACCTGTATTCAGTTGTGTCTATATGCCTCTATTAAACCTTTTTTTACATAGAAAAATATATTGTCCTGGTTGAACTGCCCTTTATCTGTGTATATATGTTCACTGGTATTAAATAGAATATACTGCAATACTTTAACACAGCCTGATGTCGGTCAATGCCAAAACCATTAGCGTTTCAAAGCTGAAGTAAGCCTGTGTAATAATATTGTACAATCTCATCAAGACTTAAACCGCTATGGATAACATTTCACAAACCTTGCATCAGGGAGTGGTTATCCCATCTGATCGTGGGAAGATTGCACTTTAACAGGGCTGTGAAATGGATTTGGTCAACTGCGTGTTGTTAAGGGGGAGTAGATCTGCACAACAACCATGAAGGCTAGGACAGGGTACAAGAAAAATAACGGATAATTACCGAGATAAAGAACAATGAGTCTTGTGATCCAACATGTCTGGATTGTGTCCAACTTTATGTCCGAACATGAAAACACTTATCCATGTAATATAAATAAAAACTCATAAAATATTAAGAACAAACTTTTAATTAAAATCTATCGGTCCATAAGGTTCATCCCTGGTAATAATGGCTGTAAAGAATAGGATGTAAAGTAATATAAATTCCCCTTAAAAAGTAACACAAGTGTAGTACAAGCGATTTTAAGAAACTCTGCAATAGGTTTTATTAGGCAATAAAGTCTCTTTTTGCACTCAAAAAGCTGTTTTGCAGCGCTTCCCTTCTCCCCCTTCTTATCTGTGGATTATTAGGCAAAGCCATCTTCATTAGAGAGGAGCAAAGTGAACATGGATTTGCTGGGTCCATTATAACTTATGGGGAGGGGACGAGTGAGCAGGAAGAGCAGACAAGCTGCTTTACAGTTTGGAGACTGTCTGGGCACATAAACCGCTGGATTCACAGGTCAGAAAGGTCAGTGCTTATCTGGGAGCTTGGGGAGAGAAGATTGCTGGATGTTGTGTTCTGCAGGGATAACTTTTCTCCTCTCCATGCTCCCTCATCATCCCTCGACCCCTCCCCTCTCTATAGAGTATAATAGACACAGAAATCCGGCTTCTTCTGAAGTTAGGGCAGGGGACGGTAGGAAAACAGCTTTTTGAGTACAGAAGGAAACCTTTTACATAATTTCTTAAATTTTCTTGTTCCATTGGTATTTATTGATTGCTGAAAAGTGACATTCAAATGACATTTACACTTTAGGCTGGGTTCACACTACGTATATTTCAGTCAGTATTGTGGTCCTCATATTGCAACCAAAACCAGGAGTGGATTGAAAGCACAGAAAGGCTCTGTTCACACAATGTTGAAATTGAGTGGATGGCCGCCATTTAATGGCAAATATTTGCTGTTATTTTAAAACAACGGCTGTTATATTGAAATAATGGCCGTTATTTACTGTTATATGGCGGCCATCCACTCAATTTTACCATTGTGTGAACAGATCCTTTCTGTGTTTTTAATCCACTCCTGGTTTTGGTTGCAATATGAGGACCACAATACTGACTGAAATATACGTAGTGTGAACCCAGCCTGAAAGGAACTTTCAATACAGAGCACAATAATATTGAAAGGAACTTTCTGAGTTTAAATCTTTTTAGTACTAGAATTTTTATAAAATTTTTATAGGTTTTCTATTAACATTTGTAATTTTCTTGTAAATGTTGATTTTTGAATTGTGTTCTTAAACTATATGTGATATCACAACACCAAGGCCTTGCTTTACTGCTAACTTTCAGTCTGGACATAGTAACGTAGGTTAAACTAGACGTGTATTCATCAAGTTCAACTTATAAGCAATGATCTTTCTCCAGAAACTTAGTACATATATCATTATTATTTTCAATGACATCCAGGCCCCTTTAAAACTATTATATAAACTGAAGGGGTTGTCCTAAAAGTGCTGCCTTTCCAAAACCCTTGGAATCACTGGCTGAGACTGGACATTGCTGGGGCCAGTGATTGGTTGTGAAAAAGTGGCGTTGCCCTTATTCTATATATTTTAAATCTATCTTCTTACCATTTTACCATAGAGCAACCGATATGAAAATGTAAACTGTTTATAGTAGGTTCTTTTTTTTTTTTTTCGGGGGGTTGGGGGAATAAGCCACTCTAGTTTGAGAACAAAGGGGCATAATTTTTTTTTGTCCAAACTGTTTAGTGAAAAATTGTGCAAGGATTATCAGAGCATGTGTGCCTAATAGTAAGCATTGCATAGGGAAAGCAAAAATATGAGCAGTGCGTAATCACTGACACCCGCTCAAAAATATTGCACATGTGAAATACATCCCGCCCCCCCCCCAAAGTCTCCATATTTACTATTTGCACAGAAAAATTCAAAGTATGAACGAAACTTTCCAGCATATGCTCATATGAGCAGAATAAATCCTCAGAATGAATTGTAGTATGGCTCCAAACAGCATAAAAATATGGTGTTACCCATAGAAATCATTGAGAATACACTGAGCCATATTTGCCTCCAGTTTCACAAGAAAGCAAAGAAAGCTTTTCACTCAAAAGTAATATATATATATATATATATATATATATATATATATATACACACACACACACACACACACACACACACACACTTTTGCTATAATATATATACAGTATATATATCTATCAAAAGAAAAGAGATTTCACTTCTGTTGCTCTTTAAAAGAGTACTAGAACAAGCAGTGTGTGGATCTCTGGATTTAGTAAACAGTTGAATACAATTTGAGATAATTAAAATAAATAGTCACTTAATTTGTACATAATTTGTGTAAATCAATACAAATCAATACAAGTTTGTCTCAGTTGACTGATGGATTAATTTACATGCAGCCCATTACCATCTCTGAAGAGGAGAGGGATAGGAGGATTTCACATCAGAGGGAGAGAAGGAGAGAAAGAGAGAAAATGAAAGAGAGAGAGAGAGAGAGAGAGAGAGAGAGAGAGAGACAGAGACAGAGACAGCTGAAAGCTTTAGTGAGTGTTTCTCTCACCCCAGTGCTTGATGCACAGCTTACTACTCAGAACTGCTCTGTAATGTTCACCATGCTGCTTCTGTTTCTAAAGGTAATAATAATAATAATAATAAGATAGATAGATAGATAGATAGATAGATAGATAGATAGATAGGAGATAGATAGATAGATAGATAGATAGATAGGAGATAGATAGATAGATAGATAGATATAATTGATGATAGATAGATAGATAGATAGATAGATAGATAGATAGATAGATAGGAGATAGATAGATAGATAGATAGATAGATAGATAGATAGATAGGAGAAATATAGATAGATAGATAGATAAATAGATAGTAGATCAATGTTAGATGGATGATAGATAGATAGGAGATAGATGAACAGATAGTAGATAGGTAATAGATAGGTAATAGATAGATAGAGAGATAGATAACAGATAGATACTATGTAGCACACAATATTCTATACGTTTTCAATGCCCTCGAATTTACATGTCTGTTTACAAACGAGGGTCTTGATACCTGTTCCCACAAAGTAAAATAATAACTTTTCCCTTAGTATCATCAGTGTGCAGTTGATTAAAATTCCTCTCCCCCGGTGATTGTCTTCCTATAATTTTAATGAGATTTTCCCAGTAACACCTCTCGCCTTAGCAACCATTGTACTTTACTGTTACTTTGTATGTTCTCTCTAAAAGCAATAAACATTTTTGATAGACTTTATATCAGACAAAAGAGAAGCTAAACAGAGCGGTTTATTCTCATTCAATTACAGCATACTTGATGTATATCTCACATCTTGGATTCATTACCAAGGTATTTTAATAGGACAGATGCCAACTTTTCGCTCAATAGATTGACTTTAATTTTAACCCCACAGTTAATCTTCAAAAATAAATGAAATCTGGTATTTCCCATCCCCTTCCACCTACATTTCCTTTTATCACATGGTTAATTGTAAACTAATAATGCATCTGGTTACAGCGATTAACTTAAATGCCGCTTAATGGTTAGTAAGGAAAATTAAAGTTGTGTAAAAGAAAGACATTCTAAGTGTAATGAGGAGAAAACATGTAATAGGACCTAAAGTATGAAATATGAGAATAGTCTGTTTGTTCCCCTTGACTGATAATGAATTTACAGAAATATTTCCCAAATGCGTTTACCAGCATTAATGTTTCACTGCCTTCACATAGGTAATGGCTCTCAGATGCCTGAGTTGTCTAATTTTCCTATTTTCTACGCTAAACAGCAACACATTGCCATTAGTGTTACTATAAATTGTGCATGTAACAAGGAGAAATTAAGCAAGGTGAGTCTACAGGCAACAGTCACTAAATGTTATATTAATCCGCTCTGTATTAAACCAACCAACTTACCAATAACAGTGCCCTATGTCCACATATATTGTAATGTTGCCTATACATATCAAGCTGGACCAGTCTCCCAAGGTTTCATTTTGGATTTATACCTAAACTCTTGGGCTATGTATGGAGCAAGGAAGGTAATGAGTTAAAATGGTTCTCTGGGGATCTATAAAACTGTGCATATTTCCCATTCTGTTGCTCCTTCACCTCACCTGGGCCCTACCAGAGGTACTGACAGTGTGCTGTACATGGCAGCCCCCTAGTGAGCATGTTACTGTTTGGCAATTTGTGGAGTGCATTATGTACAGTCTCATGTCTCCTACTGTGATGAAGAGTCAAAGTGGAGTTGTGGCTGAGTGTTTGTACCGCACTCTGGAACGTGTCACCACTGATTGCTCCTCCCTTTTCTTCATGAATAATCTCTACTGCCCGGCCTCCTGCTCGCTCACTCTGTCATCCATTGTCTCTGAATGGAGATCGGTCCTCCGTAGGCAGTTTATGTCTGAAAGAAACACTCACATGTAGTTAAATCTCCCAAATGTATTGGAGCCGTGGTCTAGGGGTTAATCATATGTGTAGAGACCAACAACAGATTATTTTTCCCTCTTGATTAGATTCCCTTAATGGAAATGAAATATAGCTATTAATTTTTATATTTTTTGCCATTATTGTTTAAAAAAGTTAATTTTCAAACTATTTTGGACCTGATTGGGAACTCTTTGCACTTTTAGGCCATGTTCACACAACGTATATGCAAACAACAGCCGTGATTTATACAAACCATACATTGTCTGTGAATGAATTCCATCCAGCCACTATGTCAGTTTTCTTCGGCCGCTATTCAATGTGTGCAGTGACGAATTGGGATACGGGCGCACATGGATGCTCCTGCATCCCAATTCATCAGAAAAAAAGATCACTTGGCTGGTACTGCAGTAACGGTCGGGATGATCTTCTCTGATACCAGCCATTCTGTGACCCGGCCAGGTTACAGAACGGCCAGTGTCTTACGCCATGTGAACATGGCCTAAAAAATGATATAATAATGAGAAAAATATATAACTATATTTAATTTCCATCAGAGTATGTCAACCAAGGGAAAAAAAAAATCTGTTGTTGGTTACTACACAGATGATTTACCCCTAGAACATAGCTGCAACACTCGAAGATTGTCTCGAAGATTTAACTATGGGTGTTTCTTTCAGGAAAAAAATTGCCTATAGAGGACTGATTTGCAATCAGAGACACTGGATGACAATGTAAATGAGCAGGAGACCAGGCAGCAGAGATTATTCATGAAGGAGACGCAGGAGAAATAGTGGTGAGGTGTGCCAGAGTGCAGCACAAACGCTGAGCCACAACTCCTCTTTGACTCTTCATTACAGTGGAAGACCTGAGATTGTGCATAAACCACTCCACAGACAAAGTACCAAAAGGTAACATGCTCATAAGGGGACTACCAACTACATCACACTGTCAGCACCTCAGGTAGGGTCCAGGTGCTGGCAGATTCCCTTTAAGAATATGAAATTGCAAGTCAGGGCTTCATTGGTGTTTTACTCACAGAACCTGGTTACTGATAAATCTGTTCTTCTCAAAAAGGGTCCTCAAAATTTATTGAGGCTACCATAATGTTTTACAGTGTGGAAACAATAGGTGGAGGTAGAAGCATGGTTTGATGCTGTTTTGCTTCTATAGGACCTGGGTGCATGGGAATCATTGAATGGACAATAAATTTTAACTGAGGTTAAGGCAACAGGCTCAGCATGCAATATGAAGGCTTATTCTTTCAAAAACAGGTAACACACCTAAATATACTAGGGGACTTGATAAGAGTCCCTGCTTTTTAGCATAGTCATGCTTAGTAATGATTCACACAATCCTTAATCAGGTGTCCTTAAATTCTAGGCAGGCCAAACGGTCTTGGAGGCTCTTCCCATCATTTCCCTTCATCTTCAGGCTAGCTAGGGATCACTAGGCCTGGAGCTGCACAGGAGGACTATCTACACTTCTATCTACTATCTACTGTATGTAACTGGCATTTCCTATGATGCTGCAAGAACAGGACACACATGCAACCACATGCAGATACCCTGTTCTTCTTCTACACCGGTGAATGCAGGGGTGAATTATATGTACTCAGGGCCCTGTGCTGTCTACCCAAACTGAGCCCTCCTCCTAAATGCCCCAAACCCCTCCCCCTAGAGCAACAAGATCATCCCCCATGCAGTCCCATATAACCTTGTGCAGCTCACTATAGATAATGGTCCCCTGTGCTGCTGCCTGCTATAGTAGATGCCCCCCAGTGCTGTACCCTATAATAGATGGCACCCTGTCTCCTGTATGTGTGTATTTTTTATATTTTGTTGGTGTGTTTTTACACAAACATATATTACCATGCCATAACATTATAATATCTCATAATTTATATATATATATATATATATATATATATATATATATATATATATATATATATATATATAAAAATAATTTTTTCAATTTTTTTTTTTTATTTTAATTGCCCCGGCATAAGACTGATATTCATAAATCTCTTAAAATGACAGTTCCTTATTTTCTTTTTTATCCCCAAAATGAAATCTCTTTATGAAATTGTGTAGCTATTTTAGAATGAACACATATGAAAACATTTATTGTCATGTGTTTGTCATTTTTTATAGCTTACACATGACAGCTTGAAACATCTTTTGGGGGTTCTTTTCAAAAGCCTGGTCTAAATTAACCCGGAGTTGTTCATTGTTGCTGCGATACTTACTGAAAAGAGAAATAGGAGTATATTGTACGTCCCGTGACACATTGTAGATGAAATGTTAGATTTATGAAGACTATAAGAATGGAGAAAGTGCCTATTAAACTTGTGGCAGAGTAAACAATACTATATATAGACAGTTTCTCTGTCTGAATTGGCTCCTTAATAGACTGCATATATGATAATGAGTTTGGTTTTATTTTTAGTCTATTAATTTTCTTTATATAGAAAACAAATGAATGTATAAGTTTACATGTACGGACTAACATGACACGCACAGAGCAAACACATCCGCATCACAAATGACATCCACATGACTTATCGTCGATGAATGCTCGTATTTTAAATATCATATGTGCAGATGTTCCCTAACATATATTTAAAATGTACCTGTTGTTATAACTTTCAAAATCCAAATCAACCGTAGATGTGATATAAAGCAAGTTTGAAATATACAGTGGTACCTTGGTTTAAGAGTAACTTGGATTAACAGGGCTTACCACTCTGGACCCATCTCAGCCCCTCAGTGTACTGTACAGGGGCAGGGACACCTACCTTTGACAGGAGTCCCAACATACTGTACTTTGCATGAGAAATCAGGGTCCAAATTCAAAATAAATTTTTTTGTCATGTCTTCCTAAACTTAACAATCAGGGTTGTCTTAACAAAATTATGGGCCCCCTGACCCAATATCAAGCCCCCCCCCCCTGCTGAGCAAATAGCCCTAACCTTGTGCTGTTTAGCCCCATCAAGAATAAAAACCATACTTACAGTACCTCACCCATGGCTCCCCAGCACAGTCTTCCTCCTCCGTTCCCCAGCAGCTGTGTTGTCTCCTCCTGGATTCTCAGTGGCGCATCCCAGGAGTAACATGAGCCACTGCAGTTACCGTCAGGGAAACAGACATGCCTGCCTGCTAGTACTTCGGGGAGATAAAAGTCTGTGGCCCGTAAGTGTATGGGATAGGAACAAGCTCAATTAATAGCATTCAGAGCCGTCTTTAGCTTTCTGCAGAGTAGGCAACGGCCACTGGGGCCCCCCATGAGTCAGGGGCCCCCAAGTAGCTGCCTACCCTGCCCAATGGAAAGACAACTCTATATACAATGATATTAGTTCTTTGCATATACCCAAAGTAACACATTAGGCAAAAGCATAAAGCTTTAACTTATTTAATGGAAACTAGCAGTAGGTTAGACGGATTTACATTCTAATGGGACAGGATGCAGCCATACTTTTATCTAGAAGGTGCGCTGTGCTGGTAATGATAAATGTTACTTTTTCTCATTATTCTTCATGTATCATTGAGGGCATTGTATGGTAGATTTTTTTTTTATGTTCTATTATTATTTTATCAGAGCAGGGAAAGTCGCGGACTAATTATCTTCTAAACCAAAATTTCCTCTGTACGTTTATATAAAAAAGAGAGACATTAGAACAGTTGAACAAAGTGTTCCCCTTGCACTTCTGACGCCTTAGAACTATGTGGATTTTCCATAAATGCAGGGCTGTATGTGATGTCACAAGAGAACTTTTGTGCTCTAAATTTGAACTTTTGTGCATTTTAAATGACCATATTGTCTTCTGAGCATTTTCCCATGGTAAACCTTTACAGTAGTCATATGACACTCTGTATCTTGCATTTTTTTGTTCGTCTTATTGATTTGTTCCACCACCAGTTAACATAGTTCTTTTTGTTAAGCCCATATAGACCCAGTAATGATGGTTTTAAAAGCACAGGGTGAAATGTATAAAAAACTTATATCAATAAATAATTCCCATATTAATAATTGTGGTAATTGGATAATGATATCTTAGTTATATTTCCTCACTCACTCACTTGCTGTTGAATGAACATTTATTTAGCCAACACCACTAGTGCTGGCTTATCTTCCCTTAGTGACCAGCATATTTTGGACCTTATTGACCAAGCCATTTTCATACTTTTTTTCATTGCCGCCTTCCAAGGGTCGCAGCATTGTTTTATTTTTGCCCACATAGCCATGTGAGGTCTTGTTTTTTTTTTTTTGCGGGAAAACTTATACTTATATCGTTCTAACGCAAACCCACAAAAACTGACGCCACATTGCAAAATCCATAGCGTTTTTATCTTTTGTGCGAGAAAGTTGGTTTTGTCTTATTTTTTTGCAGGAAGATGTGTAGTTTTTATTTATGCCAAGTTTTACTTTATATGACTTTTTGATCTTATTTATGATATATTTTCTGAAGCTGATTGATAAAATACAGCAATGCTGGTGCTGTTTTTCTTTCTACAGCGTGTGTCGTGAGATATAATTAATAACATACTTCTATAGATTGGGTCGTTACAAACGTGTTGATACCAAACATATACAGGTTTTGTGCTTTGGAGAGGTTGTTATGTAACGTTTATTGTATATAGGGAATGTAATGCATTTTTATTACTGAGGGGGGGGGGCTTAGGGAGGATTTTTTTGTGTTTTGGTGCAACCTTTTTTTTTTTTTTACTTTCACACTAGTCTACATTACTGTAGTACAATGTATTGTATATGTCAGCATCATGCTGACAGCCAATCTGCACAGCCATGCCTCTGGCCACGGGCACCAGAACCCGTTACATGGTTTGACAGCGGCATTTAATGGGTTAAAGTACCTGGAACGGAGGATTCTCCGCTCAGGGTAGTTACAGGGGGAGATCAGCTGTCATACTGACAGCTGATCCCCCACTCTGCTGCCACAGAGGGGCATCAGAGCATTCCGATACGTACGCCATTATAAGGCTTATGTATCGGAATAAAGCCCATTAGTGACCACCGTTAAAAGGTGTATTGGCAGTCACTAATGGCTTAATAAGACCCAGTAGTATGAGCATTAATAGAACTTCAACAGTAGGTCTAGGTACTGAACAGCATACAGTGATCAATAAAGAAATATACATTTTTATATGAATGTTGCTGTCGTTTCATTCATAAGTTGCAGGAAAATTCTAATGTTATTTAGAAGGCCCAAAAATAAAAGGTCAAATAGCATTTCTTTTGTTATAAAGCTCACTGTCAACCTCTGGTCTCCTGTTTTCTCTAAGTTGATAATCCAGCAGGAATTACCCACTCAACCAGTCAGTGACTGCAGAGGTGTCCAGCCTCAGTCACTGACTGGCTGATCAGGCATTTCTGAGCTGGGTCTTGACTGCACAGGACTATGAGCTACAGGAGATGGGCATACGACCTTGAGTGGTGACGCTGTGCTGCTGAGTCACCAGGACGGGTAAGTATGGCTCATTTATTATAGTCCCCCCCCCCTCCCCAGGCCCTGTTTTTTTTTTTTTTTACATTTGTCTGGAATTCTCCTTTAATCATATTAAATGTAGGATTTACTGTATATGAATTCCACAAATGATGACAATGAAAAAAGAAAACTGTGCAATAAGGCCCAAATTGGTTTGATCACTAAGGGGTTAACTTGGTTTTATATGGGGGTATTATTGGGGAGTGGTATAGCTCTAAAGGTGGTCTAAGTTGAGGTCACACTGTACCACATGCCTAAAGAGATATTAAATCTCCTGTACCACTTAAAATACTCTCCACTGACGGGGTCAGGGGGCCCCAATGCTCTTTAAGAGACAAACCACCATTCATGTGTCAATTTTAATATTCTGTCTTTTTCTTTTTTAGAGGAGCCCTTGAGGGCCCAGGTGCGAATATTACCTCTTCACCCCATATAACAACATCCCTGGGGGAAATTGATAACAATTCTGCACGTACTTATTTCTTTTCAATGACTGTAGCTTTTGGGACCATTACCCTTGGAAGACTTTCTCATGGTACAGACTATAGAACCTGAAAAAAACCCCAAAACCTTTTATTCTTCCGTATTTTAAAGTCCCTTCAAAACGCTATTTAGCCAAATAATAAGCAATTATTTTGATTCTCTTCATAATGAGTTATTCAGCAGAAAACTGAAAGAAGAATGTAAGTAGCAGAACATTTACAAACAGAGAGAAAGTAGTTGAGAGCTTTGCCCATTACTCTGTCATCGAGCACATCAGCTTCAGGTTATGTTAAGCACATTTGTCCATGTATTCCGATATGAGTTCATGTGGCTGGAATTTCAAACACTAGCCAGCTGTGGGAACCAAGGGGAAGGCTTGTCACACTGAATGCCATAGAAATATGTTCCTATCTAATATGTGGCAAGAGCCTACCGGTACTGCTTAAGACTCTCTCCTAAAAACACCACTATTGAAGTAGCACAACAACTGTTCCTGCCTAATCAGCTGATAATGGATAGAAAAACACGGCAATTACTGAATCCCGTCAAGTACCGACAAGTTGTTTTTTAAAGAATTCAGGGTAATCAGGTTTGGCAGGTGGAAGAGATACTGTCCAAATCTTGCACAAGTCTTCTGTTTAATAATTACTGTAGATTACATGGTAAATTCAATAAAATATCTTGTTTCTCAAGACATGTTGATAAGCCATTCTGCACATAGTGGGGGAGCTCAAAAATGGCCGCATTCCCGCTGTGACGGTGACTGCTATAACAAAAAAAACAATTCAACTCACCTGTGACGCATTCCTGGCAGCCGCGCGTCTCCCACAGGCAGTGTGATGCAGAGACACTGCCCGTGCCGGAGGTCCCTGAAGCTCTCCCGGCAGCCTAGGGTCTCATTGGAGAAGCTGGGAGATGCTTGGCAGCTGGGAAAGCTTCAGGAGAATGACAGAGATGCCGGAAGTCCCCGAAGCCTCTGCCATTCTCCCGTAGCTCTCTCGGCAGCCAAGCACCTCCAAGCTTCTCCAATGAGAGAGCTTCGGGGACCTCCGCCACAGGCAGTGTCTCTGCATTACACTGCCTGCACCAGGTACATGACGAGGCGTGGCTGCCGGGAACGGGTGCCAGGTGAGTTGATTGTTGTTTTTTTTTAACTTAAGTTAACCCCTGCCTGAGCGCAGCAGGGCTCCAGCTAGTAAACCCTGCTGCTGTCAGGCAGGGGTTAATATTTTCAGGTGTATAAGATGAACCCCTGAAAATCTCAAGTCAGGCGCCTTCTTTTATGCCTGGTTGTCTTATACAGCGGAAAATACGGTAGTTCATAAATTAATGTCCTCTATTTATAATTATAACAGATTACTTGGCAATGTGTTCACAATACACTCACATGGATCATTGTTTTTAACAATATTAAAGGTAATATTAAGGGTATTTAACAATATTAAGGGTATTCACTTCCTACCGGGTACAGTGTGGTACATTGGGTAGTGGCTTTTTCTGGTATTGTCCCATTTACCTCAGCCAGGTACAGCCATTGCCCAGTATGCCACATTGTGTTACATAGTGAAAAGGCGGTAGTACTTGCCCTAGTTGCATGGCGTCTTTAATCAGCTAATTGGCAGGGTGCCAGGATTTGTACCCCCATAAATTGGATGTTGACAACCTACCCTAAACATAATTAAAAAAAAAAAAAAAACTTTTAAAGGGAATCTGTCATGTTGAAAATGCAGTTTTGAAAATATGACAATACTGTATGTAGTTTTGTGTTGGGAGTACTGCGATAACTTGTCATTTACCTGTAAATCTCTTCTAATTCCAGGCTAGGCAGTTAAGTGTGGGCTTAACCTCGGTGATTGACAACTATCTATATTCAGATAGAGATAGCTGCCAATCACTATGTAGGACCACCCGCATTACTACCTGGCCCAGAATGGGAAGATATTTATAAGTACAGGACAAGATATTTTGTCTGGCAGCCTAGGGCAGAATATGCATTGGCCAAAGTCAGACTTTTACGTAAGCTGAAGGTCAAAGATATTGACATTGGTGTGCTGGGCCATATGGAACACTGGGCGGTATATGTTTGGTCATATGGCACATTGCATGTGATGTGGAGGGCAAACTGACTAGTTGCAGTGTCAGATCCATTCAGGATTCAAGGATTTTCAATAGGAGACTATAAATGATTCTCATTGTTTGAGATTTAAACCTTCACATCCTTGGAAGTAACATAGTCCTGGCTTGTATTGCCTGTACTGACAAGAACACATTCTGCTTCCTCATTCCTAATAGAAATTGTTTAACAATTATAGACAAGACTGTGTCTATATTCTGAAGGAAGGCTTTATCCTAAACCATATCTAATTCTTATTAAGGACATCTTGGATGAGCGTTTCATCGTTTATAATCAGACCCTTTATTATTTGATTGATGCTTTGTAAATATTATTGCCATCCCCAAGTTAAACTTTGTAGTGTAGACAATGGGGCAAATAAATAAATGTGGGTGCGCCAAATTGTGGCCGCAGTTCAATTTGAAAAAAAGCATTGAGATTTGCACTTTGCCTGGCTTTAAGGGGAACTATCAGCAGGTTAGATGAATCTAACCTGCTGATAGCCCCTTATAGTGGCCGCATACTAAGGAAGAGGGTATGTTTGTTACCGTTCTCCTCGGAGACGGTCCCGTGCTGTTCATCAGAGTAATCTTCGCTCCGCTGCACTGTTAGGAGCACTGCTCCTAACAGTGCACTGGAGTGAAGATTACTCAGACTTAACACTGTGGAACCAGCACCAAGGAGATAGGTAAGACACATACCTTCCTCCTCAACGTCTCCAGCTCTATAGGGGGCTATCAGCAGGTTAGACAAATCCCCTTTAAGGTATGTTCACACATGGAGTTTCATTGGGTTAATGCAACAATGAAGGACGGCTGGATGGCAATTAAATGATTAAAGGACAAATGATTAAAAAAAAAAAACCTCACAAACATATTTTTTATACTTACCAATACCATCCCTCGATGTTGGCTCAGTTTTAATTTCCTGCGCCCCCTGCAGCGTATCATCAGCTGCTGAGCTGCGATTGGCTGAGCATAACAGAAGGCATCTGAGGCTTCTGTTATGCTCAGCCAATCGCGGCTGAGCAGCTGATGATGCACTGGAGGAGGGCCAGCATGAGCGAGGGCTGGAGCAGTCAGGCCGGCCTCCTGAAGAGCGACGTGATCGTCCCCAAGATGGCGGCCGGGGTGGACAGTGATTCCGTGAGTATACAGTATCACACTTCCTGGTTAACAGTCGGGGGGGTAGAAAAACACATGGAAGGGGGCCATTCACATAAATAAACACACATTACAATGTTGTATAACTTTTTAATGTGTGTTATTTAGTAAAAAAAGGTTTATACTGCACTACATCTTTAAAGGGAATGTGTCATCATACAATAACCTATTGTTCAAATCAAGTTTAAACCACTTTTCTATTTCTTTCTTTCTTTTTTTAAAATAATTTTCCTCACCATTGTTTGTTTTAATCTTCAAATCTTGTAGTTTTTCGTTTTGCCACTAATCCTAGAAAACATTTTACCACAACGATTTCCCATAGAGGTCAATTTAAATAGTAGTGTTGAGCAACCATGCACTATCGAGCATAATGCTCATACGAAGATCGAGCTTCTCGGCATTGCAAAATGCTTGGCCGAGCACCATATGGTGCTTAGGTTAAAGTACAAGTCTCCTCCCCACCAATAAACATACAGGGAAGGCCTGACACATGCTGTTATGCTGTATCCATGGCATAGCCTTGATTGGCCGGTCACATCATGGGACCCTGGTCTATATAGTCCCGGGTCACCTGATGCTTGGCTCACTTGTCATGATTTAGCAGTGCTAGTGTAGGGAGTAGTTTAAGTACGTAGGCAGGCCAGTAGCTCATAAAACCCCAAATTTCTTTTCAAAACTAGTAATCTCCCTGTCTGACACCTTAAAAATAGACATGTGACATACACTTTACCAGTAATATACAGTATACTGATACTGGTTACTGGTAGTGTATACTGGGACTGGTATACAGCCAAAAAAATCCATCTGACAACTTTCGACACAGCCAAGCATTCCTGGGCTGTCTACGGGGAGGGGCAGCGGGCTGAACAAACGTTCTGCGGGCCTATTTCATTTCTGTGGTTTTTCCACTACTTTTTGAGGTTTTCAGGTAAACCGGACACCACCACCTTTGCCGATCTTGAGTCTGCCATTGTCTTCAATGGCGTTGAGCACTCAAGCTTTGAAAAGTTCTCGACTCAGGTAGTATGCACTCAGGCATTTAAGTGCCTGCACCACACTTCTGAATAGACATTTATAAAATAGATTATATACTCTGTTCAAATTGGACTGGACTGCCATAGAATGCAAGGTTACCTGTACAGATCAGCCATAGCATCCTTGTGTAGACAGTGAAGGGAATTGACAGGATCATGGATGGGAAGCCCCACCAATAGACCATCATTAGTTTAGAAAAATCCATTGAAAGAAAATCTATTTCTTGCACCTCAAGCCTTTACTCCCTCTTGTGTGAATTATTCTGCACCTGATCACCATCAAGGGCTTCTTCATCACCACCTCAGGTAGCAGTTATGGAGAAGCCCCAGGGGGAACGTCAAGTATCATCAGGGCCGGCCTTTGGGGTGTGCGACCTGTGCGGTTGCACAGGGCGCATCACTCCTGGCAAGTTAGGGGGCGCCCGGCCCCCTGCAGTGGCTAAGCGAATAGTGCGGACAGCCGCCCAACCATTCACATAGTCACCACAGAGGGCCGGTGCCTGCCGCCCCAAGACCTGCTCTGACCCTTTAACTGTGAGGCTTATAATGAGCGCTCACAGTTAAATGACGCAGCACCCACCACAGACAGAGCGGGAGCCATTGTCTCCCACCCTGTCAGTCAATATTATAACCACAGGCAGTGTTTTGCCTGCGGTCACAAGAGGCCACTGTCTCCGGTGTCCCAACGGCCGAGTGACATCACTCAAGCGCCGCTCACCAAACAGAGGAAAGGAGACGCGTGGCCTGGGTCCTGGTGAGTTTAACTGTATGTTTTTCTGTGTGTGACGGGGAGGGGAGGAGGGAAATGACAGCTATCTACCTACCTACAGCTACCAAACTACAGCTAACTACCTACCTACAGCTACCTACCTACCTACAGCTTGCTACCTACAGCTACCAAACTACAGCAACCAAGCTACAGCTAACTACCTACTTACAGCTGCTTACCCATCTACAGCTACCTATCTACAGCTAACTTTCTACAGCTATCTACCTACATCCAACTACCTGCAGCTACAGTACTTACCCACAGCTAGCTAGCTACCTACTGCTACCTACCGCTACCTAACTACCTACAGCTACCTACCTATCTACCTACAGACCGTTACATACCTACAGCTACCTACCTACAGCTACCTACCCACCTACAGATACCTACAAATACCTGCCTACAACTACCTACCTACAACTACCTACAGACAGCTACCTACCTACCTACCTACCCATAGCTACATACCTACAGCTACCTACCCACCTACAGCTACCTACAAATACCTACATACATAAGAAATTTTTGCATTGCATTTTGCATTTGCATTGTGATTCTAGCAGTCCCTCAATTTTAACCAAGTCTTGGACCACCACAAATCACTATGTAAAGTAACCAAAATAATACAACTTTATTGTCCACACTTACGATACAGTTGTATCTATCTCCTATCTATCTATCTCCTATCTATCTATCTATCTATCTATCTATCTATCTATCTATCCATCTATCATCTATCTATCTATCTATCTATCTATCTATCTCCTATCTATCTATCTATCTATCTATCTATCTATCTATCTATCTATCTATCTCCTATTTCTAAATAACATAATAGCCTCATTAATATTATATATACCATATATGAGGGCTATATAACCACTTTCCCTCTTTCTGGCTCAGCAGGTGTTTTAGCCCTGTATTCTCCAGAGCCTCAGTGTTTACTGACCATGTAATTAACATGGCGATTTGCTGTAGTTAGTGACCCTTACTGCCATATTTCCTGCTCTGGTAGAAGAATGAAAAAAATATTAGTTGCTATTTTACCAGAGAAACAGGTGTCATCAATACCAACACATGATTTATTATAAAGTCTACAGCGTCTTCCCATGGGAATAGACATTTCACCTCTTTGCTGTTAATTTATGTCATCGTACAACTATTCAGACTCCCAGCGTTTTGTGTGTTAAGTAGCAGTAAAGATTTATCGACTGTTTTAGGTCAGTCCATTTCTTATTTACTCAGACAATTTACATGGGTTTTTAAGTTAGTATCTTAATAAAGCTGAGGATTTAAAAAAGTTAATGGTAAATAACTGGCCTTAAAATTCTGTAAATTTATTAAAGGAAAAAAATAATAATAATTAAATGTTTCTGCTTACATTCTTTATGGTTTACAATCTGAAGTCACCTATAAAACACATCAATTATGACCTTCCAGTGGGGGCATTTTAAACTCCCAAAAGTTCTAAAGCAGCAGTACATTTTACTATTCAATTGGCTATATACAGTTAGGGCCAGAAATATTTGGACAGTGACACAATTTTCGCGAGTTGGGCTCTGCATGCCATCGCATTGGATTTGAAATGAAACCTTTACAACAGAATTCAAGTGCAGATTGTAACGTTTAATTTGAAGGGTTGAACAAAAATATCTGATAGAAAATGTAGGAATTGTGCACATTTCTTTACAAACACTCCACATTTTAGGAGCTCAAAAGTAATTGGACAAATAAACATAACCCAAACAAAATATATTTTTTTTCAATATTTTGTTGCGAATCCTTTGGAGGCAATCACTGCCTTAAGTCTGGAACCCATGGACATCACCAAACGCTGGGTTTCCTCCTTCTTAATGCTTTGCCAGGCCTTTACAGCCGCAGCCTTCAGGTCTTGGTTGTTTGTGGGTCTTTCCGTCTTAAGTCTGGATTTGAGCAAGGTAAATGCATGCTCAATTGGGTTAAGATATAGTGACTGCTTGGGCCATTGCAGAATGTTCCACTTTTTTGCACTCATGAACTCCTGGGTAGCTTTGGCTGTATGCTTGGGGTCATTATCCATCTGTACTATGAAGCGCTGTCCGATCAACTTTGCAGCATTTGGCTGAATCTGGGCTCAAAGTATATCCCGGTACACTTCAGAATTCATCCGGCTACTCTTGTCTGCTGTTATGTCATCAATAAACACAAGTGACCCAGTGCCATTGAAAGCCATGCATGCCCATGCCATCACGTTGCCTCCACCATGTTTTACAGAGGATGTGTTGTGCCTTGGATCATGTGCCGTTCCCTTTCTTCTCCAAACTTTTTTCTTCCCATCATTCTGGTACAGGTTGATCTTTGTCTCATCTGTTCATAGAATACTTTTCCAGAACTGAGCTGGCTTCTTGAGGTGTTTTTCGGCAAATTTAACTCTGGTCTGTCTATTTTTGGAATTGATGAATGGTTTGCATCTAGATGTGAACCCTTTGTATTTACTTTCATGGAGTCTTCTCTTTACTGTTGACTTAGAGACAGATACACCTACTTCCCTGAGAGTGTTCTGGACTTCATGATGTGTTGTGAACGGGTTCTTCTTCACCAAAGAAAGTATGCGGCGATCATCCACCACTGTTGTCTTCAGTGGACGCCCAGGCCTTTTTGAGTTCCCAAGCTCACCAGTCAATTCCTTTTTTCTCAGAATGTACCCGACTGTTGATTTTGCTACTCCAAGCATGTCTGCTATTTCTCTGATGGATTTTTTTCTTTTTTTTCAGCCTCAGGATGTTCTGCTTCACCTCAATTGAGAGTTCCTTTGACCGCATGTTGTCTGGTCACAGCAACAGCTTCCAAATGCAAAACCACACACCTGGAATCAACCCCAGACCTTTTAACTTCTTCATTGATTACAGGTTAACGAGGGAGACGCCTTCAGAGTTATTTGCAGCCCTTAGAGTCCATTGTCCAATTACTTTTGGTCCCTTGGAAAAGAGGAGGCTATGCATTACAGAGTTATGATTCCTAAACCCTTTGTTAGGGCCCCTGGGACAAAGACACAGGACAAGTGGGCCCTATAGCTAAGACCCCCCACACTCTCCCTACCTACTTGCAGTGCAGGTCCTAAACAACCAGTCCGCAACTGGGCGACGATCCCTGCACTCAAATAAGTGTGAACACAAACAAGACACAGGACAGACAAACAAGGTACAATGACAGCAGACAAGGCAAAGTCACAAAGACACACAGAAGGACAGGACCAAGAAAGCAGCAAGGAACGGAGGACCAAACAAACGGAGGACGAAAGCCAGAAATGCAACCAGGTAACGGTGAAGCAAAAGCCAGAACAGTGAAGCCAAAGCCAGAGATAAAGCAAGAAGAACTGAGCACTAAACAAGGTAAACTGAGGACTAAGGAGAACACTGAACCAAAAGACAAAGAAGCTAATAAACAAGCAAGGGATCAGGAACTAGGAATACAGACAAAATCACAAAGGCAGGATCTAGCAGACAGACAAGCTGCAAAACTATCAAGAGCCCAGAGTGAAGGGAGAGGCACAAGTATAAGGGATAAGAAGTCCCGGACTCCAAGCTAATAGGCTGAGTAGAAGAAACACACCAGAGAATAACAGAAAACCAGAGGAGAAGAGACCTGTCAATCACACCACAGCAGACACAATTAGTGAACAGACCAAAGCAAGAAAAGTGCAGGGAGAACTAAGAAAACATGGACCGGAACACAGAAGACACAAGTAGAAAACACAGTAAAACAAGGAACGGATCATGGCCAAAAGCAAAGTCTTTGGCGCATAGGTCGGATCTTCACCGCAGAGGGTGGCACTGATGCCTTTTCAGGCACGATCATGACACCCTTTCTCTGATTTGGATGTGGAAACTCTCATATTGCAGCTGGGAGTGTGCACTTTCAGCCCATATTATATATATAATTGTATTTCTGAACATGTTTTTGTAAACAGCTAAAATAACAAAACTTGTGTCACTGTCCAAATATTCTGGCCCTAACTGTAGTTAAAGCGAATGTACCCTGATGAAGGTGTCCGTGTACACTGAAATGCATAGGGCCTATCCCTGATGAAGGTGTCCGTTTACACTGAAATGCATAGGCCTATCCCTGATGAAGGTGTCCGTGTACACTGAAATGCATAAGCCTATCCCTGATGAAGGTGTCCGTGTACACTGAAATGCATAGGATAACTTCTGGCTTGCACTAGGATCCACACCTAAGGAGAGTGACGTCACTCAGGATCCCTCTTTTTTGCCAAGGAAAACTGGACTGTGTGAACTTATGTGCATTGCTACCGGCCGGAGCATCTGCCGAGTTCAGAAGATTTCTTCCCATTGATTAACTTCTCTACACTGCATAACAGCTGGATTTGGATTTTGGCTCAACTCCATTGATATCGGCATTTGGGCAAGTGACATATTCACCTTTCCAGCTGGATTTCTATACAGGTATTTGTCACCTATATAATCCTGACCCTCCTTATTCTGACTGACCCACTAATTATCTGCGCTGGGTGTATCTATATGTTTAGGGAATGTACCACCAGTTACATTCGCTTTAAGCGTAGCATATCAATAGAACGCCACCAGCGCGGGGCACCGACTTGGGCTAAAGCACTGGAGGCCCCTCTATAATGCAGCTCCATTAGAACCAATGAATCCACATCACAGAAGGGTGGGAGTTTCCTCCCACTGGGGGCTGGCCCAGGCCCGAGCCGTGCTTCAGCCCAGGCCGGTGCCCTGCAATAGACCAGTGCCGTGTGCGGTTCAAAAAAAGGACATTGGTTCTAATGGAGCCGCATCATAGAGGGGCCTCCAGTGCTTCAGCCTGGGATGGTGCCCCGCACCTGCGCCGTTTTATTGATATGCTACACTTAAAGTGAATGTACCTGATGGTACATTCGCTTTAAATCCCTATATCTTGTGAACAGAGATTTATAACAAACAACCTAAAAACTGTTAGAATTAGGATACCCAATGCTATATATTAAAAACTCAAAGGGGAAATTTATCAAAGGGTGTAAAATTTAGACTGGTGCAAACTGCCCACTGCAACCAATCACAGCTCAGCTTCCAGCTCTGGTGTAAGAAAAGAGGAGCTGTAATTGGTTGCTCTGGCAAGTTCGCACCAGTCTGAATTTTACACCCTTTGATATATCTCCCCCAAAGTGTACAAAGCACGATGACCCAATAAACATGAAACTTATTCAGTTATCCACGGATATGACCACACCTGGCCTGTATCAGGTCAATGTTCCAATTTGGGTTCTTTGACCCTTATGTATGTTTTACTGGATTAATAACAGGATTATTTAGGATATTTTTCATTGATTCATTGAGTCAATTTGTTATTGTCATACTGTACCTTAAAATTGACATTTGAACCCTTTACCGGCAAATGGATGCTATTGTACATTAGTTATTTTCCGCAAATGGAGGTACAGTAATGTCCATGGATGAAATGGGCACAGAAGCTGTGCCTGTGCCATCCACAGTGAATCCCAGCAGTTAAAGGGAACCAGTCAGCACGATTGTGCTGATATTGTTCCAAGCTGCACACTGAAATTCTACTGTGCAGCTCCCAGAGTATACCAGCCACGTCTGCAGCGGTACCTTTACATGGGAAAAAAAAGGTGTTTTTTTTATACTGCCATGGGAGAGGGGCGGCAACCAGTCATTTGGTCAAGGAGTCACTCGTGACTCGTCACAGCTCTCTGCTTGTCAGAATGCTCTGCGGGGATGATTGACAAAGGCAGAGAGATACCGATTATCAAACAACAGGAGCCATAGATTGCAGTGCTGCTTCACAGGCAGTGGCTGTTTCGCGCAGATGTGCCTCCTCCAGCCTAGTGGAACCACTAGGCCAGAAGAGGTATGCCTGCCCGAAACGGCCATTGACTGTGGAGCATCCCTGTCTATGTCTCCTATTGTTTGATAATCTGTGTTGAGTGTCAGCTATTGGGGAGATCTATTCATCTGTTTCTCTACACCTGCATATCAAGATTACTATAATTACACTCTATATACATACATCTTTAGTTTTTAGCAGCCATTTCCCTTAATTCCCCTATTATGTAATATTGCAATTATATCATATAACAGTTATGAATACATTTACATTTTTACCGACAATTTTTATTTCGAACCCTTAATATTCTTGCCAACACCAAGACTGTTGGCTTTCTTCTGAGGTTTTTTTTTAGCTCTTTTATGTCGGACACCGTGCAAAGTCTTCCAAGTCTTCTAATTCCTGTTATTTATGATGTATTTTGAAACATGATAGAGAACACTTGTTCATTGCTCATAGTGCTCCATATTCCTTTACCTCTCTCCATAAGATAAAGCGCCAGTTCTTCTTTTACAAGCAGCAGTCCAGACAGTTGCCATATAATTCTATGTTTTAGTACATGCCAAAGTACACAAGCACTAAATTGGACTATTGGCCAAACATTTCCTCTCATTGGAATCAAAGAACCGACCATGCTTTGATCCTGTAAAGTTCACAAAATAATAGAGAGCGGAATATTATTTTGACATAGAAAGAAATTCTAAAAGGGCAATAAACATTTTAAGCCTCCCTACAAAACGTGATAAGGATCCAGTCTTATTTGATAGGATCGGCCTCAACACAGTGGTAGACAGTTCCACCTAGGCTCTATCCCAAACCTTAATGAATACGTCAAAGCTGTAAAAAGAAAAGTGCAGTCAGCCCTTGTTAGTGATCCAGGCTAAGCCCCAGACTAAGTGTGTTTAGAGTAATTATCAATAGAACTTTACCTCTACTTTGGTAGTAGTTTGCTATGGGCAAATGACTGACTCCTACATCATCTTTACTAGTCTTCAATTCACTATTGATCTGGAAGGCCACAAGATTTAAACCTTTAAAATTCTTAAAGGGGTACTCCAGAGACTTTCTTGTTATTAATACATTGCTTTAATAAACAAAAACAGAGGAAAAACAGGGGTGCGCCTTCTGGTGTAGTACCATCACACAACAAAATATGCAGAGATCAATAGAATATCAATAGCCAACCTAACCCGGTGGAGTTGTGCTGGTATGCAGGTATGACAGTACAATAAATTTTAATATACAAGGTGCATGTCTCTTAGTGAATCCGAACCTGCACCCGGCGTACACCAATTTACATCTGCTTCCTGTGAACAGGCGTAAATCATGATAAATGATTATACACATATATAAGTTCAGTTTTTTAAAGCATTGGGCCTATAAAACCAAACTTATTTTTAAATGGTCAAAAACATTTAAGTGAACTTTGCATAAATCAGTATATGGAACGTCATAATATCTCTTATGGCAGGAAATGTCTTTTCCTACACTTTTCGGATCCTTTTAATTTTCCGAAATTCATCATGCTTTCTGAAAAACTGTTAAAATCCACCTCAAAATGGATCTGTTCACTGAGGGATATGGTTACATGTTGCCCATGGAAGCCTATGAAGGGAGAATACAGTGGGAGTTGCAAAGTGACATTGAGATAAAGAGAGACAGAGAGAAGCGAATGAAAGCTCTAGCAATTGTCACATAAGTCTCACAGCTTACTCTGCTCAGTGCTGCTCTATAATGTTCTCTAATCTATAATGCTGCTACTTCTGAAAACGCTCTTAGATCCCACTAGTTTGGTGACATCTGCCAGATGGATTTGTGCATCTTTCTTAAAAAAAGAAATAAAAGAAGAAGAATAAAAGCATGTTTGCTGCTTCCCTATAGCTCCACTGGCAGCCATGTTAAATTTCACCAAAAATGTGTATAGATAAGAAACAATTGAAAGGAATTTTATTTAATGAAACCAACCAAATGACCTATAATTACTAGTGATTTTTTTTTGTCAATACTAACTCTTAGTAAACAATACTACCTTTATGGCTTTTCCCTTACTGTTGTCATTCCCTTATATGTTGAACCTGTGATGATTTATTCATGAATCACCCTTTAGTTCCCAGACTTGTAAAATTTAAAACAATGAACTTTAAGTGATTCCGGAAGACTTTTCTCCTGAACATGTTTGGGCGTCAAACTCCTTAGACTTTAACAGTCACCTCTTGCGTTCACAGAAATGTGAGTAACATTTGTATATGTTTGAGTATTTACTCTGTCTGTATAATTTACTGGCAATGGATACATAACTGTAGATAAGTATGTCCATGTCTGCTTCCTATCAGTCTGACTAGCTGGAGTCGCTATAGAATTTATTAAAGTTTTTTTTTGTTGTATGGGGTTAATTCTTAACTTTTATCTGTTCCTTTTTACAACAACTAAGATAAAATGTCAAAACGGGTTGGCTGCCTTATGTATAACTTGAACAAATGTGTGGGAAGAATGAACACAGGCATCTTATTCACGTATATTTTTTTGAAGCTTGTATAGTAAACTAGCATGTGAGCAATGTGTATATGGGTAGAGGAGGTTGACGGACAAGTCTTATCAAATATATATCTATAAAGCTGCCAACTCCTTTAAAGCAAATGTACCACCGGTACATTGCTTTTCTGATATTTACATGGTTAGTGTTTGCTATATGGTTTGGTATTCTTACACAGTCTATGTATTATTGGTCCAGCATTAGTACAGCACTATAGCACTTTATTTCACAAGCTCACATCATGCTTTGATATTGCATACATCTCTTGTCAGGAACGTGCAGTGCCTGGTGGTTCCTTTATGGCTACTCTATGTTTTCACTAGAATTCTTCAGGAAACACAGGTTTAATTAAACTATAACTACTGTATATACAATGAAAAACTGCAAGCAATTCAAAGGCATGAAATCCAAAGTAGGCGAACAGCAACCATTTAAAGCAATAAGACTAAGGCATACACACGACTGTATTGGGGATCGGTGATATATGGATTCTTATTATGGTGCCTATGACATGAAATGAAATGGCACCTTGTTGAAAAACATGGGGGGGGCTACAGGTCTTTAATATGGAATCATACTGTACATATACATATACATATACATACTATAGAGGCTGATCATTCAACTGTTGGGGACCCTGATGGAGAAAGGGGACCCAGCTCTAGTTGGTCTCCTCTACTTTTCAACTAGGGAGCCAGAACCTGTGCAGTACCCCCTCTCCGGAAAAATTATTAGTAAAGAAGAAGGTAGGAAATAGGCCCAAGGGTCAAGGTAACACGCCAAGGGGAAGAGCGAACAATGGTCCCTTTTACCCATCATGTCAACTCGTTCAGTCCCCAAAACAACCCATGACAACATAACAGTGGTCCCATCTTGATTTTTGCTATGGACCCCCCCATCTCTTTTGTACAGGCAGGGGTGGTATTGACATTTTAAGTTATCGATTCCCCCTGATGGTGATGGGTGAAGAAGAAGCAGGGGAAGACAGCCTAGTGACGGCCATACTCTATGCTGTCTCCTCCTAGTATTAAGTGGGTGACAAGGCAGCAGGGATGGGTGGTAAGAAACACAACAATATCATCGGGCAGTACTAGTTTACTGCTCTTAACAACGGGTATGGCAGAACAAGGGGGAACCAGCTGGATCTTACCCCTTCATATAGAACTAAAGATGGTCCAAACCTGCCGAGGTTCGGGTTCGTATGAACCCGAACGCTCGGCATCAGATTCCCGCTGTCTGGCCGCTCCGTGCAGCGGGAGGATACAGCGGGAGGACCGCCTGGAAAACTGGTATACATCACATGGCTATGGCTGTATCCCAGTTTTCCAGGCGGTCCTCCCACTGTATCCAGCCTCTCCACGGAGCAGGCAGACAGCAGGACCAGTTCGGACCATCCCTATATAGAACATTGCCATGTTTCTAAGCCCTAAATGCTGTTTTGTCTAGATTTCTATAGAAAGACTGCTACCCAATAATTTTAATGTTTAAAAAGACACTATATTGAAAGCAGATCAAACCATGTATAGAATCACTGGTATTAACAATATCAGATAACTTTCACATCCAAGAAGCTTAGGACATCAAACAAGAAGTTCAGTTTGGAGGTCCAAATACGTTTCAAACAACTACTGGACATTTGCTATTGAGTCTAAAACGTGTGATTTTTCTACACAGTATTTGTCTGTTTTTTACCCAGCCAAATAGGACTAATTTAACAAACTTTTCATAAATTTGTGAATAGAACATTCACAGAATATTCTCAGAATATTTGCAAATAATTAAGCAAACAGATTAATCTCGTACTGACCAGCACCAGTTTGTGCAACTTTTTCAAAAAGTCTCAAAAGACAAATTGGGCACAAATCCCGGATTATGCAAATTTTTGCGTGAATACAGTTCAAAAATATTCACCCATCCAATTCTAGCTTATTAATAGAACTCAGACCAAAAATGGGTGAAAAATTAAATTCCTCACCTAAAAATACCACAAAGGCCTTGATAAATCAGTGTATACACGAACATAACAAAAAATAATTAAAGGTTCCATATTTTTTTATAGGGGTGTTCTGGACAAAATGGACTTTTGAGCTATTCACAGGAGAGCTCATTAGTCAATAACCAGCCTGATGCCAACACTCCCCAGTTGCGCTACACAGTGAATGGTGTATGTCTCCACTGTGTAGTGGCGGCAACACGCAGCTCAGCTCCTGTTCACTTGTGGGTAGCTCATCAGTCCATTTTGCCCGTAAGAATCATAAGCATAATACAAAGTTTTATGGCTCAAAAGGCTATAAGATAGCATATGAGAAAAGTAGAGGAACAATATATGTATGTAGTCATTTATGACAATTGCACTCTAAGGGGTCAGGGGCGTACGCCAAGCAGAAGGCGTAGATTCACCCCTTCTCTCTGGTGTGCGCCTGCCGTATCCTCTGCTTCCCTGAGGAGTGGGCAGGGGGAACTGGGGGGGGGGGCGTGACAAGGTGGGGAGGGGGTGAGGCCTTCTCCCACGCTGCATTTATCGTGATTTACACCTGCGTTCAGGCGTAAATCATGATCCATGTCTACACCTACTGAAAGGCGTAGAAGGTGGAGAATAGGGGCAGTGTTTATTTAAGACGGTCTTCATAAATCCCCCCCTAGATGTCCCTGTACGTATCAGTCATCGGCATAGAGAATTTTCAGTAGAACATATACTCTGACTGCCGTTCTCTCAATGTATGGGCTGCCTGCCCATATTTGCATCTGTCACCCCAGGACCTTGATATTTTATCAGGTATGTCTAATTAACATTGACAAAATCTGACCCCGCTGCAATAACAGTTTAGAAAATTCTAAACTTCTACAACTAAGACAGTATTTCGGAGCAGATGCCAACATGCAGCGTAGTTATTAAGATCCTGTCTACATATGGAGTTCATCTTCTGACAATCTGAACTTGATCAGATAGAAGTTAAGTGTTAAAAGCTTCTTGGACATGTTCGGGGAGAAGAACAGACTGCTAAATGGTTTCATTACAAACAGACATAAAAAAAAAACAAAAAAAACATTATGTGTGGTGTAGAAGGCTGGGGGTTACGGAGAAGCCAACTTGGCCTAGACACGTGGAAAATTAAGACTGCCTCCATGGCATCATTCGAGTTATATATTTTAACTGGCTAATTCTCAAGTTTAGTCTAAATTTAGACGTTTGTCTCATAGTGATCATATATGTAATAGGTCGGGAGGTTCTGCAGTGCATGTATAGATGGTAATATAAATGTTATTATATGTTATAAAGATGTCCACCATCTGCAAGGGCTATGTAAGGGCACCATTCCCTAGACCTATTACCTGCTTTACAGATAGAGGCTGATAAAGGAGGTTTTCCCTGGAATCAAGAATACTGACATATAGTGGTGTTTTGTTATAGTGATAACAATGAATTAAACTAGATTATACATGTGTATACAGTATAAAGATAGAATTACTTAGCCTAAGTGTTAAGTGCATGAGATTAGAATGTGACGTCTTGGGGGACTGTGACTAGTGACAATGGTGACATTCTCTGTACAACATCACTGGACAAAATAAGTAGTGAAAATAAATAGACTTCACAGCATCTTAGTATGATTGTGAAGAGAATGGCTTGAGTGCTTAACGTCTGCCTGGAGTCATTACTAGGAGGAGCTGTAGAGATTGAATGATGATTTTATATACGTATCTGTTGGGAGGAGGGGTGGATTAGTGACTCTCATTGAAGAGATCAGGGGCATATAAAGTAGAGATGAGTGCAGCAAGATTTGCTGCAAAATCAGGCCGTTCATTCACTTAATTCTGTGAAACGTCCCGTCCATTTGTTACGGAAATTAGCAAAAACCAAAATGGCGGTCGCACATGCTGTCTGGAGCATCACTGGGCGGGAGAAAGGGAATAACCATAATCTCTAACACCCGTCCAATCAGCTGCAGGCCCCTCTGTGATGTCAGCATCTCACCCTCACCCTCTATATAAGGTGGCAGTTAGAGTAGAGCAGGGAGAGACTAACAGAGTAATATAGGGACAGAGAGGAGAGGATAGGAGGGCGTGGGGGAGCTGTCAACCATGTGTCCAGTTTACCAAGTAACTGGGTGCTTATAGGAATTCACTGGGAACAGTGAAGACACAGTCCATATTATTCACTCACTGGGCACTGTAAACTTCTATTGAGTTATACCAATTTACTGAGATCAGTGAATGGAGTGTGTGCCTTACATAATCAGTGTTCACACTCCACTCCTACTATGTTATACAAGTTTGTTTTCATTAGTGAAGTGAGCGTGCACCTTACATAATCGTTGGTCAGGCTCCACTCCTACTGTGTTATACAAGTATGTTTTCATTAGTGAACTGAGTGTGTGTCTTACATAATCATTGGTTGCACTCCACTCCTAATGTGTTATACAAGTATTCTTTCATTAGTGAATTGAGCGTGTGCCTTACATAATCAGTGGCTGCACTCCACTCCTACTGTGTTATACAAGTTTATTTTCATTAGTTAACTCAGTATGTCTTACATAGTCATTGGTTGCACTCCACTCCTACTGTGTTTTAAAAATTAGTTTTCATTAGTAATGGGTCACGCTACGTTTACATTAAAATAAAATAAAAACTCAATTGAAATTAAACCCCTTCCCCCAATATGACGTCCAAGGACATCATGAAAAGCAGTGGCAGAACGCATCATGACGTCCCTGGGCATCATGGTTTCTCTGCCTCCCCCCGCTGTCCCTATCTGAGATCGGGCAGCAGGAAGAGGCTGTGTCACACAGCCCCCTCCTGCTGCCACTGCGCGGAGGGGAGCAGCGCTCCCCCCTGGGCAGTTAACCCCATAAACACCATGGTCAGTGTGACTGCAGAGTTTATGGGGAGATTCTGTGCAGCAGGTTGATCGGGTGGTAGAAGGAGTCTGCAGCACGTTGCCTCCTCCTATCGCCACTGCTGTAATTCTCCCCCCAGGCCCCCCTTATTTTCTCTTGTAATGTCCGGGCCCCCGCAGCGCAGCTGCAGGGACCTGATCGTTTGAATGAGTGTCAGTGTGTAACACTGGCACTCATTCACTCTATAATGCATTACAGCACAGCTTATGTGCTGTAATGCATTATATATGTACCTGCAAAAGTAAAACACACACAAATACATAAATAAATATTTAAAACAAATAAATTTAAATAATTAAATAAATACATAAATAAATAAATAAATAATTTAAATAAATATACACATTCCCCATCCCCCCTTTATAAATGATCCCCTATAAATTAGAAAAATTAGAAATTAAAAAACTAACCAAAATGAAAATTTTTTGTTAATCCGGCCCCTTAGAAAATATACATAAAAGCTAGCAAAACGTCACATGTACCCAAAGGTGCACCACTAAAAACGTCAGCTTATGCCGCAAAAAAAAAAAGCCCTCACATAACTCCAATGGTGAAAAAATTTAAATATTGCTGCTCTTACAATATGCAAGACACCAACAGTTTTTATAGTATAAATGCCATAAACTATAACAAAAGCTATATAAAATGGATATCACTGTATTCGTACCGACCTGATGAATAAAGATAACATGTCATATGTGATGTATACAAAACGGCGTACAAAAAAATGGTGAAAAACAGCTGCTAAATTGTGTTTTTTATTCGTACCACCTCTTAAAAAATTAAATAAATATTGATCAGGGTGTCACATGTCCCCCAGAATGGTACCGATGTAAACTTCAACTTGTCTTACACAAATCTTTTGGCACCACAAGGCCTCTGTGACATGATATAACGGCTAAAAAAAAAACTGAAATAAAAAAGGCCCCAAAATTCACCAGGTATCCGTCATATCTGCGGCCTGTGTTTGAGTCAGGTGACGCACTGCGGCCACATATGAGGGATTTTAAGAAACACTGGAATAAGTGGAATAAATATTGAGTTCCATTTCTCTGTTAGCATTTGCTTTGTTAGAGGAAAAAATGGATTAAAATGGAATATCTGCCGAAAAAATGAAAATGTTTAATTTTCCCTCCAACTTGCTTTAATTTCTGTGAAACACCCAAAGGGTTAATAAACTTATAGAATGTTACTTTGAATACTTTGAGGGGTGCAGTTTTTATAGTGGAGAGATTATGGGGGTAACTAACATACAGGCCCCACAAATCCACTTCAGAACTGCACTGGTCCCTAAAAAAATCTGAATTTGACATTTTCCTGATATTTGAAAAATCGCTGCAGAATTTTTAAGCCCTCTAACATCCTAACGAGTAAAAGGACGTTCACCAAAGGACATCACCATAAAGCAGACATGTTGTAGATGTTGCAGTAATAATTAGTTCATGTGGCATGACTATCTTTCTCAGAAAAAGAGAATTTTGAATATAAAGGATTGTAAATTTTCCAAATTTTTGCGCAAATGTGTTTTTTTTTACAAAAAAAAATACTTAGTGTATCAACCAAAGTATACCACAAACATAAAGAGGAATATGTCACGAAAGAACAGTATCAGAATAACCACGATAGTTAAAAGCATCGCAGAGTTATAACTACAAAAGAGAGAGAGGTCAGATTTGAAAAATAGGCCGTGGTCATTAAGGCCAAAACAGGCTGCGGAGGCAAGGGGTTAAATGAAATTGGCACTTATATTGGTGCCACTTAAAGTAAATGGGGATACAAAGGGGGCCACACAAGGGGAGGTAAAAGGGTACTTGAAGGGGGATTGGAACATGTTGAATGGTTTATTAGAAAGTTTTTTGTTCTACCAAGGTTCAATGCTGTCCATTGAATGATTGACTGGCTGGTTAACATTTTTTTTTATGTCATCCAATTTTTGACACTTTTACAAAAATGTGTTAAAAAAATCCTCATTCTGTAGTAGTCCCAGTATTGCAGGTACAATAGTTTGGCTGTTTTATTTAAATTCGTTAGAATTCGATTTGCAAATCTTAACAAGTTTAATTTAAAATTTGTGAACCCCACTAAATGAATTTTCAGCTGCTTCAATCATCTCTAATATAAAGGCTTATTTTAAGGCAATGCAAATTGGGAAAACAGTATGCAAATTAGCTCTCCTCTAGCGGGAAGAAAACTACAGATACACCTCCTACGAGTGTGCGGTTTGCATAGAACTATTTGCATGCACCCATCACCAGTTACTTATTCAATGGAGGAACAAGGACTATGCTCCCTGTAACTTAATGCATTGCTGACTATCTCCACTTGGTCCAGTGAATATGTTTTGCCGGTCAGAAATAAGAAATTACCGCACTACAGATTACTTCGAAAGACTTTGTGACTCTGAGGGTCCTTTTACTTACACAGATTTCCCAGATTATTAAAACCAAAGCCAGGAATGGATGTAAAAAAAGGAGAAATCTCAGTCTTTCATTCATGACTGGTTCTCTGTTTATAGTCTGTTACTGGCTTCAATAATTTGTTACATAAATCTGTCTGTGTTAAAGGACCCTAAGAAACTCTGCAATCAGAAAACATAGCTGGGTGAGCAGCGGTACACTTGATTCCCTGCCACCTGCAAAATCTGACTGATTTGCTCCATCCCAGAAGGAGAACTGAATGGTGACAAGTAAAGGAATGGATGATGTTACAGCAGCAGGGGCTGCAGGGGATCAGGGAAAGCGAGTATGAGTATTTATTTATTTTCATTTTAACTCTTCCCCAGCAAAATATAAAAAAAATGACTGATACAAGATAAACCATTTAAATGTGATATCTCCATATATGTTGTCAAATTTAAAAACCACTGTACATAGGTTCTCACATCTTCAGGTACTGTGGCTTTGTGATATTTTTTATTCGTTCTGCTTAGTTCTCCCAAAATGACAAAAAGTACACAGATATTTCTTCTCGTGTTAAGAATGCAGTTCACTATAGATTTTATCCTACTGAAAATTAAAAGTTATACTTTTAGTTCTAGTGAAAGTGAAATTCCCAGTAGAAGCTAAGCAGCTTGCCTCCGTTCCAGCAGGGTAGTTGCCACGTCATCCTACAATTGTCTTGTCTTCTGAAAGCATTGCGGGTAGCTGGCACGCTGCAGGCTGAAAGTTAATCTAAATATTTTCCCTCAGTCAATGAGTGGGTGATCTACACCTCTGCAGGAGGCTTATGTAATGTTATGTGGCTTTGAAAGGAAGAAAAACAGAATAAGTCAGACAGAAAAACAACCGTACGAAGACACATGGGCATCGTCCTCGGCCTAGGTAATGCTGACTTGCAGGCTTGATATATTTCAGCTACTACTATTTGTAAATGTTTAAAAATAGGTAGTGATATTCTCTGAGGTATAAAGGAATAGAGGCTCCTAAGCTCACCTATGAAGTTCTAAAATATACTGCAACATGTAAGGTAAGCACATCTTTTATTTTCACTTGTTTTGTGGTTTTACCTCTTGTATAATAAAAAGTTACGCAACATTGTAAACTGCTTTGGATATAAAGGGAAACTAGAAGAATTTAATCTCCTGATATATCCCTATAGCGCACTGGGCGCTGAGGATGAAGGTAAGTTTCTTAATATTTCCCTTATATTAGGAGTTTAATCCCTATGCTAATAAGTCCTTTTGGTGCACTGAAGGCGGGGCTACTACCCCCAATGCACCATTCCGTCATGGCCAGCTCGCTAAACTGATATTCAATGGAAGGGGAAGGCCGGCTGGGGCAGATCAATTAACTGATAGGCCCACCCCCAGTCCAGGAAAACATCATATTAGCATAACATCACAGAAACAGCACTGAAGGATGAAGGTAAGGAATTTACCTTGTCATTAAACTTAATGACAGTTATCAAAATGTCTGCTTGCTGTACGTCTATAATACAACTGTGTAGCGATTTACAAGATGGAATTCTAATATCCTCAGGGCCATGTTCTCACACAGCTCTTCTGCCCATATTTTGGTAAAAAGTGTCCACATTTTTTTCCTATTAACTTCTAAGCCAAAGGGAAAATGGCTGTCTTTTTAAAACACTGATTACCATTATGGTCATCGTTTTTACTCGAAATTAAGTGACGGACCCTTTCTATCAGCCACGCATAGCTCAAAGTACAGATACAAATATACACAAAATATAAACAAATATAAAACAAAAAAAACCCAACAACAAATATAAATAAAAAATAAATAAATAAAAATAAATCTAGAACTATAATGAGGGTCAGGCTCTTATCCACAATTATAAGGTGGGTCACAACACTCTCTAGCCCACATTTTTTGCAGGGGTCACAACTAGGCTCTGTCCCTGAATTCTAAGGATGGTCTCCACTAGGCTCTTACACAAAATTTTAAAGGGGTTATACAGCGCTACAAAAACATGGCCACTTTCTTTCAGAGACAACACAGCTCTTGTCTCTGGAACTGAGCAGCAAAACCCCGCCCAAGCTGGAGACAAGAGTGGGGCTGTCTCTGAAAGAAAGTGGCCATGTTTTTGTAGCGCTGGATAACGCTTTAACAGAGTGTGCATGAGGCTCTACCTTATGTGTAATAAAGGGTTATGGGATTCCCTCTTTCCCTTCAATTTTTGTTAGCCCTTGCACTTGCTGCATTGACTTGACTGGTGGCTTTACTCCTTCCCCCTTGTCAACCTTGTCTATGGCTGTCAGAGTTGATGGGGATTAAGGTGAGAGATGGGTCTGCTTTAAAGGTTTTTTTTTTCTTTTTGGTTTCTATAAAAGTAAATGTACAGAGAATGTTTCCTCACTTCTTCCCCCACTTTAAATTTGACTTTATCTTGGGTTGGGTGCACAATATTGTCAGTACAATATGTAAAAGCAGTGTAATTCAGGGACCTGGGAGTCTTTAAAGCATGCATGCTCCCCCTTCTGTGCCAGTTCCATTTCTGTGGTGTTTCCATCACTTTCGGAGGTTCTAAGGTTTACTCAACACCCTCCCCTCTGCCAAATAGGCTCTTAAAAAATGCTCGAGTCTCCCATTGACTTTAATGGGGTTTGTTACTTGAATCAAGCACTCAAGCATCGGAAAATACTTGACTCGAGTAACAAGCATTCAAGCAAATTAATACTAACTCATCTCTGACAACAATGCATGATGTATTATCTTAAGAGAGAGAGAGGAGCTGGGAAGCTGCAGACAATATACATTTTGCAGTTCTACCCAAAATTTCAGCTTCCTGTCATGGGTAAAGCATGCAAAAGCACACCGAAGCCAGTACTAATAGCGATAACACTATATTAGAAAGTTATATATATCTTGGCGGAATAGTTTTATTTAAATACAATTTTCTGATACTGGAATATCCCTTTAAGGATAGACCGGCAATTTTAAAGTAATCCCTTTAACCCACTATTTCATTGTATAACTGTGCCTAAAATATAATAAAACAAAATTTCTATAGTAAAATAAACTGCAATAAAAAGAGATTAAATATAAGTGAAAAGGAATTTACCATATGTGCGTTTAAAGATGTCTGAACTTGTAGCCTTTTTCCTATTTAAAATTACTTAAAAACGTATCCTTTACTTACTCACTGTATAATTTATATGGGCTTTAACTTGCCCCTAAAGTTTAAAAAAAAATATTGCTATCTTTATTTATTTGTACATTTTAGGTGCAGTTTTCTGAAATACTTTGATCGTAGACAAGTAGAGATATGTGCAACTTCACAAATGTCAAATGCTAAAGCTGCATTAGCCTGTATAAGAACATGTACCCCTTTAAGGGAAACTGTCAGCTAGAAAAGAAACCCCAAGTTACTTACTTGATTAAATAGCTATATAAGCAGTAAGACTATCCATATATTCATTGTAGTTGTCTGAGGCTGCAATAATTTTTGAAAATGTTTTTTAACGCAGCCTTAAAGTGTCATAGAGGAGTGGCCATGGCACTGGATCATCCGGGCAGCTCGTAGAAGATAGCAATGGTCGGCTGCAGCCGCTTCTATTCCACGGAAAGACGGCAGCAGATTTTTGCTATCATTGTCTTTTGTCTTTCAACATGTTGAATGACAACGACAGACAACGATCAACGGGTATCGTTCATTTTTATTACACGAGGCGATTATCGACCATAACGGCCGATAATTGTTTTGTGTAATAGGGCTTTAAGAGACGCATGCCTCTTACCGAATCTGACCGGCTGTGTGCCCGACCCTGTGCCCGCTATACCAAATGCACACCTGTAGATTTGAATCATGATTTATGGCTGTGAGCAGGCGTAGCTCATGATAAATGGGGTGCGGGAGGAGGCCACGCCTCCTTCCTTCCTTGGTGCCCACCCCCGCCTGCTCATCGGGCGAGCCGGGGATATGGCAGGTGTGCGAACGGCCAAATATGCACCTTCTCCCTGCTTTATGCCCCAGCCTTACGTTTAATAAATTTCCCCCATGGTGTGGAGACCCTCACTACTTGTTAAAAGGGGTGGGACACTTGTTTGGCTTTCCAGGGAAAACCAGGCCGAGATGATCGGACAAGAAGGTGCAAATTGGTCAGCAGTCGTTATTATGAACAAGAAAGTTCTTGAAACACGTCGGTGGAAAGAATTACATTTTAATAGGAACAAAGGAAGAAAACGACCTTTTAATGAAATCGATCTTATTCAAGATCATATCTCTGCTCTAGAGACTTTCATTGCACTGTTTAGGTCTTCAGGTATCATGCCAACAAAAGGCGAACTATGCTGGCTTCCTTTTCTTTACAGATGATTTCGAGCGTTTCTGCCCCTTTATTTTAGCAAACGACGTCAGAAAAATGTGTGAAAGTGATATAGTGAATAATCAGATCCCAGAGGTGTCTGGCGGGAATAGAACTACCTCTAGTATATGAAGGCCATGTGACAATGTGACAATAGACAATAATGGCATTCATATTTTATATTAATATCCCCATCGTTCATATAATATCTGTAGTAACAGCATTGGGCTCTCTATTTCATGAAACGCAAGACTTTACAAGCTACATTTTCCATGTCTTACACTTCATCACGCTGACTCCACTTTGCCAGCGACTGGGTGGATGTTTGCCAATAGCGTTCACTTTGAACACTGTCAATGGTTTGACTTCACACAGATAATCTGATAGACTTTCTTTAAACAATTTTATAGTTTATTCTATTTCACCTATTTCATTAAATGATTATCTCGCTGTTTAGAGTAGAAAGACCTTTATAACAGATTTTCCACTGATTGTATAGAATAATCCTTTTATACAATACAAAGCTTTTCCCTCGGAGGCAGATGTTAGGAGACAGTCTTATTAATAGATACTTATTCTATTGATTAAAATTCATCCAATGCCTCAAGTATACAGGAAGGATTTTGAGAAGTGGAAACTGGCACTGATGGTAACGTAACCCTGGGCACTTGTTGCTGCATTTCATTCCATTAATTACTTTAAGTGTCTTTTAATACGAAAATATTTTTGACAAGTCGCAGGTACATGAAAAATGTTTGGATCTGTTGGGGTCTAAGTTTTCAGACCCCCACCAATCTCTAGATATAACTGGGAGAAGTGAGCAGATGGGCAATTTTTTCTTTCATGCAATCACTGTCTCACTGCATAAGACGAGCTCCTTAGAAAAATGTCAATCAGCTGCTTCTAAGGCCAGGAGGATATTGTCATGCCTTATAGCGAATGTACCATCAGGTACATCACTTTAAGTTTTTAAAGTTTCTTGTTTCTAGTTTCGGTGCATGGTGTGGTCTATTACCGGGCACCGGCCTGGCCTGAAGCACTGGAGGCAGGCCTGCCCACCCCTAGTGTGACGGAAACCCCTCCCTTTGTGACGTGGCTACATTAGAATCAATGAAGCCACGTCACAGAGGGGAGGGCAGGCCCGCCCCCAGTGGTTGAGACCAAGCTGGGGCTTGGTAATAAACTGGCGCTGTGCGCAGGAAGCGGACCACGGTTCAAAAAAAGTACTTCAACACCGGCATCCCCACGCTGGTCCATTCCTGCAAAAATCTTAAAGCGATGTACCTGTACAGTAGCAGGGCGGGCAACTAACTAATAAGGGGAATAGAAGTGTCTTAGGGTATGTCCACACTACGGAAACTCGGGGGATCACCTGCCCCAGATTCCACGGCTCGCCCCCACTTGTGGCATCTCCACTGGTCCTGTAGGCTTCATTTTATGGTTTGGTAGATTCTGCCGTCCTCCTGAAGAATGAGCGGGGGTGAGCTGCGAAATCTGCGCTGCGTGATCCACCGGGATTCTGTAGTGTGGACATACCCTAAATAAGGGAAACATTTTAAAAAATTGGTTTTGTCTTGAGAAGAGAGGCTTAGGGGGAGATATGATTAGAGATGAGCAAACCTCAAACACTCTCAGGTTCGTCTTAACCCGTGCATGCAGCATTTGATTACGGGTGGCTAAAGAAGTTGGATGTAGCCCTAGGGAGTCCTCGAAAACATGGATACAGCCTATCTTAAAGCTTCAACCTTCAACCTAACCATATAATGGAGCTCATACAGGGAGATTGACATCCCAGGTGAGCCAGAGAGAGACATGCCCAGTCATACACCCCTCTCTTGTATATCTATGGATTAGTGGCGGTCTGAAAACTCAGACTCAGACCAATCACATTTTTTTACATGTCTAAGTATCAGAAGTGACAGAATCAGAATTTTTTTTTTAATGACTTATTTATGGGCTGAGCTCCAAGTAATACAATATATCCTTTACTGCTTAGTGTGCACAGTATGGATTCCTGTCTTTCAGAGGAATCCTTGCTTTTTTACTTATTTCACCCAAAATAAACTATAAAAAAGCAGATATAATGGAATCAGATTCCTTTGTAAAATTTGAGATCAATTTAATTTAGTCATACTTGACTCCAGTGTCGGACTGGCCCACCAGAGGACTGGAGGATCCTCCGTTGGCCCACCAGCTTTAGACCCTGCACAAACCTTGACTGACATGTTGTTTGTCACTGGTTCTTCATTAGTGGGCCCCCAGGATCATTTCCTCTGGTAGGCCCCAGATACCCCACTCTGACTTTGAATCATCTCTATACATAACTCATCCACTTTAAAGTAGTTTAAATAGGCTCTAGATCATGCTCAGTGCTCAAGTGTCAAAGAGACTGTGATGAGTGACAGGATGCATACCTCCCCTCTCCTCCACTTCTCACTCCTTTGACTGTTTGTTGTGTCCACCTCAGTGCTGGAAGATGCCAATCAAGGTTGGGAGGGGTGGGGGAGGGAGGAGGTGTGAATGCCCTCCTGCCCTCATGGCCCAAGGTTAGTCCTCAGAGACTATATTAGGAATACTGTATTGCTACTGCCGTCATCCCGTCTAGTAAATGTCTGTCTGTGTCTGATATATGCCATTTATATAATGTTTGTGGTAAAATGTTTTATTTGGTCAAAAAATCAATGCTGACCTCAACCACACACGGAACACTTGATGTGAACACAGTCCGGAACAACCAGGAGCACAGCTGAAAAATCCTAACATTGATAGGTAGCAATGTTATTCTGCTTGTCAAGGTAAAAGTCACAGTTACTTATATGAACATGGTAAGTCCCTTAAAATAATGTAATGGCTATCATACTCCTGTACATTGCTTTCATTTCCTGCCCAAACACTACATCTGTTGTAATAGTAAGATAGCGAGTGTTGTAATTGGGAAGGTGTGCTCTGATAAAACGAATGTGCTGGTAAAGCATAGCTTATTGTAGGATCCATACCACTCAGTTCTTCAAAACCACATCTAAACAACTCTGCATAAATGTCAACTGGTGTAGATCTTACATCTGAATATAATTTACTTCCATAAATAGATCCAAGTGGAAAAAGGAATATTTTGTGAGTATACCATGTAGGGATTTGTAGGATTAACCATATTATATTTCCACTTTCAACTTAAAAATTATTATTTTTCTTCCTATTAAAGTTTCACTTGATACTGAAGTTTTTCGTATTTCTTTTTAAAAATATTTTTTTTTAGTCCTACTTTTCCAGACAACTTCTGTACTTTACACTACGATGCCTTTATAAGAATTCTATTTGCAGAAATACTACTACTACTACTTACTACTACTACTACTACTACTACTACTACTACTTCTACTACTACTAGTAGTAGTAGTAGTAGTAGTAGTAGTAGTAGTAGTAGTATTAAAGGAGTTAGCCTCTTTATAGTAAAATTGTTCAGTGTACAGAATTATTTAGTGTACTCCCTGCACTTACTGGTAGCTGCTCCCTGTGTACCCCACAGAGCTAAAATCAGACTCCCCTCCTCCAGGCTGTGCTGTCCTGCTCTGTGGTGATTCTGTCCAAAGATGGCCGACAAGAAGGAGCATGTGACCATGCCTAGCTCCCAGTGTCCACCATTGGCATATACAGGCTCAGTGGTGGACACAGAGGGCAGGGCACGATCACATGCTCCTTTATGTCAGCCATCTTATGGACAGAATCATCACAGAGCAGGACAGCACAGCCTGAAGGAGGGAAATGTGAATTTTAGCTTTTTGGGGTACACAGGGAGCTGCTGTTAGAATATACAGTGAGTACACTGACTGATACTGTACACTGAGGAATTTTACTATAAAGTGGCCAATCCCTAAAGATTATTTGGCCATAAATATCTTATAGATGCAGATGGAACATACTGTAAATATGCCATTAACGCTCCAGATGGGAAAACTCCTTTAAGCAGTAATCACATTTGATCAGTCCCGAATGGAGACATTTTACATGGCTCTTTCTATACTTGGGTATATGGTTTTGCCTTTATGTGGAAAGAGTGCCTTTGAGCTTTTAGCGCAACATTTTATTATGTTAAAATAAAATTCTAAATTAAAACACCTAATCCTCTATTTGTCAGATTGCAGGGGGAATGATCATTAAGACATCCTTCAATGTTAATCTTGAGAGTGGGGACCTTCTTGTTTTGAAATGAAGCACCATCACTACATTCATTGTGTATGGAGCTGCTAGAGATAAAGAGCACTCTTTAACCCTTTAACGACCGCGGTTGTTAAGGGTGTTCAGAGTGGGGTCGCGCGGCGACCCCGCTCTGAACCGCCGCGGTCCCGGGTGCCGCATGAGGCCCGGGACCGTGGCTATTAGCGGGCACGGTTCGATCGCCGTGCCCACTAATAAGGTAATCAGATGCAGCTGTCAAAGATGACAGCTGCATCTGATTACCTGATGCAGCCTTTCCCTGGTGTCTAGTGGCGGAGATCGCCCCCCCCCCCCCCCCGGGACGTTGTCCCTCCCGGAGGAGCGATCCCCATGTCTTGTTCCACCTGGGGTCTGCACCGTAATGGCGCTGATCCCGGCTCGGCAATGGGTTGCTTCCGGCTGCAGCGAGTGCCTATTTCATCGATCTATGCTGCATATCTATGTAGCATAGATCTGTATGAGAGATCAAAAATAGGGTTAATGGTTCTGTCAGTGAATCTCTAAACTTGGTTAAAGTCAACTGGGACAAGGAAAAAGCAAGGGAAAAAAGAAGAGACATAAGAAAATTACAGATGAACTGCACCTGAGGGCTATTCTAAAATAATAATAATAATAATAATAATAATAATAATAATAATAATAATAATAATAAATAAAGAAATTTTATTTATTTATTTTTTACCCATCAACCATACATGTAAATTCTTCACAATATTGGGTGCAGACTAGTTTCCAAATTGTGATACATGGTTACTGGCTAGCACTACTGGCTATCATGTTTAGATAATGACAAATGGGTTTTTGTGAGCAATTCATTTTCTTTCCGGAGCAGTGGATATAGACGCTGAATAAACTAACCCTGTCACTTACACTTGGGAATGACGGCTAATTATTAAGTGAGATGGATAGCTGCTAATTCCATTCTACTTTACAACGTGTGTCCAGATAACTGTGAGAATCTGATAACGTTTGGCCAGAAATGGAGCGCAGACATAGCAGCAGATTGCCGCATACCAGACATTTCTTTACAAAAAAGATCAACACACTATATTTATGTATTCAAATGAAAATATCATCAGTTTCTTAAAAAAAATATTTGGTATTTTCTTTTACTAAATTTCAACTCCATTTAGAGTCAAACGGACATCTGAGATCTGCTGGCTGAGAATTTTTAATTTTAGGCAGCATTACCTTATTTTAATATGGCAGGCTAATATTAACCTTCCTAGTTAGAGGTATTTTATTTAGTTTTTTTTCTTATGTGACATATCTAAAATAACAGTTTTTTCTTTCGGGACATATTGTCTGAATAGTCTTCGGCATTCCTGACCTCTGTCTCTTTATATCCACTGGGCTTGAGTAGCTATGACCACATAGGCATGGGGTCCACGTGGGATTTCTTTGTCACTCAGCAGTGATATTTAGTTGCATGTATAATATTAATCAACCTGGACATTACTAATGGTTTTTTACTAAAAATTGCCTATAGAAGGAAAAAATTGCACTAGAAGAAAAATATTTTCATGAGTCACATCCCATGGTTTCCTTCACCTTTAACCCCTTTAAATGGTAACTATTATTCTGCTTGCACTGCAAGATACTCTTTCAAAACTCTAGGAGGTACATAGTCCGTTCTAAAGTGCCCTAGAATTGTATTGCAATACACTTACAATGCAAGTCTATGGTTCTCCTAGCAGTTCTGTAGAGTGCTCGCAATAGAAATGGACTATGTACCTACCGGAGTTTTGAAGGAGTGTTCTACTGCAGAAGAGGAAAGACATTAACGCCTTAAAGCGAACGTACCATTAGTACATTCACTTTAAGTTGTGCACATGAATAGAATGGCGCCGATGCGGGGAAGTCGAGGCTGTGGTCCTTTTTTTTAACCCCGCCCCGGTTGTCGCTTACTGAGCACTGACCTGGGCTGAAACACTGGAAGCTGGCCAGTCCGTCCCAGTGGGAGGAAGCCCCCGTCCCTCTATGATGCAGCTTTAATCAAAGGAGTTGCGTCATAGAGGGGAGGGGGTTTCCTCTGGCCCGCCTCCAGTGCTTAGGCCTGTGATGGTGCTCGGTAATAGACCGGTGCTATGAGCGGGAATCACAGTTCAAAAAAAGGACCATGGGACCGACTTCCCTGCGTCAATGCCATTTTATTCATGTGCAAAACTTTAAGTGAGAGATTTATCAAACTAGTGTAAAGTAGAATTGTCTTAGTTGCCCGTAGCAACCAATAAGATTCCAATTTTCATTCCACCCAGGTGCTTTGAAAAATGAAAGGTGGAATCTGATTGGTTGCTAGGGGCAACTAAGACAATTCTACTTTACACCAGTTTAATAAATCTCCCTGTAAGTCTTTAGTCTACTTGATATACCAGTCTCCACTCCACGTTTTATGTTTCCACTGCATCCTTTTGCTTTAGTTCCAGAGTTTTTGTGATCTTCCCCTTTAAGAACTGTTGCTTTCCTTCCTATAGCTTTCCTTGCTGTAATAATCTACTTATAATTGCATCATGATTTATCTTTCTTTACAATGCGAGTTCTGGTATATTGCAAATTCTTTGCTTTACCAGTCTATACACCAGATATTTAATCCAGTATCTGCTGATGTAAGCATGTAAGCTATACAAGCCTCACATCCTTCCATTACCTCTTCATTGTCAATATCAGACTCATTTTCTTCTTGCTTTCAGAACTCTTAATCGTCTTTGACACTTCTCCCTATCTGCACCCATTCTGAGTCATACATTAGACTCTTCCCCACCTTTCAGAGCTTTAAGTGTTCCCTGAAATCACACCCCTTTAAGGAATTTTAACTGACACCCCTTGACTTCTGCACCACCCAAGGCTAACTGGGACCACCCGGGCAATTTCATATAATTCTTCTACACTATTATTTTATTATTTTACATGTGATTTCTAATATTTTTTATTATTATTGTAAAGGACCCTTGAGTTCTAGCATAAAGTAATTGATATATTTGATTAGTTTGCTGATGATTCATCATAGAATAGGACTGCAGAGGTAGGGCATTTATAAAATTAAAGGGGTACTCCGGCGGGTGGGCTTTTTTTCGATCTGGCCGGGGAGGAGGTGGCTGAGGGCAACGACGTCCACTCACCTCCCCAGTTCCAGTGGCGGGTCCCATATAACGGAGCTCCGGCCCCCATTACCCAGCCGCTTTCTAGGATTCCACCTCCGTCACTGACTGGCCGAGCGGACTTGAAATGTCACGTCTCAAGTCCGCGTCAGAGACCAGGAAGCGGACAGGCAGCGGGGACCGGAGCTCCACGATACGGGACCCGCCAGTGGAACCAGGAAGTTGAGTGGACGTCACCTCCTCCCCGGCCACATCGAAACCCCCCCCCCCCCGCCGGAGTACAGGGCTTAGGCTCCAAGGAGCTTAAACGGGGTTTCTCACTATTAGAAGTTATAGGCTATCCACAGTGGGCTACAGGCCTGCTAAGTCACAGTGGGCAAAGTCCCCCATCAGAATAAAGCGGTGGTGCACGTGTGTGACCGCTATGCCATTTATTCTCTAAGAAGCCGCCAGAGATAGAAGACTACAGAACTCAATTACCTGTTGCTTAGAGAATAGAGAATGAACCTAGTGGCACTCTTGGATATGCACTGCCACTCCATTTTGATGGGACACCTGATTCCTGTTCTTGAGATTGTGGGGGTCCCAGCAGGCAGAGGTCCTTGCAGTCAGAATGTTTTTTCCTATCCCGTGTATAAGGGATAACGTCTACTAGTGGGCCAATCAAAATGTCAAAAGTTAACATGCTTATCTCCTAAAAATTCCGGTTCACTTCCACCCTGTAATGCTGTCCCATCTCTTTCTCACTTAACCCTGCCACCAAGCTGCCACCTTGCAACCAAGAGTCAGAAAATCACCTCTGAAGCCAGAGATTGGTCATGGGGGTCAAGGGAAGGAGGGAAGGGGTATTGTTACACCAAGGTATTAAAAAGGGCACGGCTGTGGTATTTAAATAGACTCTGTCAGTAAATTTAAGCTGTCCTATCTTAGGGTAGCATAAACTAGTGACAGAGAAACTGAACAACATGATGCATTACTTACATATCCAGAGATATCCTCCTGAATAACATGGACAATAAGTAGTCCTCTCCATTATGTGCATGAGCCCAGTAGTCCTGGATATTCATGAGAAGAAAAAAAGTCCACCCACCAGCTTATGATTGGCAGTTATTTATCTATGCTGTGTATAGGCAGTCAACTGTCAATCAGCAGCTGGAGGGGAGGGGTGTGGCAAGAAACCTATTCTCCTGCATATTAGGAGAACAGCTGAACAGAATGACGTGATTAAGACACTAATCTGTTGAGCATTTCTATCACTAGTTTATGGTGCCCTCATTTAAGGCAGCATAAACCTAGTGACAGTTTCCCTTTAAAGATGAATATAGTAGGTGTAGTTATTTTTAGCTTCATTTCATCAAAGGGGTATTCCCATTTTAGATCAAGTTAAATATTTTTGCAAATACCTTTACTTGTCTCCTTCTCCAATAATATGTATCTGTTACATTAGTAAATCTCTTTTCCACCCGCATTTATGTTGCCGCTTAGATAGGAAATTTACTCTGAGTGTCTTGCACCACAATTGTCATTTATAGTATCCATCTCCAGCACAGAGAAGAAATTCTCACACCCACACTACAAGTTTTCCCAGTGTACTAATAGCCCACACACTTTCAGCCCATAATCCACATCAAGCAACGTATTCAAAGATTGGCTTTACTTACATAAAGTCTCAATTTAGTGGATTACAATGAACTACTGCGATGAACTGACTCATTCAAAGGGAACAAACAAAGAACAAGTTGGGTTTTATTAACATTTCAATTGTCTCCGCGATCTGTGTATTTAATATTAGCATGGGTATGGTGAATACATGTGGGCATTAAATACGTAAAATACAGAATGTAATGACCATATTGGCAGCACTGCATTGGTTTATAATGTCAGTGCCTAAGGGTATGAAATATGACATTGTTACAGTGTATGGGCTATTATTAAATGGGTTCTTAAAAAATAATCGAAGTATATAAATTAAAAAATTATGATATGATTAGATATATTCACATTTTAGTGACCTTATTGGAAGGGTTGGTCTTCTTTGCATTTGTTTATATGGATGGAATATGTATGTGGCATGGGTAAAACATCATTGCCCTCAAGTTGTAATTATGTATAGAAATCAGCTCACCTGAGAGTCATGTTCCAAGATCTGCTACACGACTGCTGTATTTCTGGAGGGTGCATGTACATGAAGCTTGGAGGACTGCCACATTGTACAAGGTAAGTCCAGCACCCACATGAATATTAAAAGAATGGTAAACCTTTATTTAGACATACATGAATTTAAAATTACAGCTAAGCATCCAGCCAACGGGTTTCCAACACTCATATGTTCTTATTCATAGTTGGTGCTTTATGTTTAGAACAAACTCTCAGACATAGCAGCAGTCGATGACATTATAGAACGGAACTAGGCAGTGAATCTTTCTCTGTCACACTTGGGCAGTATAAATACTGGGAGCTCATCCGTCCCTTAGGTAAGAAGAGGAGGAGGAACACTTTATACACTATATAAACTTTATATGTTAAAATAGGTATTTTTCTCTAATAAGATATATTAATGCGTTTCTTATTTTCACTTTAATTATTGATTTATGCAAATTCTTGAACAGTTACTCTTTGAGGTCTTTGTATATGGCAAGAAAAAGCATTTAACATTTCACTATTAATTATTTTTATTTTTTGCATGATTCTATTTGCATTTGTTACACTGTATGTGGAAAATGTATACCTTCTTAAAATTTTCTATTTTTCTTTTCTATTACTCTTTACTAGTGATATTCAGAAGGGTTATAACGATCATTTTCGAACATATTCGAACTTACGAACGTACACAACTGCCTAATGTATTCTTTGCACCTGATAATCTGTGTAAACATACGCTTCTACTGCATCTTTGTTATTTGTTCGTGAATGTTTGGTGAACACGAATTTTGTGTTCGGGAACCTATCCGAACATTGGGATGTTTGCTCATCACTACTCTTTAGGGATAAGAAGACATCATTAAATAATCACTGACATCCCATAGTCCAGTATCAGGGTCATTTGTTCCTTTGACCAGCAAGATTGATGTCCAAGAAACCTAGCAGGACATTTTTTGTATTCAGATGACCCTAAGTGATCCCAGGCTCAGACACATTAATACAGTAGGCCCCAAAAGCCCATTTGACATAAAATTTGGATTGAATCACTCCTTACTAGAGATGAACGCAACTCGTTGCTGTATCCATGTTCTTCTGCACTCCCTAGGGCTATATCCAATTTCTTCAGCCACTGTGTCAGGAATGTGCAGTAGCCTGGTGTGAACTGGGCCTGTTTTTGCTTGTTTTTGTGTGACACACCCACTTGCTTCCAAGCTTCCGGCAATGCAGGAGTTACACAGAACTCTGCTAGACTTTATTGCTGCAGCTGAGCAAGTCTTTTGATTGACTTTTTTCTCTGCCTGTCTGGAACCTTGAGGATCAGAACCCCGGTCCAATTGGGATCTGACATAATCGACATAAAAGAAAGCTGAGCCAGTCTCTCATTGCTGGCTTTTTAAGGTTCATACCCTGATCCCAGCTCCCCTTGTCTATTCCTGCGATCCCCGTACATAATTCCTCTGCTCGATTTACCTGGTATCTGACCTCCCGCCTGACCTTTGACTATCCAATTGTTTACTGATTTTGTACTGCATTGTCCATTTGGTTTTTACTTTGGCTTGTTGACTCTCCTTTGTGTTTGTTTGTCTGTCTTGTTCTGTGTTACACTTACACCAGAGCAGGGACCGCCTTCAAGGTTGTCCGCAGCTGCCTAGGGCCGTTTGAGGCAAGTAGGTAGGGACAGTGGGTGGGTTCAGGCCTAGGGTTCACTGTCGTGTTTTCTCCCTGCCGCCCCTGTCTTGACACACCGGTATTCAAATGCTGAACAATCGGACTTGAGCAGGTTCATCTCTACTTGTATGCTATGGCGAAAGCATTTATGAAACAAGAAAAAGTTGATATGTAAGGAAGCCCAGGCCCACTTTTTAGTACAGTGTGGTCCATTTTGTTTTTTTTACTCCTCTTTTTTTCTTGTAAAACTATGACCTCAATGAGTCTAAGGAAAGGGTGGGATTTTCAAGTGCCTTATAAACAGAAGATAGAAAATAGATGCAGATTATTTTGGTAAGTAGGATGTAAGTCAAGGTTCACATATTTGAAATAATAAAGCATAACTAGGAAGTGACTGTTTACTCGTGAATAATGGAGCTTTCCACAAGGAGAACAAGGCTTCCTACTGACATGAGGGTCATAAAAATAGGCAGACTATTTTAGACATCTGGCAAATATCTCACAATGTGTAAGGCAGAATAGTCAGTTCAAGAGTAAAAATTTTTTTTATCTATAAATCTCAGACTAAATTTAGGTACACATAGGGAATACATAAAAAAGGATTCACCACTGTCTGTTACTTGGTAAACAAAGCATCAAGACAATCTACATTGTTAAAAAATATATGAAATGAAATGACAGTACATCTCTGATGATTTCTCACCCATTAAGAATAATTGTTCCCTTAGGGGCAGATGTAATACAGATCTTATTTATGTGTAAGACTGTGATAATGAATAATATATATGGCTTTGAACTAAGAAATGCAAGGAAGACATGGAAGGGAAATTGAACTTGAGAGAACAGATGAAAAAAGCCTTGATAGTCAATATTGATCAAAATCACAGAACGATGAGAATAATACATATAACAAATTATAGAAATGCTGTAGTTTTAAAGGGGTACTCCAGAGAAAGAAAAAAGTTTTTAAATCAACAATCAGATCAGTGCTGTATTGCTATGGGCTGCTGCAGCCCAGATCTATGGATTAGCGAGCCGGGATCAGTGTCAGTGTGACGCTGAAGCGTAATAAGATGAAGAGATCCCCCCTCTAAGATTCTATCATGTGAGGGGGGGGGGATATCCCCTACTAGACACCACAGAAGGCTATTTAGAGCCATTTAAATGCAGCTGTCAGTTTTGACAGCTGCATAAAAATGGCTAATTAGTGGGCACGGGAATTGGACCATGCCCGTTAATAGCCACAGTCTCAGGCTGACCCCTCTCTAAAGCCCCCCACCCACAGCAGAATGTACAGCTATGTTCTGGTTTGGGAAGGGGCTAATATTAATAGGATGATTCTGAATATAACTGATTATATATGGAATAAGGGTGGACTATACAAACATTGGAAATAGATCAATAGATATTACTCTTTCAGGTAAGTTTCCATTTTGTCCTAATAAAAATTTGATCTGTGAACCCTCCTAACTAGTGGTGAGTGAACTTGCCGAACTGTTCAGCTTTGGCAACATTCTCTGAACCTGAATGATCGGCATTTGACTCCTGGCATCCGGAGAAGATGGATGCTGCCCCAGGCATTCCTGGAAGACATGGATGCAGCCATGTATCCATGTTTTCCTGGCTGCCCTAGGGCAGCATACAACTTCTCTGGATGCCGGGGATCAAATGCTTAGTGTTTGGGCTCGGCGAACGTTGTCTAACCCGAATGGCTTGGAAGTCTGCTCAACACTACTGCTGGCCCTTTAGTTAATACTTGTATTCCCCATGGATTTACAATTCTAGAGCATTTTTCCTAGAGCCTTGCATTGTTTTATCTCCTGATTGAATTGACAACTGAAAGTTTCTATTGTCCATGACAATGGGGTGATAAATTCTGTCACCGTCAGCTTACATAGGACAGTGGCAGAGTTTGTAGGATCACGTCCATTGACGACGGCGATATCCACACCTCGTTGTCAATTTTTGCCTACATTTCCAGGAAGAATGAAAAATAAACAGAATGTAATTTACTAAAATAGACGTGTAAGGAGAGATACTAGTTCTTCTTCAGGATTAGCCAAATCTCTGCTTTCTATAAAATCTCATTCTTGAAATATCTCCTAATCCCATCGCTTTCCAAATGGCCCCATAAACACTCAGCTAACAGGTTCAAAGAATGCCATGCCATAAATTATCTATTTATTAAGAAATTTCTGGATGTCAACTTCCTTTGGGATTTCTGTGATTCATAAAGAAAAAAATCCCCTTAGGTTCTAGTTAGCAATAATCTTACAACCTCTTAAACAAAGGAAGAGTTTCCGCCTGTAAAGAATAGACAAAGCCACATCGCACATCCGAATTTCCCCTGCCTCGGGGACTGAGAAAGGTGGAGAGGCGAGTTCTATCTAGTTTTTATAATAACATTCAGAGGAAAGGAGCTACACTTTTTCAGATTCTTCTCGGCCTGCATTAATGAATTGGCTTGTCAGCTCTTGAAACGGAGTCGAGTGCTGCCTGTTCTGTGCCAGTAAATGTCTCACCTCAAAACTCCATGTTAGAATATATGAAATTATTCACGCTGTGGCCAAGGGAGCTTCTAAAAGGTGGTCTCGCTTGTAATCAGACCCTGCTGATAGGCTTTGGCAGCTAGTAGGGATTGAGCCCAGGCAGTCATCTCAGCTATTTAAATAAGTCACAAGCGATTAGACGTTACCAGCTTGGTTTGCTTTATTTTATTTACTTAAGGGTCAGGTGGTCAGGAGCAGGTTTCGGACCCTACTAGGAAAAACAAACCTGCTCCTAAGAGTATCACCCTCCCAAACGTCCAATATATCTAATACTCTTGAAAGAAGGCCTCAGACTCGTGTTTAATGGATAGAATTGGGTAGAAGCCAACATTTTTCTCTCTCTTTTTTTTTTTCTTTGCTGGGAACCAGAAATAACAGTAGCACACTTAGAAAGTTCAGGGAAGAAGTAATGAGGCGGTGGGTTTGTGTAAAAATAAAAATGCTAATTGAAACTTTTAAAGGTGAGTGCAGGACCGAACAACTTTACACACTTGTCATCTTTTATGGAGTATCCAGTAAATGGGCCTCAATTATATATTAAAATATTCCAAGTGTCTTAGACTTCAATCTTTCTGTATATTGTGAAAAATCTATTATCTATCTATCTATCTATCTATCTATCTATCTATCTATCTACTGAATATCTAATGATCTAATTATTTATCTCCTGTCTGTCTGTCTGTCTGTCCGTCTATCTATCTATCTATCTATTCTACTTGGAGTGCTGCGGTTTTCTACCTTTTTTATCTTTCTATCTATCTATCTATCTATCTATCTATCTATTAGCAGTACTATATAAACATTAGTATTACCAATACAAATATTAAGTAAGTGAATGAGTGATAAGGACCAACCAAGGGTGGGAATTATAGAAGTCTATGGCATATTAAGTGCCCCTCGATCTATGGCATATACTAATATTGTCTGTATTGGTAAAGTGTTTTTTTGAAGAGGTCACCAAAAAGCATGGGAAGTCCTATATGCAATTCAGGATCCACTGGGACAAAATGTGCAACATAGTGCTACTCAAGAAAGAAAGTGAGTTTTCTATCTGATGCCACCTATTGAAGGTAATATTCCTGAAAAAAGCCAGTGCTCAGCTTTGCAAGAAGCCGAGAAACAAGACCCAGGACTATTAGCAAGAATCTCTCCCAGAAGAAAGAGTTACCCAACTGGATAACTCTTCCTCTGCGGAAGATCCCAGTTTGGGTTTTGAAACTCTTTAAAAGCATTGATAAGCAGTCCAACAGGTGGCACCAGAGAGCAAGTCACTTCCTTCTAAAGGTGGTGTACTTTACATACTTATGTGTAATGTCCAGGAGGCTTTCCCCAGCATGACAAAAGACCAGGCAAATCCAGCCCATGTCTTTTTTTTTATCACCACCCTAATGCCTTCTTGCATCTATTTAACTGACAGTCATTATAAAAAATTGGAAATAGGCTGGACTTACCTGGACTCTTGCTCTGGTGGGAAAGCCCCTTGGGCACTTAACGTTGCTTAGTAACAAAAAGGCTTATATATCTTCAATGGAGAGGATAATTAAACTATAAAAAGGTATTCATGGAAACACAATGACTAGCCCTATCAAGCCATGTAACTCCTGTTTTCCTGCTGACAGGTTCACTTTAAGGCCATATAGGTAAACTGTGCATGTATGTAGCACTGTATAATGCATTTGTGTCTGGATATTCTTGATGGTAATTGCTGCTACACTTATTATTTTATGGGTGCTATGTTTGGCACTATATAAGACCCTGCAGTATATAGCTAACATCTTATGGGAAATTTGTTAATGTTATTTTATGTGGATGGTATGATATTTGAATGTTGTAGGGGGCACTGCTGTTAATATTTTTTGGGGGTACTGTGACCATTTTATAAAGGGCACTGTTTTTGGCATGTTACATGCCTCAACTGAATATCCTTTTAAATTATTTAGCAATTCTCCAGAAGAGCAAGTTCTATTGCCCTTGTATGATATTTTTTTAAGAAATAACATACCCTCTATTAGTAATAATTAATATTTCATGTACAGTACATATAGAAACACAGTAAAAGTCAGAGGTGGTACCCAAAGAAAACACAACGTGAAACCTTTAGTGCAAATCTTATTTTTTGCCAATGTCTCCTTCCTGCCACTTAGGCATAGCCGTTCTTGGAACGGAAAGCTTCCTCTCCTTTCAGTAAGAATTTAATGCCAAAAACTTGAAGCCATCTGTTTTGATATATTGATGACATGGGTTGAGATTTCTCTGCAGGACGTATCCCCAGAGTGGTCTATAATAAAACTCATTCCAGCAGTCACCATTGTTGGAATCTTTTTAGTGCTTCGTAAAGTTTTCCGCAACTCAAGCAGTGTTGAAAAGATCCAGGTACCAAGGGACCCCCAGCAATGTCCTCCGTGGATCACGGCATCTTAGGCTTGGAGTATGGGGTCTCATTTTTGACTAATGGTAGACATAGGACAACCATTTACTTTCCCTGTTCCCTCTTCTTAACTATAAACAGATCATTTAGAAATTTTAGCCTTGACTCTCCAGGTATTATTCATGTAGGACGGATCTTTCATTGGGTTCTTTTCGATAAAAATTTGAGCATTTGTAATTGTCACACGGTTATTATTCTTACTTTTGTTGATAGATTTTTAGAAGTAATAACAAAATAAAGCACTGCCGTCTGGAACATTTCCTGTATCTTATATAAGACATGCAGCGACAGCGTATAGTTATTAAACAAAACTACTCTTCATGAAAGACTATGCTGGGCTAATTTAAGATTTTTGTCCTTTAATATTAGGAAGCTTTAGATGTGGGCAGCAAATCTATTTTTACTCTACTAAGGCAAGGTTCACACTGCGTTTTCAGCATCCGTTTAACGGATCCGTTTTTTGCAAAAAACTGATGCATTTGTGTGCATCCGTTTTTGATCCGTTTTTTTCCATTGACTTCCATTATAAAAAAAAAACAGATCAAAACGGATGCGGTTTTTTTTTTACGCACAATAAAGTACTGTTGACACTACTTTTTTGACCGCTAAAAAAAAGGATCCGTTAAACGGATTGCAAAAACGTAGTGTAAACCCACCCTTATTGTGGTTTAAGGGGTTTGATAGTTGAAAGCAGCATTTTATTATTTGGTAAACTTTGTAGACATATTTTAATATTTAAAAAAAAATTGAAAATCATATTTTATGATTTTTAAATAATGCATTTAATTGCATGAAATAACTATTTGATCATTCAGGCTTTCACAGACTTGTTTTTTTTGTTCAAGAAGCTCCTTCTACTCTGCACTCATTCCCTATAGTAATTGCACCTGTTTGAGCTCACCTGTCCACACAATCACACTCCAACCTCTCCATCATGGTCATGACCAATAGCCTGTATTTTAAACAGAAGTTGAAATAAAGTACCAAGTCTTACTGGACTGCTAGATTGCTTGTTTCTTACAAAATTGTAGACATACACAAGGCTGGGATGGGCTACAGGACAGTTTGGAGAGAAGGCCACACCTGTTGGTGCAATTATTAGGAAAAAACACACAAACACAACATGACTGTCAATCTTCCTTGGTCTGGGGCTCCATGCAAGATCTCGCCTCGTCGGGTTAGGATGATTTTGCAAAAGGTCAGGAATAAGCCCAGAACTACACGAGAGGACCTGCTTGATGACCTGAAGAGAGCTGAGACCCCAGTTTTAAAGATTACCATTGGTAACACACTACTCCGACATGGATTAAAATCTTAAAGGGCATGCTCACGCCAACACATGTCCAGGCCCATTTAAAGTTCACCAATGACAATCTGGATAATGCAGAGAAAGCATTAGAGAAAGTCATGTGGTCAGACAAGACCAAAATAGAACTCGCCATGTTTAGAAGGAGGAAAAGGATGAGTAGAACCCCAAGAACACAGTCCCAACAGTGAAACATGGTGGAAACATTATACTATCATACTATCGTAATAATGAAGTTTAAGGGACAGGTGATTAATCGAGCCTTATGAAGGCTTAGTAGACAAGTGCTGATCACCATAATCGGTGTTTGTTATTGTGAGTTCATCGACCCATGTGAAAAGACCAAGGTTGTGACTTGCAAGTGTTCTCTGCAATAAAATCAAGATTCTCATATGAGGGAACAGGTAAAGATCCACCCCAGGAGTGGCCCAAAGTTAAATCTGTTAAGTGGCTCAGTGGGTCCACAAAAAGAAGTAAATACATTTCCAGCAAAAAACAAAAACAAAACAAAAAACAAAAAACACTGTTTCCTACCTCCGACCTATAAAGTCAGGGCTGGCAAATGTTGAATCATCATGTTTTTTTTTTTGTTTTTTTTGATGATTGAATGAAACTCGAGAAATGTATCAGTATATTCTATCTACAGAATATAATAAGTAGTATACATTGTACCTCCTTGTCTTCTATATTTTAATTGTAAATCTCCTTTAATACCTAATGAATATTTTAACGTTTATCCAGAAGTTATGATAATTCCCATCAGCCATAATACAAATAAAAGCCCATTATGATAGGATTCTCTTTTAGTCGAGAAGGAACAGATAGACAAGCCGTAAATGCCAGGTTATTCTTCACATGGCAGTTCTGTGTGAATAGAATAGGCATTGTATAAAACTAATCCTGATGAAACCTCCCTTGAGAACGCACAATTTCCCTTTCTAAAGTGTGGAATCCAGTCTGCACTTACAAAATGTCTCATAGCAAGGCCCTTTTATGTTTGTGTAAATCTGCCATTTGCTTCTAGATACTCTAAGCTCAACCTTTTGAAAGGTAATGGTAATCTCAGTTTCACAGAGGATAATGATTCCACCCACAAAGAATCTGTTTGATCTCACTTTTATATATTTATCTACCTTCTGCCACTCCAATAAGCACTCCAAACTGTTTGCTTCTAATTTTCTGCACAGATAAAATGGACTGGTCAGCTTCCTGCCCTCACGTTTTTCTTATAAACTTTAGTAAGTGCTTCCCGTTTCATCCAGATAAGACTTTTTTTTACTATAGATGTTTGTCTAAAATTCCTGGACTGTCTGTATTTTGATATAAAAAAAAATAATGGCAGACATGTAACCAGCTACCCAAGGAGCCCAAACCATGAATTCATAGCTCTAAGGAGCAAGGATGAGAAATTATATCGAGAGTCGAGAAATGCGATGGGTGAAGTCAACAGATTTCACTCCTCCAATGATGTCACCCAGGCCGCATTCCAATTTGTTGAGCATCAAATAACTACACAAGGATGAGCACATAAAGGATCAACCCTGTCTTTAAGAGCAAAAACAGTTGCCTAAGGTGTGAGCTATAATTCTGCTTTGTGAGAACCTTCTGAGGATAGCGGCATTAACTTGTCTTGCCTAGTCGATCGATGACAATGTGCCTATGTCGTAAGTATCATTCATCAGTGTTGAGTAGCATTGGATTCATCTCATCAAAAGATAACTGTAGGCTCTTCTAGGTTTTAGTTTATATTTTTAAATAATGCTTAAAGGGAACCTGTCACCCCCCCCCCCCCCCCCCCCCCGTGCCGGGGTGACAGACTCCCCACCCCACGCTACAGCCCCCTATACTCACCTGATCCCGCCCGGGTCCCACTTCTGGATCCGGTCGGGTCACAGAGATCTCAGCCGCTGCAGCTTGTTAGGTGGTGCTTGGTGGTGGTATTACAAGGTTGGGCAGGTGTGTCTAGTGGTGGTGGTGTTACAGTGTGGGCAGGTGTGTCTAGTGGTGATGGTTTTACAGTGTTGGTAGGTGTGTCTAGTTATGGTGGTGGTGGTCTTACAGTGTGGGCAGGTAAGTCTAGTGTTGGTGTTGTTAGAGTGTGGACAGGTGTGTCTAGCGGTGGTGATGTTACATTGTGGGCAGGTGTGTCTGGTGGTGGTGTTACAATGTGATCAGGTGTGTCTAGTGGTGGTGGTGTTACAGTGTGTGCTGGTGTGTCTAGTGGTGGTGTTGGTGGTTTTATAGTGTGGGCAGGTGAGTCTAGTGGTGGTGGTGTTACAGTGTGGGCAGATGTGTCTGGTTGTGGTGTTACAATGTGGGTTGGTGTGTCTAGTGGTTGTAGTGTTACAGTGCGGGCAGGTAAGACTAGTGGTGGTGTTACAGTGTGGGCAAGTGTGTCTAGAGGTGGTGGTGGTGTTACAGTGGGGCAGGTGTGTCTAGTGGTGTGGTGGTGTTATAAGGTGGGCAGGTAAGTCTAGTGGTGGTGGTGTTACAGTGTGGGCAGGTGTGTCTAGTGGTGGTGGTGGTGGTGTTATAAGGTGGGCAGGTGTGTCTAGTGATTGTGGTGTTACAGAGTGGGCAGGTGAGTCTAGTGGTGGTGGTGTTACAGTTTGGGCAGGTGTGTCTAGAGGTGGTGGTGTTGTTACAGTGTGGGCAGGTGTGTCTAGAGGTGGTGGTGGTGTTGTTACAGTGTGGGCAGTTGTGTCTAGTTGTGGTGTTACAGTGTGGGCAGGTGAATCTAGTGTTGGTGGTGTTACAGTGTGGGCAGATGAGTCTAGTGATGGTGGTGATCAGTGGCGTAGCTATAGGGGTCGCCGGGGTCGCCATGGCGACCGGGCCCCTACGCTAGGGGGGCCCGCACGGCCCCCCTTGCCACTTGTGACACTGTCACTTTAAGCATCCCGAGAAGCTGCGGCCGCGCAGCTTCTCGGGATGCACAGATCGCTTTGATGTTCCGCCCGCACAGTGAGCGGGCGGAACATCAAAGCGATCAGAATACAGGAGAAGGACCTGTCAGCGTCCTCCTCCTGTATTCTCTCCCATAGGCTGCCGGCACTTCATACCAGCAGCCTATGGGACGCCGGGACGTGACCCCTCCGGCAGGCGTGATCATGTGACGTCATCACGCCTGCCGGAAGTCCCGTCCCTGCGGCTCGCAAGATGGAGCCCGAAGAGGAGGAAGAGCTGCTGCCTGCAGCCACAGCGCGGATTAGGTGAGTAGGATGTTTGTTTTTTTAGGGGCACCTCTGGGGGCATTATTAGTTCTTGAGGGCACCTCTGGGGGCATTATTATTGTATGGGGGCACCTCTGGGGGCATTATTATTGTATGGGAGCACCTCTGGGGGCATTATTAGTTCTTGGGGGGCACCTCTGGGGGCATTATTATTGTATGGGGGCACCTCTGGGGGCATTATTAGTTCTTGGGGGGCACCTCTGGGGGCATTATTATTGTATGGGGGCACCTCTGGGGGCATTATTAGTTCTTGGGGGGCACCTCTGGGGGCATTATTATTGTATGGGGGCACCTCTGGGGGCATTATTATTGTATGGGAGCACCTCTGGGGGCATTATTAGTTCTTGGGGGCACCTCTGGGGGCCCTATTAGCTCACGGGGGCACCTCTGGGGGCATTATTATTGTATGGGGGCACCTCTGGGGGCATTATTATTGTATGGGGGCACCTCTGGGGGCATTATTAGTGTATGGGCGCACCTCTGGGGGCATTATTAGTGTATGGGGGCACCTCTGGGGGCATTATTAGTGTATGGGGGCACCTCTGGGGGCATTATTAGTGTATGGGGGCACCTCTGTGGGCGTTATTAGTTCATGGGGGCCACCTCTGGGGGCATTATTAGCTCATGGGGGCACCTCTGGGGGCATTATTAGCTCATGGGGCCACCTCTGGGGGCATTATTAGCTCATGGGGGCCACCTCTGGGGGCATTATTAGTTGATGGGGGCAACTCTGGGGGCATTATTAGCTCATGGGGGCACCTCTGGGGGCATTATTAGTTGATGGGGGCACCTCTGGGGGCATTATTAGTTCATGGGGGCACCTCTGGGGCACTATTAGCTCATGGGGGCACCTCTGGGGGCATTATTAGTTCATGGGGGCACCTCTGGGGGCACTATTAGCTCATGGGGGCACCTCTGGGGGCGTTATTAGTTCATAGGGGGCAACTCTGGGGGCATTATTAGTTCATGGGGGCACCTCTGGGGGCATTATTAGTTCATGGGGGCACCTCTGGGGGCATTATTAGTTCATGGGGGCCACCTCTGGGGGCATTATTAGCTCATGGGGGCACCTCTGGGTGCATTATTAGCTCATGGGGGCACCTCTGGGGGCATTATTAGTTGATGGGGGCACCTCTGGGGGCATTATTAGTTCATGGGGGCACCTCTGGGGGCATTATTAGCTCATGAGGGCACCTCTGGGGCCATTATTTGTTCATGGGGGCACCTCTGGGGGCATAATTAGCTCATGAGGGCACCTCTGGGGGCATTATTATTGTATGGGGGCACCTCTGGGGGCATAATTAGCTCATGAGGGCACCTCTGGGGGCATTATTATTGTATGGGGGCACCTCTGGGGCCATTATTAGCTCATGGGGGCACAGCAGGGGATCCTACATACAGGGGGCATCCCACATTCCTACTCACTTTACTGCACATTACACCAAACAGTGCAGTTACTATGGGAGCCTACAGGAGGGAGGAAGGGAAGGAAGTTGCTAGAAATGTGCGGAGCCTAAATTGTTTGTCTCGCAGGTTCTAAGGGGATGAAACGTATCTGGAAGGAATCATCTTGGAGGACTGGGCCCGATGGAGAGGAAAAGGGAAAGTGACGCCTCAGATCAAAGAAACGTCACCTGTGAGTCCCTCTATGACGGTTTTCTTATTTTGTAGAACATCATTTAGTAGGGGTGCTCCGAGGTGGAAAAGGTTGGGAAGCACTGCGCTAATCTGTCCCGCTGCGCCCGCTGGCACATGCTGTCATCTGATTGGGCCTCTTACCTAATCAGATGACAGCAGGTACCAGCGCCCCCTCCTCCAGACATCTGCCTTGGCGGCCCAAGCTATGTCCTATGGCCGTATCTTTACCGCGTTGAGCTCCAGCTTGTGCTGCATCTACATTATCTGTACTCAGAGATATCACTGTGTTATCTGTGGTGTTACATAGGACTGCAGGTGACTACTACATTATCTGTACTCAGAGGGATATCACTGTGTTATCTGTGCTGTTACATAGGACTGCAGGGGACATCTACTACATGATCTGTACTCAGAGATATCACTGTGTTATCTGTGGTGTTACATAGGACTGCAGGTGACATCTACTACATTATCTGTACTCAGAGATATCACTGCGTTATCTGTGGTGTTACATAGGACTGCAGGTGACTACTACATTATCTGTACTCAGAGGGATATCACTGTTATCTGTGGTGTTACATAGGACTGCAGGTGATATCAGGTGACTTCTCCAGGTTGCAGAAGTTCAAACTTCATCATGCCCTGCTGACAGTTTATAATGGGAGTTGTAGTTTTGCAGCATGTGGCTCTTCAGGTTGCAGCACTACAACCCCCATCGCTTCCAACTGGCAGTTCAAGATGAGAGTTGTAGTTTTTCAGCTGTAGAGTCAAAGATTGAAATACAATGATTAGACAATGACACAGTACAGTCCATTAATTATAGGGGGCAGTAGTGCAGTACATGAGGTGGAGGCAGTGACAGGGCATTAGAACATGGTGGCACATTAGAGTAATTGGATATAACGTTAGATAGGACTTTGCCTGATCGGGTGAGATGGGGGGGGGGGGGGGGGGCCCAAGCTAAAATTTTGCACCAGGGCCCATCATCCTTTAGCTACGCCCCTGGTGGTGATACAGTGTGGGTAGGTGCGTCTAGTGGTGGTGGTGTTACAGTGTGGGCAGGTGTGTCTGGTCAATACAAAATTGCCCTACACTGAATGACAAGCCCATACTAATTGAATAACATCACTAGTCATTGTACCTTTGCATGAACAACACAGGCCTACTTTCATCTTCATGGACAACAATGCTCAAGATCATCAAGGTCACATCATTAGAGAGCGGCTGCTGGAGACTGGGGGACCTCAAATGGTGTGACCTGCACTTTCTCCAGACCGGAATCCCATAGAAAACCTATAGGATTAGCTGAGTTCCCAGGTAGAGGAACCTCAATGACCCGAGTGCCGCCCTTCCAGAAGAATGGGATTCTATGCCTCAGCAGACAATAAGTCGATTTGTGAACAGCATGAGACGTCATTGTCAAGCGGTAATGCTTAAAGGGAACCTGTCACCCCAACAAGACAAACGTCCCTAACACTGTTGGGCAAGCATGCTCTGTTGAGCATAGTGCTTGAGTGAGCATCTTTTTAACTTTTTATGTTTTATCATACTGTATATGGGACAGGGACATATGATTATTTAATTTTTTATCGTCTTATCTCTGTTAATTCAATAAACCATTAACTACAATGTAAAGTATGGCTGTCGGCCGTACTTTACATTGTGTGAATAGCTATTGTTTCCATACGGAAATAATAGGCATGTTCATTATTTTAATGCCTGTTCTAAAAAAAAAGACATTAAAATAACAATGTCGGGTGGCACAGCGGGTGGCATTGCATTAAATTCAATAAACATTGCATTAAATTCGATAAACACGGGATGTGTTTTAATAAAACAAAATTGTCAATGCTGGATCTGGTGTACTATTTGAACCAGTGTACATTTAAGGTATTAAAATATCATTATTAATTTTTCAAAGTCAAAAGTAAATTTTGCTGACATTGAAATTATTAAATTCTGATGAGGATATGAGGCCATGAGGACATGAGTCGTGAGAGTGCATTTAATATACTGTATCATTGTGACTCATGGCTTCCTTTCCTCTTGTCACCTATAGCAATAGCAATTGTTTATTCATGAATCAACAATGACTGTACCTAATACATGTTTCCTTTATTTTATCCGGATATGTAATAAGGATGTACAGTGACACATATTATATCACATCTTTATATAATAGTACTCCCTAATATGGCTTCATCTCAATGAGATGTATTTGAAGATAGCAACAAGTATTGTTTTTATAATACTTATAGAGGTAAGGACATAGGAGCAAGTGCAGAAGTTTCTCTAAAGCGTTATGGTATATGCAACCACCTAATTGTTTTTGAACTTATTATTATAAGAAAATTATATATATATATATATATATATATATACATATACTTAAAAATAAGACGCTCTCCGAAAATAACACACGCCAGCTACTCTACCCTCTAGTCTAAAGTAAAGCCCCCCCCACCGAAAATAAGGGAACCCCTACCCTAAAATAGGGCACCCCCCCCCCAAAAGTAAGGCTGTCCCCCATCACCCCGGACTCATCTGATCTTCTTGTGGACTTCGGAATTCAGCACCGCAGGAAGCCTGGACCATGGCCCCCACGTCCTGCGCACATCCCAATGCATGCCGCCGCCATACGTCACCCCGCCGCACGTCACAACGCTGACCCGCAGCACATCACGCTGCTGAACCCACAGCTGATGTGCTCTTCCAGTGAGTATTTCAGGGAGGTCCGGGGAAGACGTCTTATTTTTCTCCCCCAGGCCGTGGGGGAGAAATAAGAAATCCCCTGAAAATAAGACAAAGGGGGACATTAATCAAACTAATTGCGCCTGTTTTTAGTCTAATATATCTAGTTTGCGCTCAAAATAAATCTAATATGAATTTATGAAGCTTTTTTAGACAAGACTATCCAAATTAGATGCAAATTTTTGAATTAGATTTTGTCTTGTTAATTAGATTGAAAGTGCGCCAGAATTCTTTTTTAGCTAAATTTATTAACTGCGCAATTTTTTTAAAAGTTGCATATATTGGCGCATCGCTACGTCTGCTCCGAACCAGGTGAATTTATTAGACTAAATAAAAGATCATTATTTTTAAGACACATTTACTATGCTATTAGACAATTTACATAAATTTGACTAAACAAATTAGATTGGAAATTATGCCAAAACATCTTTGACAAAATCGTGTTTTTAGATTTGTTAGTAAATATCCCCCATAGTGCCTGTTTTTTGGGGGGGAAAAATATATTTATATATTTATTTATATTTAATATATTTTCGTAGAAACACAGTATATAATATGTATATATTTATTTATTTATTTTAATTTAAATGGGTACTCTAGAGATATATATAGATTTTTAATACATTACTTTAATAACCAATGTTTGTATCGGGAACTTTAGGTCTATCTAAGCCCTACAGTTCCCGATCCCCTGCTCTGTTTAAGTGCTGCTGAACAGCAGTATCCTTTTACCCCGTGTATATTCTTATATATAGTACTCTGGGAGGAGGTTGCCTGAAAAAATGAAGGTGTCTGGCAGTCTCTCCACTGTAAGCGGTGATTGCTATTTGCGGCTATTGCTGTTTGCTGTGTAGAGGCTGTCTGATAACGTGATTGTGTCGGGCAGCCTCCCCCTGTGTATAAAAGAATATGCAGAACACAGAGGGAACAGGATCCTGCTCTGCATAGTGCTGTTGGGAAGTGCTATATCAGGGGATCAGGAACTGTGGGGCTTAGATAGCCCTGCAGTTCCCGAGACAAAAAATGGAAGCAAAGGGGCGGTTACACCTCTTACTGCTGCCAGTCAACAGAAGTGCATAAGTAAATAAAAAAAATAATAATAACTTTTTTATTACTTATATTACTAAGTAATATAATTTATTATAAAAAACTTAAAAAATGGGAGGGGGGGCAGTACCATTTTAAACATGCACCACTGTATAATACTACTACTAGGTTACCATAAGACAACCTAATCGGCCTCTGTCTCTTCCAAAAACTAGACACAGTGACATTTAAGTACTTACACAGCAAAAATTCAAAGCCGCGTCTCACATTTCTACCATGGATGTGCATTTGCAGTGTATTCACATGAGGATTAGCCCTAACACAGTCATCTGAAAAAAGCGATATTTCACTTGTTTCCATGGTGGCCGATATTTGCCGAATAATTTGCCGTGTAATAGGACCTTAAGACTGGACATGTGGATTCTCTACTGGTAAAATCCAAAAATAGTTTGAAAACTCCATCAGACATGACTAGAGATGAGCTAACCTGCTGAAAGTTTGGGTTTGCACAAACCTGAATCAGCATTTGAATCCGAGGACGGCCTGGAAACATGGGTATAGCCAATGGCTGTATCCATGTTTTCCAGGAAATCCTCAGGCTGCATCCACCCATTCGGCAGGTTTGCTTATCTCCAATGACAATCTTTCTACAACCTTTCATCTTTCAGGAAAGAAACAATATAAGGGCAGACTAGACGGACCAGGTGGTCTTTTTCTGCCGACAGATTAGTAAGTTTCTAGAAGTTAAATGTGGATAACATAGGGTTTACTTGGACTTCACAGGCCAATAATCTAGTGATATTACAAAAGACAAAAAAACTAAAAATTTCGACATCCTTTTTTTAAATGATATAATATGAAGACTCTTTGGATGGTCAGATTTGCCCCAAACATACAGGGTACAATTATATCTATAGACATTTGTCTAAAGATTAACTCCCACATTAATGATACGGAGAATCGGGTGAACTCTACTCACATTGTGAGTACAAATGAAATATTTCAAAGTTTGTTTCTTGGCTCTGAGTCCAATATAGTTATACATAAATTGATGCCGGGATCTTCTGACATTAAGTTGCTAAGCTTTCCAGGAAGGGTGGGAGTCTATACCAAATACAGAAAGCAGACTTTGGGTAAATCTCTAAAAATGAGAATTGAAGCTCTCCTACTAGTATAAGGCACACACACATGTACTCAAGGCTTAGGCCACTAAGACTAAGCCACATGTGAAATATGATTATTCCAAATGGTCATGTTATTGTTGTTCCATACTTCAGGGATTACGAGGCCTCAACCCAGGCATCCAGCCATATTTGCCCATAGGTGTTAGGTGTTGTGAAGAATAAGAGGTACTTTTGTACTCTGCTCCTCAGTTTAACCACCACCATGTCCATGGTAGCCAATAAAGTGTGGACGATGAGTGAGGATTAAGTATTTTTAAGATTTTTATATATGAAGTGGTAAAGTTTTATTTCAGGCTTTAACTTAAATAAAAATATACTGTAATTCTATTGTATTATATTTTATAAAATGTATCTTATAGGTTAATGTTTTGCACACTACCGATATGTACATCGAACTTGAGTCCTATTACAGAACAACTTAGCTAAGATAAAATATCCATGACTCATGTTATAGATATATGATGGAATGTTGTAATGTTATATTAGCCATACAGTAACAGGAGCGCTGAAATATAATGTCCATGGTCTGCAAGTTTATGAAGACGTTTAATGGTCATGTTTCGGAGAAATATGTAACGTATTGTTATGAATATGATAATACTCAGCATGGAACAGCTTTCAAAATATTATGTTAAATATCCGATGAACTGGCATGTTTCAACACTATCATTATCAATTTGGGAGTGGCTCCTAATCCTGCCATAGAATTCCTTGCTCCAGTATAACCTGGTAGAAAGCAGATCAGCTATTCACTTCACAATTCTCTAAAACTGTTAAAAGCTTTACCCCCCCCCCCCCCAGTAAAGGTGCTTCTTAAAAATTGTTTGAATTTCTCAACGTTCTAGTAGCTATTCTCTCTTGCAAGTTAAAATAGCTTCTCTATTTGGGCTTGACATGCCTTGTTCTCAAGATTGTTGGGTCTTCCACCAGCCCAACTTGCGACACACCTACAGGCTATGTTCACACAACGTTTTTGTAAGGTTAAAATACAGTCGCATTTTAATAATTAAAGCGACTCTCTACCCACAATCTGACCTCTCCAAACCACTTGTACCTTCGGATAGCTGCTTTTAATCCAAGATCAGTCCTGGGGTCCGTTCGGCAGGTGATGCAGTTATTGTCCTAAAAACAACTTTTAAACTTGCAGGAGTATCTGTGCCCTAACTTTGCACCACCCTTCGTCCCTCCTCCCCACCCTCGTCATCATTAGGAATGCCTTTGGAACATTCTGTTCTGTCTGAACATTGCACAGGTGCTTAACGATCCAGCCCATGTTCTGTATTCACACAGCTGACAAATAGGAGACAATCTGTGTGGAGCATTCCTAATGATGAGGAGGGCGGGGAGGAGGGACAGAGAGATTGTGCCAACCTAATGCATACACAATCTAAGCCCCGGCCATTGGGCACGGGGCTGACAGTTTAAAAGTTGTTTCTTAGCACAATAGCTGCATCACCTGCCGAACGGACCCCAGGACAGATCTTGGATTAAAAGCAGCTATCCGAAGGTACAAGCGGTTTGGGGAGGTCAGATTGTGGGTACAGAGTTGCTTTGAGTATGATTATTATTAACAGTCATAACTTGCTATACCATCCCTAGCCACATGGCATGCTATTAAGAATAAATATATGCAAATATTTCTTCTCTGTACAATAAAAAAAAAAAACTCAGTAATGTGTTTCTTTAACCTCTTCATGACCAAGGTCATTGGTGCCCAGATGTCCGGGTCAAATTAATGCAATGTTTCTCACCGCTTTCTAAGAGCCATAGCGCTTTTTCCCCACCTACAAGGCTGGTTGGGGTGTCATTTTTATGATGTTCACCATGCGGGAACAATAATGTTATATTTAATAGGTCACACAATTCCCAATGCTGCGATATGTAATATGTTACTTATTTATTTTAACATATTTTTATTTTTATAATGGGAAAGGAGGTATATTAAACATTTATTGGGGGGTGTATACGGTTTTTTAAAATACTTTTAAAAACTTTTTTCTAACTACACTTTTTTTTTTACACTTTTATCTTACTGTTAAACTTGCAATCATGAGATTGCATATACTGATCTATGCTAAGCCATAGCGTAGCATAGATCCGTACTATCGGCGATCTGTACATAGAGTCCGTAGTGCAAATAGTGCTCCCACAATTATTATTATTCACCCCCTTCACACTATAATAGCATTTTCTGTGATTGAGCATGAAATTACAAAGAGTTAATAGCAATTAAATAAGGCTATTAATGATGTCAGATGTATGTTGTATGAAAATGGTATGATCGCTTTCATCAACATCCTGGGGGAGAAAATGAATAACTGTATGATTCACCTTGTGTAATTCTGCTAACAATACATTCCACACGTTGAACAAACCAGTTTCACGTGTACATTTCCATTGGGTTTTGTATAACTGTTACAGCGCAGATGTTCATTTGTGAATAAAAGTTAACCAAAAGTTTAGAAGATCTTCAGAAGTGTTTGATACTGTCTTAGACCATGTTCACACACTGTGTTTCTAATAAAACAACAGCCGTTATTTGATGTTCAGAACATTTATTGGCGGCTGTTATTTAGTGAACAAAAGCCCCTTTTTAAGTTCACACACAGATTTTCTTTGGCTGTCCTTCCACTCTCTTTTTGACAAAATTAATTCTTTTAAAAAAAACCTTTACAAATAGCCACCTCCAAAAGGGTGTGGAAAGATAAATAATGTACCAGTGGCCATTATTGCAATGACCACCACCAAGTATGGTCAACAACAGCCATTTTTTAATACTAAAAACAACGGACGTTATTTTGAGAATCAAATAACAGCTTTTTAAAAAATTGTGTGAACCTAGCCTAAGGCCAGGTTCAGACTATGTAACTGTGCGGCTGTATTTGCGGCTGTAATTGTGCGGCGGTATTTTTGGTGGTTCATGAGTACGCTGGAAAGTATAGGATATACGGCTGCACAGTGCACACTATGTATGAATCTACGGCCCGATCGTAAACGGACCCGTAAAAAATGAACAAGACCATTGTTTGCCGCTGGACATGCGGCCGAGGATTGACAGGCAGTCCGTACGGAGTACTTCAAAAATAGCCGGCAATGATGTCGAATGCCGATGCCTCTAATAGTTAATATATTAAATTAATAAGACACATTTTCTTTGTAATAAAGTCCCTTTCGTTGGTCAATAATTTAATTCTAATGAATCCATCATTTGGCAATTAAATATACTGTTAAAATAAATAGATATATAAATAAATGTATATTTATATATATATTTATTTTTTGACAGTATATTTAATTGCACAATGATGGATTCGTTAGAATTAAATTATTGACCAACGAAACTGAATTTATTTAATCGAAAATGTGTTTTATTAATTAAATATTAATTAGTACAGGAAGCTCCATAAGCCGTTAATTCATATGCCGGCAATAGAGCATTCTGTACTAATCATCACTTTACTTTAATGAAAACATCAAATGTTTCTTCTAATTATGTTATCACAATAGCATTATTAGAAAAAACATTTAGAATTATATGTGCGCTCAGCTGATTGGCTGATCGGCTCAGCGCACATATAATAAGCGGGTCCGCAGCACAGTGACTTCATTGTGCTGCGGACCAGCGAAGAGGACACATCGGGGTGAGTATAGAGCTCTTCCCACCCCCTCCCCAGCACTGCACCCCTCCCAGCAAGGAAGGGGGGGTCACTTAACCCCTTCCTTGCTGGGATGGGTGCAGTCTGACATCAGTCTGGCCCCCAAGGGGTTAAGGGGGATGCAATACATCCTCCCTTAACCCCTTGGGGGCCAGACTGTAAGCAGCGATCTGTAAAGATGCTGCATACTGTAAGGTGCACAACACCGCTCACAATGCATCTCTGCATTTTTGCATCTCATGAATATCCAGGATTACTGTGCTCATGCACATAATAGAGAGGATTACTTATTGTCCATATTATTCATGAGGATATCTCTGGATCAGCTGCACAGAACAATGTAAGTGATACATCATTCTGTTCAGCTTCTCTGTCACTAGTTTATGCTACCCTTAGATAGAACAACAGAAACCTACTGACAGAGTCTCTTTAAAGGGTTTGTATAGTTTTTTTTCTTCTATGGAATGTCTATGGAACAAGATTAGTTGGTAATGCTAAATTGGTTTCATATTCTGGATAATCGGTAAATTACCAAATTACTGTGAATAGCAACGGGGTAATAATTAGTGGTAAAAAAAGCTAAAATGTATAATTAGGACTTCCTATGCCGTGTAGGTCCATTGTTGTAAGCACCTCTTTCATTGCCATTCACTTACATTGTTTTTATTGATGTCTGACAAATGAGCAGAGTGATCACAGCCTACTGAATATCCCAACAGACACAAGCCTGCAAGCCAACGTGATTGACTGACAGGAGAATAAAGAGGAGGAAATGTAGGGTAGGGCCAAGAGGTTGAATATAGAACCCAAGGAGGCAGGAGTGCGAGGACTGTTGGGAGCAGAAAATATCCATGTCCTGGCAGCAACGAGTGACATCTCATACAGAAATGACCCTAATAAATTCTACGACTTCTTCTCAGTGAAACCAATGTTAAACAAGCCAGAGTCTGGCAAGGGGCACAGTCTTGATAAGATATTCAGAAACTTTCTCACAAAATGTTCTCATTCCAGACTGGCACTGGTGAATTACAGAGGATGAATCAGAGTCTAATTCTTCCATGTGAACATGTGATGACTGGGTTACTCCAGGCTCCGGCCAAATCTTACAGCATCACCCAGCCAGTTGTGGGAATTCTCTTCTTCTCCAGTATCTTACATACTTAATTAATGGAATGATTGCATAAAACATGATAGCTGGGCCGTGCCAAAAATCCACAAGTTTTCTATGTGAACCAATAATAAAATATAATTGAAATTCAGCATGGACCTCTGGATTTCTTTTAAAGAAGCATTCCAGAATTTTTTTTTTTATTTGTCCTGCCGCTGCGCGCTGGCACATATACTCACCAGCGATGGACGGTGTTTTGTGGCGCAACTTTGTTCCGGTCCTGCTGTGCTGTTCAAATCCCGTGCACGTTCATGTCACCGCTCTTCTGTCTCCATGTTTATTGAAGGTCGGAAGTCACGCTCTCCAATGCACTCTCCATGGGAGAGCGTGACTTCCGGCCTTCAATCGACATGGAGACAGAAGAGGGGCAAAAAGAGCAGTGACATGAACACGCTTGGGATTTGAACGGCGCCACAGGACCAGAACAAAGCTGCGCCAAAGGACACCTATCATCACTGGTGAGTATACGCGCCAGTGGGCAGTGGGGGGACAAAAAAAAAAATTGCCCGATTGTTACTGTGGTGTAACTTTCTTTAAGACTCGCACTATTGATGCACTTTGCTCTTGTTCCTTAGATCCATTCCCAGTTTTGGCCTCTAAAAAAATGGTCAGCATGTTTTAAATTCCCAAATCAACATGGAGTACTATTACCTTCTTCAGTTCTATACCAGTGCTAGTGAACCCACAGCACTCCAGCTGTTACTAAACTACAATTCCCACCATTCCTGGACCACCAAAGATATGGCTTTGTCTTCTCAGATTTAATGGAGATTGAAGTTTTGAAACAGCTGGATGGCCAAAGGTTCACCATCACTACAATTAAACCTCTTTGAGAAGACAGCCAAACATTGACCCTAAAAATGGCCTGTGGAGGTGGTCTTCTGAATGCATTAAATATGGCGGAACAGAGAAAGGAATGGTCTTCTCAAAGAGGTGGTCCACAGGTGAGGTTTCATTGTAAATGGCTGATGCTACAAAGCTTCCTACTAATACTCAAAATCTTTGTTACCTTGCCTGTACAGTGGTCCCTCAAGATACAATATTTTCAACATACAATGTTCCTTTTTGGACCATCGTAACTTGAGACCAGACTCAACATACAATGCTATGGACAGTCAGGATCTGCAGCACATGTAAATAACTAGATGATCAACCAATGAAACTGGCTATTTTACTGGTAAAACCCCAGTATTATTGAAGTCCCTGCACTGGTTGGCTGTCTAGAAGTGATTCTCCAAAGTATAGTGTGATACTACATGTCCTGTGCTGCTTCTTACCTTTCCATCAAATTTTGGTCTTAATATACAATACTTTCAACTAGGGATGAGCAAACTGAACCCGTATGAACCAGATTCGTTTCGAACTTTGCAAAAAGAAAAAGTTCGTTACGAATCTAGTTAAAATAACAACGACGACGCAAAATTGTATTTTTTTTACAGAATAGACCAGGATACAAGGGATTATTACTCATATAATGCCTTGTATCCTGGTTTTCTGTGAAAATCAAGATGTGTGACTTTACTCCCCAGCACCAGGAAATGCCTGTGCGCGCCAGCAGCTTCTCAGTGTGTGGCCAGACTTCACAGAGAGAGGAGCTCCATATTAGATAGAGAGGGAAAAGAGATAGATAGAGAGATAGATGGATAGATAGATAGATATATAGATAGATAGATAATATAGAGATAGATAGATAGATAGATAGATAATATAGAGATAGATAGATAGATAGATAGATAGCCAAACAACTAGATAGATACAGGGAGAGATAGAGAAGGAATAGAAAGTGTTAGTGAGAGAAGCAGGAGAGAGGAAGAGAAAAAAAAACAAATAGCAAGATCCAGTGAAAGCTAGATAAAGAAGATAAGCTGATACATAGGGAAAGAGGCTGATAAATCAAGACATAGGGAGAGACAGGCATCTAAATAAAAAAAATTGTGAGATCTAGGGAGAGTTAGGGAGGTAAAAAAAAGAAATAGGGATAGAAAAGTGAGAAAAGAGTCAGGACAGGTAGCATTGAACCAGCTCCTGTCCCGTGACTGAAAGTACACGCTACACGTTGCTGCTCTGCTGGGTCCCATCAACCCTGTTTAGCCGCAACCAAAAAAATTTGTTTCTCATAAGCTGTTATAGGTGAGGTAACATATAGCAGCAAAAGTTATTGAAGCCCTCCATAGAGTGTGAGGCAGTCAGTGGGCCTGAGAATCTGTCCGTTTCTGCTCTGCTGGGTGCCGTCAACCCCGTTTAGCCGCAACAAAAAAAGTTTAAAAGTTTCTTAGTCAGACTTGGACGCTAAGTCAGCGCCCCACAAAACTTGTCTCTTCTCAACAATACTGGCCTGGGTGCAATCAAGTGCTGCCTCCTCCTCCTCCTGCTCCTCAACTTGTCTCTTCTCAACAATAGTGGCTTGGGTGCAATCAAGTGCTGCTGCCTCCTCCTCTTCAACTTTTTTTTTCACTATTTTTGCACTTTTATTCGCTATATTTTTTTATTATTATTACTATTATTTTTTTTTTATTCATAATTTTTTTCCATAATTTTTGCACTTTGATTTTTTCCACTTTTTTCATTGTAATAGCAACTGCAACTAAACGAAACTATACCCTATCAGACCCCCACTATTGTAGCTGCAATTATTCAGCTGTTATTGCAAGGTTAGTTTTAGTTTCGGTTCGTATGAACTTTTCAAAAGTCCCTACTTTCAATATACAATGTTGCCAATTAATATCATATGTTGAGGGACCACTGTATTTGGTGATAACTTTTTGGCTAACTTCAATGTCCCTGGAATCAACTTCTGGGATTTTTAATGTCTGTTGTGTTAAGCGGGTTATGACTCCTTGCCTATCCTCAATATAACTGTTCTGCTACTGTAGTTTGACTCATCTGAATTATTTTGTCTGTGTTTCACACATGTGTTAGGATCTCATTTACATTACTTAGGTCAGTGCTTGCATCAGTATTTGTAAGCAAAAAACAGTAATAAGTAGTAGTAAAAAATATTTAGTCCAAAATAGAGAAGTACAAATCTGTCCATTATACTTTCTAGCTGTAAAAGTTCCCCTCTTGTTCCACCATAGATATCAGTCTACTCTCAAAACTAGTACTTACCATTAAAGCCAATGTACAAGCTGGTGCCATGGTCCTTATTTTGAACTGCAGCCCATTCCTACATAAGTCACTATTCTTTTTCTGGGCAAGCACTGGAGGAGGGCTGGCTACTGTGAACACTACCATACATGTACAGCTTGAACCTCCTGGTGAATAAACAACCCACAATGTATAGAAGCCATATACATAATAAACATAACTACACAAGCCTAAAGGACAGAAATGGCTGCACATTGCACCCATGGTTGACACGTTGTTCAGCTACATTAAAAACCATCATCAGAAGTTAGTATATAATTTGATCAACCACCTGACCACATGCAGGTCTCTGATACATGAGTCCCTAACCAAACAACACTGTGCCGGTCAGCAAATGCCAACCCCGCAAAGCGTGCACAAGTGATCACACTGGTGTTGCTTGGTGGCCGCTTTCTCCGCCGGCGGTGGCTGGGGGGTTTGGGGGGCCCTTGGGGTTTGGTCCTGTGACAATGGGGTTGCAGGGTCATTCCGTGGCCCACCTTCTCTGCTTGCGCACGCGTTGCGGGGTTGGCGTTCGCTGACCGGCACAGTGTTGTTTGGTTAGGGACTTATATATATCAGAGTCCTGTACGTGGTACAAGAGGCAATATAGTTTGATCAAATTATATACTAACTTCTGATGTTGGTTTTTAACCCCTTAAGGTCCAAGCCAATTTTCGTTTTTGCGCTTTTGCTTTTTCCATTTTATGTTTAAAAGTCCATAGCGCTTGCATTTTTTCACCTAGAGACTTATATGAGTGCTTATTTTTTGCGAAACCAATTGTACTTTGCAATTACAGGCATAATTTTTCCATAAAATATGTTGTGAAACCGGAAAAAAATCATTTGCGCTGTCAAATTGAAAAAAAAACGAATTTGTTTTGATTTCGGGGAGTTTTGCATTTACGCCGTTCGCCCTATGGTAAAACTGACTTGTTATGCATGTTCCTCAAGTCGTTACGATTACTATGATATATAACATGTATAACTTATATTGTATCGGATGGCCTGTAAAAAATTCAAACCATTGTTAACAAATATATGTCACTTAAAATCGCTCCATTCCCAGGCTTATAGCGCTTTTATCCTTTGGTCTATGGGGCTGTGTGAGGTGTCAGTTTTTGCGCCATGATGCGTTCTTTCTACTGATACCTTGATTGCGCATATACGACTTTTTGATCGCTTTTTATTACATTTTTTCTGGATTTGATGCGACCAAAAATGCGCAATTTTGCACTTGGGGATTTTTTTGCGCTTACGCCGTTTACCGTGCGAGATCAGGAATGTGATTAATTAATAGTTCGGGCGATTACGCGCGCGGCGATACTGAATATGTTTATTTATTTATTTATTAATTTATATTTATAAAATGGGAAAAGGGGGGTGATTTGGACTTTTATTAGGGGAGGGGATTTTTTATTAATAAAAACACTTTTTTACTTTTTTTTTTACATGGACTAGAAGCCTCCCGGGGGGACTTGTATATAGAGAGCACTGATCTCTCATAGAGATCAATGCTGTGTATATACACAGCAAAGATCCATGAGATCGGTCATAGATTGCTATGGCCTGCTGCAGGCCATAGCAATCTACTGCCGAGCCGGGATCAGCGTCATTCCGACGCTGAGGCCCGGCACAGCCAGAAGAACGGATCTCCCCCCCGCGATCGCATCGCGGGGGGGAGATCCGACCCACTAGACACCAGGGATGTTGTGCATAAAGCCCTTCAATGCAGCTGTCAGGTTTGACAGCTGCATTGAAGTGCTTAATTAGCCGGCGCGGCAACGGGACCCGCGCCGGCTAACAGAGGCACTGCCCGGCTGCACGTGTCAGCCGGGATCAGCGCCGTTCAGAGCGGGGTCCCGGCGGGACCCCGCTCTGAACACCCCCCGCGGCGCCATGACGTATCAGATACGTCATGGGTCGCTAAGGGGTTAATGTAGCTGAACAAGCTTTTGTATCAACCATTGGTGCGATGTGCAGCCATTTCTCTCTCTACAGGCATAAACATAACTACAGTACTTCTAGATTATATATCATTTTCCAACCTCCATGATGATGCATTATAGATATTAAACAATATTAATATGACCATTTACCACCATAATTTACGATAGTCCTGATGAAACAACAGTTATGTTTTACTTTGTGCACAGAGTATAATTTACCTACAATATTGTGTAATGAGTGTAACTTTTTTTGTAGTCCAGTCTCTTACACACCAGGTCAAGCCATATTGGCCTGGATTTGGCTAGCACATACCAGCGACAGGAAGTATTGATAGAAATATATAGACTTTCCACAGATGTTTGCCTTCATTTTCTCCACTCCATCTCGAAAAGCTTGTCTGTTTTGGATTGTATCAGTTGCTATGACCACAGTTACCTACAATTCCTATAAATGTCCCACCAAATATTTTTTTATACTGTCTACCGCTTTTTATCATACGACATAGTGGGGATATATTATGATCCTAAGGGGTTAATATCTAAATTCAATTTTCGACAACGTAAAAAAAAAAAGTCTAGCTCATATTACGCCTTTAAGCCCATACAATTTATCACACATTTTAATTTGGTCTGCGCCGAAGCATTTCACACCATAGTTACCAATCCCAGCGCTCCAATATTTCTCTTTGATAAATTTGGCACTGTTTACGTGCCCTTATGCGCTTAGCTGAAGCACACTTCATACTAGGCTCATATTTGGTGTGAAGGATTGGAAACAGGATATACAAAGCAATCCAAAAAGAAGAGGATTTCATTTTATGTCTTAACACTTTCCAGTCTGCTTCTGGCCCCGGTCCCTGGTCACTCCCACACATGGGCACAGGATACTAAAGTTTTGCAAGTCACGGTATGATTGCCAAGAGACAGGAGTCTATGATTACTGGGTCCAATGCCAACGACATTTTTGGCTAGCAAATTCGGATTAGACTCTGCATGGGCTGAGCTGGGGAATACCAACCATGGCTCCATAGACAACAACCGCAGAAGTCGATTTTTATAAATTTAAACATGAACTAACTTTCCGACATAAATTAAAACGAATGTCTTCCTCGTACTCGTCCATAAATCGTTTTGAGCTCACAGAGTTTAGATTTTTTTTTTTTCACAGTTTTTCATCTGGTATGCCTTTTGTGTATTAGTTTCATTGTGGGCTTTTTAGAGTCGAACAGAAGGCAGACAGACTGTCTGTTTTGTACTGCTGACTCTTTATTGAACATGTAGAGTTTGCCAAAAAAATAGTGAACCCTCTGCGTGTGTGTTTCTTCGCTAATGTAGCATTAGTATATTCCGTTATAAAGAAATATGGTCTTGGCGGGGGCTTATTAATCCGTCTTGTGTATACTTTGCACAGATATTATATCGGGGAATGGTTTCCATTTGTAATTTTCCTAAATGGGATTTGTCTGTAAATTATATCTAATTGGAACACAAGGATGTTATATAGTGTGGATTAGAGAATAGGGCCAGACACCCCCCCTCCCCCTTTACTGAAAGGAGAAATATACAAGTTAAAAGCAAATAAAGCAGAATGGTAGACCCCCATACAGGCTATGGTAATGTGCAGGAATTCAGAAACAATGTATGGAAAAAAAAGAAAGCCTCAGTCGAATGCTGTCGAATAATGTGGGCAAGCAGCCAAGTCTTTTGACATGGGGACCGGGGCCAAGATTGTGGTCAATGGAGCCAGCATCGCTCTTTAAGATGATTTATTTATAAAATCATTTCTATTACTCGGCCAAGATTTTTTTCCCTGGGGAGATTTAAACTAGACAAGATTTTTTTTTCTTACAATGTACATTTTTTTTTACTTGATCATAATATATATATATATATATATATATATATATATATATATATAGTGGAAGGTAGAAGACTGGTTTCTAGAAAGTTTCTGTGACAAAATAATAATTAAGCAATACCATGTTGTAAATGACACAAATATTATGCAACCCATAGCAACCACCTAGTATTACTAGGCATAATATGACGTCATATTACACAATATTATGGAGTATTCAGATTTTGCAGAGACGGATGTCATTAGAGATTAGCGAAGCAATAGTGAACGCATGTTAGCTTACTCTTACACAGTTGCGTACATTACGCACCAGCAAATATTATGCAGTTGCGTACATCATGAGATAAAAGTTTGCATGTTCGAAAATGATTGTTATAGCCATTCCGATCATCGAACAAATTGTTCGTATTGGCAAACACGGCCAATTAGAGGCATGTTCGTACGAACATACGAACATGTTCGTTCGCCACCATTTTTAATGAAGTTCGTTTGTATGCAATTCGCGAATATTCGCCAATTCGTGTGAATATTCGCGAGCTTCACAAACCGATTTTCCGAGTGATTCGCTCATCTCTAGATGTTATGTATCTTTCTTTTTGCATCCCTAACTTTAAAATAAAGAGACATTTATTTTGAGTGCTAAGGGAATCCAGGGATGACATTTTATGATGCTGATGAGTTGTGCCAAACAATGAGCTGCGCCGTATCTGTACTTACAGATCACAGGCAGCTGTTTTATTATTGGAACGGCTCACTTTATAGGTTAGAATAATCTGGTAATACAGCAGGGGAGCGTACGGAATATCAAATTCTCCTCAGTTGTCCTGTGAGCCTGCTAGAAGAAAACAGTCCTCGGTTTAGAACGCTCTATATTTTGGCTATGGAGCTGGAGAAACAGGTTTTTGTCTGCTGAAGTCTTGCTGAGGTGGTGCATGCTATCACAACCATATTGTATCGCTATCACGACCTCTTCTCTACAGACTGCTCCCTATCTGGCCCCTGGAGCCCCCTGGTGATAGCACTTCCGCTGGCTGCTGGCAGTCTACTACTGCTGGTGTTGTGCGCTTCCTCGCAAGCATAGTTGCCAGGTTACCTTTGTTGCCCATAAAGTGGTCCATGCTCCTCCTTGCTCCCTTGCTGCTGCCCCTGCTGCTGGCTCAGTCTATAGGGTGTGTGTGCGCTCTCTTGCTTCTAAATGGCCAGCGCTCCAACCCAAATCTCCACTCAATCTCAGATTATTGCTTATTTGAATGCTGCACACCCTATCTAATTTACTATATAGGAAACAATAGAAACAACACATCGGTTGGCTATACCAAGGCGGACACGATGGATCCATGAGAAAAACAAGGAGTGAAAAATTACATTGGTGGTGGTGCTAACTCTTTAGAAGTTCATAGTATGTACATAGTTCACATCAAAAAGAAAATTTTGAAAAAAAGAGGTCACTCAACATTAAACATTAAACAACATTAAAATCAATAATTTTATTCCATTTATTCCAAATTATTGGTTTTAATGGTGAGTGCCCTCTTTTCAAAAATTTCTATCTAATTTACTGTTGCCCAGCCAAGTTGCTCCTTCTTTATGTTATCTGTTACAATGGATGACCCCAGATTGTTACCCGACTTCGTTTCTGTCCACTGTTCTATACTGAATAATTCCTGCCTGTCCCGACTATGCAGAAGCTATAGACATAAACCTCTGTAGGACCCAACCTCTATGACATCTCCATACACTGCATATATACTATATTGGGGAGACTTATCAAACATGGTGTAAAGGGAAACTGGCTCAGTTGCCCCTAGCAACCAATCAGATTCCACCTTTCATTTTCCAAAAAGTCTGTGAGGAATGAAAAGTGGAATCTGATTGGTTGCTAGCGGCAACTGAGCCAGTTTCACTTTACACCAGTTAGATGTCTTTTTCAGCCACTCACCTTTCCTCTCCTTTTCTGTAGACTTGTATGAGCCCCATGTAATCTGATCTCTCAGTGTGCTGTTATAGAGCCAAGACTGAGCCGAGCAGCACACTTATATACAGATAGCTAGTATAGTTACTAAATGCAAAACCTCCATGAGATATTTTCTGCTCCTAATACTCATGTGCAGATTAGTCGTTTTTTCGTTTTCAGTCATTGACACTTGGTCATGGGGAAATTAGTGTGACTGGTATTTACATAAATTCAAGTGAAGCATGAAATAGCACTTTCTTTGAAGCAACGCCACCCAAACTATTTTCTATGTCACTTAACTCATGTAATTCATGTAAGCTAACAATAATTATAGGGAAACAATCTGATATGAACAGGAATGAGAATGGTTCCTACTGTTACAATACCTCAGGTAGATGTTAGTGTTCATTTTGCCTTGTCCGAGTTTTGACTATGGCATGCAGCCAAAGTGTCAACCAGCCTCACTAAGACTAGGTTCACACTGGCTTTATTCTCTCCGCCACAGTTCTGTTTAGCTGTTCAGTTTTTAAACAACATAAATGGAATCTAAAGTATCCGTCCAACACCGCATTCATTTCTATATATTTTTATTGTGCTTTGTTTGTCATTGTTGTGCTCCGTTTTCATGTATTCCGTCAACGTTCCATTTTTGGGAACGGAAAAAAAAATACCAGCATGTAGTTTTTTTCCCCTCCGGTTGAAAGTTTTTTTTTATACCATTTGTATCTCATTTGTAATGATGGTGAAATTCTCTATTCTCTAGCCGTATAGGATATCCCTATGTCGTGTTACAGGTCTAGCTGTAAAAAGATCATAAGTAAGGCCTCATCCACGCGCAAGACCATAGCACATCATAATACACGGTCCATATTTGTGGGTGGCCCAAGGATGTGCCACCAGCAACCATGGACTGTGCACTTGTGAAGCGGATAAAAATCTATGGAGCCCGGTGCACGTCCGGCCTCCGATTTCTGTGCGTTCTGGACTTTGGGCAATGTCCTGGACCATGGCATTTATGGTTGTATGCATTGGCCCATAGAATTTAAAGGGGTTATCCAGCACTACAAAAACATGGCCACTTTCTTCCAGAGACAACACCACTCTTGTCTTCAGTTTGGGTGCAGGTTTTGTAATTCAGTTCCATTGAAGTGAATGGAGCTTAATTGCAAACCACACCTAAACTGGAGACAAGAGTGGTGCTGTCTCTGGAAGAAAGTGGCCATGTTTTTGTAGTGCTGGATAACCCCTTCAATATGTTCTTTACAGTCTGCACTTGCAGGTCCACAATTAAGGGATGCAAACTGTGGCTGTGTGGATGAGATCTAATGGGCCCTGAGAGGGAGAGGGTCCGTTGTTCTGATGTTCAGCCTGCTCAGCCTATACTTAACATTGAGACAGTGAGGCAGGTGGAATTCCGAGCCACAGCGGGGATTCCGCACAGAATTTCCGGCTGTTTTCTGCAGTGTGAACACATCCTAAGAGTCAATAATGTGTGTTTGTGTATATTAATGGTGCCTCAAGTGATTGTGCATAGCGGATAGATGAGGGGCCCGCTGAGGTTCTGTTGCCCAAGGGCCCGCAAAAATCTGGAGCCAGCCCTGACGATGTATATATTTATTCTCCATGCGAGGTGGAATAGAAGAGAAGAAGATTGCTACACGATCTCAACGTTAATTATATTACAGCTAGTTGATGATGCAATCTATAAGAACCAGACAATTATTATAAGTTGTCACATATGTACTGGAGCTGGTACTCTGCCATAAATTCACAATGAAACAAGAGACTCAGGTTACCCTTGAAGATACACAATACATAGTTTTATGGCTGCCTCATGAGTACAACCTTGCCATCATAGGAAATTACCATGACTCTCTTACCCATGACTTGGAAGCACATTCCCTTAATGTATTAGTATATTTATTAAAATCATTGCCATGTTCCCCCCAAGCTCCTTAATAAAATTCTTCCTTAACCTCTAATATACTTGCAAGAATAAAGCACGGAAACAGGAATTACCGTCTGACACAAAAATGGCAACCGCGTAAGAAATGATTATCTTAAGGGGAAATAATAAAAAGATGAAAGAGTATTTCTGCTCAAAGTATAGTCCAAAATCTATTTGTTAGGCAAATGAAACAACTATTGACACAAAACAATGCATTCATTTCCTTAGATAATTTACTGACTCGAAACTTCACAGTCAATTCATTGTTTTATTATGAAAGTGTTTCCAATTTGCTTCCAGACTCAATAGATTAGTCACATTAAATGTTATTTTATATGTTTTATTAGTTCATTTACAATGTTACATAACCTTTCTGAAGCACAAAGGGGGGTTAGTTAAAGGGATTTGTCAGGAGCCGTCCGTCGCGCCACTCCCTGCACTGTGGGAGCGCGCAACCGGCTCTCTGAAAGTACCTGCAGCGTCCCTGGCAACCGGTCTGGCCAGTTGTTGTCCCGCCGATGGTGTCCCTCATGACTGGCCAGGCTGGTTGTCAGGGGTGCACTGCTGAGGCTTCATCGCCCCCAGTCGAGCGGCTAAGGTGTATGCTATTAAAGTAATGCTGACTGGTGGCTGGCACCACCAGTCAGCTCTGGTTAGGGGCTGGAGTCTCTGCCCCAATCTTGCCCTGGGGTCGGGACTCCAGCCTCCATATAACTACTCCCCTCATCATCCTCCTTTCCTGCGATAGAGCCTCCTTATGAGAGTAACTAAGCTAGCATTTGTATCCTTCTGGTATTCCTAGGTTTTCCTGATCTCTGGCTTTACTTCTGACGATTCTCCTGACTTCTGATTTTGTACCGCATTGACCGATTGTAACTGACCCGGCTTGTTTATCCTGAGACTATTATGTTCATTTGTCTGCATTTCTGTGTTTCACTCTAACAGGTTAGGGACCGTCACCCAGTTACCTACTGCCACCTAGGGCATTTGCTGTAAGTAGGCAGGGACAGTGAAGCGAGGCAAGGGCCTTACCTGTCTTGCATCCTAGTGTCCCCAAACCTAACAGGATTTATGACAAAAAAATGGAATTTGTATTGTCAGAAGATGAAGAAAGATAAATAAGTTTAGGCTTTGAACCAGGTTGTAGCTGTACAGGGTGTAGAGGCGGCAGTTGTATCTGGATTGTACCTAAGGAGGTCTGAAGTCCCCTTAGACACCAGCAAAAAGAAGGGCATATAGTAAATAGGGGGTCCTGTACAAGAGGTTGTGTTAGGTCCCAGAATCTTCAAACTATGCCTCTGGTTTTGAAATATACTATTAAACTGTTGAACCAATTGCTATGGAACAATATGGAGAAGACGGCACTGCCATAGGTGGTGGTGCTTGAGGTGGTATGTGTCCAGAAAAGTAGTACAGAGGACTCACCAAGTAGTTCTGCTCATTTATTGTAGTGCAATAGGCATCAGGTACAGTGAGGACGCGTTTCGGCCAAGCATGGCCTTAATCAGCTAAAGGAGTACCAATTGCTAGGGCTGGAATTACATGGGCCCCCTAGTCATTTGCCTGCATGGGCCCCCAAATGTGCCTGCATTCCAAATAAAATAAAATTATGTTCCTACGGCCAATTTTGCAGTATTGGCCACAGGAACATGTCAAACAGTGGCCGTTGTTTGACACTGCAAGCAGCGTCCGTGTCAAAGAATGGCCCCTGTTTTTGCTAAATGTGAACATAGCCTAAATCTGGCCATGGACTACATATAGCAGTTTCTATATATTTTCTGCTAAAAGCATGGGTCTGAGTGCATAGAAGAGAGGCAATTCAACCCTTTAAAGGGCTTTGCCATCTAAGTTTTAAAAAATCTGCAATAAATCCGCAGTTTCTCATACATGTAGCAGTTAAAATCTGTTTTGGATCAGCAAGTCCTATTTCCATCCAAGACCAACCATTATACATAATAGCAGAAACACTTAAATTTACAGTTAACAATGTTCGATGGGCTAAAGAATTTTATTGAAAATTTAGGGCAACTAAATACATCTTTCATATGGATGTGGTAAAATGTGTTTCCTTTTTCCAGGTGGTAGATCTGTTTAGTGCTGAGCAACTTTTTCATAGCAATCTTCCCAATTGCATCCAATCTATCGGGACCAAGGCCAAGCTCATATAAATCAAGGAGTGAATCACTGCTTCATCATTGCACCAGGACAGGACCCTGCAGGAGTTATTATAGGAACAACCCCTGAATATGGACATCACAGAGAGAATTAACTTCCTAATGCTCCATCTATGAGCCAGAATAAAGAACTGCTCTGACAGACCCTGTCCGGTAACGCATTACATTTAAAGGAGAAGTCCAGCGAAATTTTTTATTAAAGTATTGTATTGCCCCCCAAAAGTTATACAAGTTACCAATAGACACTTATTATGGGAAATGCTTATAAAGTGCTTTTTCCCTGCACTTACTACTGCATCAAGGCTTCACTTCCTGGATAATATGGTGATGTCACTTCCTGGATAACATGGTGATGTCACTTCCTGGATAACATGGTGATGTCACTTCCTGGATAACATGGTGATATCACTTCCTGGATAACATGGTGATGTCACTTCCTGGATAACATGGTGATGTCACTTCCTGGATAACATGGTGATGTCACTTCCTGGATAACATGGTGATGTCATGACCCGACTCCCAGAGCTGTGCGGCTGTGGCTGCTGGAGAGGATGATGGCAGTGGGACACTGAGGGACACAGGGCACTGAAGGGACACTGAGCATCCCCCTGCCATCATCCTCTCCAGCAGCCACAGCCTGCACAGCTCTGGGAGTCGGGTCATGACATCACCATTTTTTTGCAGTCTGACACTGCTCTCTGCTGCTTCTTCTTTCTGTGACAGGAACTGACAAAAAAAATCACTTAGAAAACCTTTCCTACTTTTGGACAGTTCCTGTCACGGACTGAGATGGTGTCAGTGAGCACTGTGACAGATTGGAAAGAAAATACCACTTCCTGCAGGACATACAGCAGCTGATAAGTACTGGAAGACTGGAGATTTTTTAAATAGAAGTAAATGAGAAATATGTATAACTTTTGAAACCGGTTGATTTAAGAGAAAAACATTTTCACTGGAGTACCACTTTAAGTAAAGAAGTAAAAGATAAATAGTTAATGACCATATGAGCCACCCACTTGATGGAAACATAACATGCAATGAAATAAGTATGAAACTGAGTGATATCACATAACTAGACTTACTTTCAGTGAAGGGTTAAGGGTCGAGTCTTCGACGTAGTTTCATTCTGCTTTGTTTTTATTTAATGTATTAAAAAATAACTTTTCCTGATAATCTCAGGGAAACATATTTCTGCATCCACCCTTTGAGACAGCGCACCCATGCCTACTTTTAACAACACAGCGGCCCTAATAAGGTGCAAATTTTCTATAAAAAGACAGAAACAATACACACATAGAAATATGAGGAAGAAATTACACCCATTAAATACATCCAGACTGATGACTGATATGATGGCTGGCTATTGAAGCTGGAAATTTTACACATGATTGAAGCTTTATTTAGTCTAATGAAATGTGCTTCCTGAATATTGCTCTGGAGTAGATGCGTGACCTGGAGCACAAAAGAAACGATTATGTGATTACGCTGAGATCATTCTCATTTTAAGTCATTGTGATATCATTTTAATTGTTTTAATTAACAGCATCAAGTGAAAGGCTCTGAAATCTCTTTTATTTTAAAGTGACCTTTGCATATTCTTCATCCAACATGACGGACTTAATGAGAGTAAATTACATTTTTATTCCTTATTGTTATGTTATACTAACTGGTATGGGATCGAAATGTATTACCTTTAGCGTAAATTCACACGGATGGATCCACAGCAGATTTTAGGCTGCCAATTTGCAGCGAAATCTACTGCGGATCCTATGCCAATAACATTCAATGAGAATACATACTCGCAGCGGGATTTATATCCCGCCGGGAGTATGTACGTGACAGCGCTGTCACGTACATGTAAATCCCGCTGTGAACATGTATTCTCATTGAAAGCCATTGGCATTGGATCCGCAGTGGATTTAGCTGCGAAAGCGAAAAAACAACCAAACAAAAAAATGCATCAAACAGATATATGACATGTACATTTAAATATATCCAATACACTTCCCATTGGACAATCAGGGTAGATATGAACATTATCTATCTGAGTATTAAATATTGTTTGGCATGAAAATTATATATACTTTTTAAGTTATCGGAACAAGAGTAGTATTGTCCTTTTTAGTTCACAAATCTGATATTACTAATCCTCATGTTAATATTTCAAAGGAATGAAATACAACCCTGGGGATTGGAGGCTAAAGTTGGTTAATACACTTTAACTGGGTTCACACTACGTATATTTCAGTCAGTATTGCAACCAAAACCAGGAGTGGATTAAAAACACAGAAAAGATCTGTCCACACAAAGGTGAAATTGAGTGGATGGCCGCCATATAACAGTAAATAACGGCCATTATTTCAATATAACAGCCGTTGTTTTAAAATAACAGCCAATATTTGCCATTATATGGCGGCCATCCACTCGATTTCAACATTGTGTGAACAGAGCCTTTCTGTGTTTTTAATCCACTCCTGGTTTTGGTTGCAATACTGACTGAAATATACTGACTGAAATATACATATACTGACTGAAATATACGTAGTGTGAACGCAGCCTAAATGTTGCCCAGGTAATCATTTAGCCAAAAGCGATCTTTTCAGGTCACTTCATACATGTGAGCCCTTGCTTATCTCCCAAGGCAGCAAAAGGATCAAGTATGCTAAAATTCAACAAGCTTGACCCTACTCTCCTTTGCCATCTGCCATCAAGGAATAATTTGGAGGCTTCTATACACATTAGATGGTTGGCCAACCCAGCCAAATTTGACTAGTTTTGGAACATAAATCTTTAGTGTACAACTAGCTTACAGAAAATCTGTGATCAGTCCAAAATATTTAGCCAGCAACTAAGCTGTAAGCTTTCTTGCTATCCTATGTAACAGCATGTATACAGGGAAAGATAAACAAATAGGGAGTTCTAGCTCATGAAGTTGCCTCTGAACATTACTTGATCATCTGTAAAGTTGAAGCCAAAAGAGGTGATTTTTTCCCCTTTGCACAGAGATGTCTTTCCTCTTCAATGTGCTACAAGCAACTCATTACTCCAGTCTACACTGCAGTAAAGATATATGTTCTACAACCTTCTTCTTCTAGTCCAGGGTTGGAGAATGTGCTCTAGGTCCCCATGGCATTTACCATTCTCTTGTTGGAGATTGTGCTGATTTGATTTAATTTTCAATTGCAACAAGATCAATTCTTGTTAATAAGGATTATTCAGCTGCATATCTCTACTCTACTTTTCCCATCTCCTTTTTAAACTTTCACAATAGATTAATTATTTTGGAAACCAAGGAAGCTAGTGAACATTTATAGACAACCTGACAGGAAGGAGAAGGAAAGAAAAGGCTGTAAGCTGGAGAGGGAGATTCAATTTTTTTTAAGATATATCTTAAAGAGGATGTACCACCTGGCACATCCTCTTTAACCTAAACCCACTGACCGAACAGCGCCGGCACGGGGAAGCCGGTGCCACAGGCCGTTTTTCGGACCGAGGCCCGGTTCCCGTGCAGGGAGCCATTCTATGCACCGGAACCGGCCGGTGCTCAAGCACTGGAGGCGGGCCAGGCCGCCCCCAGTGGGAGGGAATTCCTTCCCCTGTATGACGGATGGGGCTGCGTCATACAGGGGAGGGAATTCCCTCCCACTGGGGGCAGCCTGACTTCCCCGTACCAGCGCCGTTCAATCAGTGGGTTTAGGTTAAAGAGGATGTACCAGGTGGTACATCCTCTTTAAGGTTTTATGGATTTATATGTATTCAGTGATCTACATTTTGGCATTGTCTACTATTGAGTAAATGCAAAAACATTAAATTCCTTAGCACATGTAAATACGGACCAAATGATAGTGTATCCGCCCAATAGGTGTAGGTGCAATATCTCTTGTGGTTCAAAAGTTATCAATACAAAAGTTCTAACAACTACGAGGAACATTCCCTGAGAGCCAAAGCTATTTGATGTGTTCCCCATGGTGCTGAACAAGGAGCTGAAGTACTGGATCCAATCATTATGAATCTGCATGTGAATTTTCTATGTTGATAACCTTTAAACCACAAGAGATATTGCAAATATTAAGGCAGAAATCGATTCCTGAGATGATTCTGCTCTTCTGTGATAGGCTACATGACCACCTTCCAACTGGAAAAACTTGCCCTTGATCTAATATGGCAGCTTTCAAGATGGCGGCAATGTTCTAAACATAGCTTAAAAGAGCCTCACCCAATACCTGCTGGGGTAATCAGATACATAACTATTAGAAATGAGCGAACCGGGTTCGGGTTCGAGTCGATCAGAACCCGAACGTTCGGTATTTGACTAGCTAGGGCTGCTGAACTTGGATAAAGCTCTAAGGTTGTCTGGAAAACATGGATACAGCCAATGACTATATCCATGTTTTCCACATAGCCTTAGGGCTTTATCCAAGTTCAGCAGCCACCGCTAATCAAATGCCGAAAGTTCGGGTTCGGATCGACTCGAGCATGCTCCAGGTTCGCTCATCTCTAATAACTATCCCTTTTGTTTCTAAAATAAACGGGTTTCCTGAGACTTTTGACTCATTGTACTACTGTTTGTAAGATATGAATATATTGCAGCTATACAATATAGATAGATAGATAGATAGATAGATAGATAGATAGATATCAGTTTCTTCTAGGATTATACTTGTTGACTAGGAAGCCCAAGTTGAACAGAATTGTACTGTAAACCATTTACAGGCAAGGAAGTTCTTCAGGGAAAGGAATTTCAGGAAGTCACAAAAATGGCAATGAATTTATATATTATAAATTGGCATTGTTTGGGCTCAGAATGGTGATAGTATTTAAACACTTTGTTCTGTTATGTGTGTATGACCTCAGCCCACTGATATTTTGGCCTAAACACAAGTATGAGAATTTGAATGACTGTGGGAAGAAGCCAGACGTTAGTCCTAAGGAAGTCACAATTATGTATGTAGGGGTCCCTCTTCCCTCTTGCTGATACTTTCACTGGTGATATTTTATATATAGTATGTTATGTATTGGATGGCTCTGATGTTATATTTATGTGTGCCATTTTGTTGTTATAGACTATGGAACCTTCTGCCACACAATGTTATCACTAAATAGGTTCAAGGCAGGCCTTGATGCTTTTCTTAAAAAATATCAAAAGTTATCGGCACTAGATTCCAAGTGATCAGACATTGACCCAGGGATTAATGTGATTGCTATAGGGCAGTCGGGAAGGAATTTTTCTCTTTGTGATGGGGAAATTGGCATCTGCCTCATTAGGGTATTTGCCTTCTCTGGATTAACACAGAAGGGTTATAGGTTGAACTTGATGGACTTGTCAGGAATTAGACTGCATGCTTGGCTCCCTGCTCTACCGGAGTGCGCGGCTGGGATGACAGGGGAGCCAATGGCGTCCCTAGTGATCGGCCTGGATGGTTGCTAGGGGAGCGCCAACAGCGTCCCCAGTAGTCGACCTGGTTGCTGGGGACGAAGCAGCGTTTACCTTTCATGTAGCCATGGCCAGGGCTTTACACCCCCAGTCAGCTGTCAGAGTATTGCCAGACCTGGAGCCTCAGCCCCAACCACACCTGGGGTTGGGACTTCAGGCTCCATAAGTATCTTCCCCTGTTTTCTATTCCTTGCCTGCAATAGTGCCTACTTTACAAGTGTATCTTGACCTAGCTTTCCTGCATTCTATTTCTGGTTATCTGACTTCTGGCTCTTGACTTTTTGGCTATTTCGTATTGTACCGCGCTGCTCGTTTTTGACCCGGACCTTTGATTTTGCCTTATTGTGTGTGTTTGTCTTGTTTCGTTCTGTGTTGCACTTGGACTAGGTCAGGGTTTGCCGTCCAGTTGTACGTTGCCATCTAGGTCTTCTGAGGCAAGTAGGGAGGGACAATAATCAAGCTTAAAGATAGTCATAAGTCATAGTTAGATATTAAAACTTTTTGCAATGTCTCTACAAAAAAAAACAAAAAAAAACATTTTGACAGTGCCCTACATATTGGAAATTGGAGAATTTGGTAAAATTTGCTGTGGTGGAATTTTTTATTCTGTGAAATTTTTGTGGAATTCATGCATTTGTGAAATACATCCTAAGCTTCCAATAGAACTTTACATAAAACTCTGTTTCTTTCTCTGTGCTTGTAAACCTTGGTGCTTTGTTGGCTCCATTCCCTGCAAGCAATAATACCTGTCACAAGGCCATCTCTAAATCAGTCTGACGGAAAGCAGAAAGAGTACACCTGATTTCTGGATACCATCTTTGCTTAATTCTTCATTGACTATGAGAAACACATAGGGGTATATATTTTATGTGCTCTCAAAATACACATGTAATCAATTTATTAGAATTTACAAACTTAGTTATAGTATGTACCGAAGGTTTGAGATTTACTGTAAGAAAATATAATTATGTCCATGGCATATACAAGCTTAACAAAATATTTCACAGAAGCATTTTCTTCTAACAGAGCTAATGGGTAATTGGACTTTATATAGTATTCAATTGAGTTCCACTTTTTGAGTCCTGTTTCAATAGTCCTAAATAGCATTTCCATCCTGAGGACAATTTTCCTCCTACTAGTCTCAAATCTTCTTCCTACATAACATAATCTGTCTATAACACCTTTACTATCATAGATTGATGTCTTGTAATTTTGTTATCTTCTATTCTGATCCGTCCTGTCTTTCTTACATTCAGACTAACCGTAAAACCCTAAAGGCAATTTGTGCTGAAGTTGGTCAAACATACTGCTTTTAGTATAAGGTGTATGGGGGCCTCTCAAGTCTCCACCGACAGATTATGTTCGTAAAGATAGAGGTTGAACATGAAGGAAAATTACTGCCTGACCACTTTGTTCTTGGAGAAATAAGCCAACACTAAGCCAGTAGCCGGCTGTCACGCTCAGCTTCCGACGACGGCGGAGCTTACCGCCTGCCTCTTGCAGGTGCGGATGCCTAGGCATATGCAAATGCCAATGGCCTCCTTGGCAACTGGTTCGGCCGGTTGCAGGGAGCACACCAACTGCGCCCCTAACGACCGGCCGGCTGGTTGCTTGGGGTGCGTCGGCAAAAGCGTTACTTGGTCTTGTGCTGCACTGATGTTAACTGACTGATGTTAGCAGCCAGCACCGCCAGTCAGCTTGTGTATGAGTTTTGGGGCTGGAGTTTCAGCCCCAATCATGCTCTGGAGCTGGGACTCCAGTCTCCTCTGTGTCCTCCTCCTTGCCTCATTCCTGAGTGTCAGTAAGCTAGTGTTTGTTTCCTAGTTACATATTCCCTGGTTTCTTTGACTTTTTGGCTTGACTTCCTGATGATTCTCCCCGCCCTCTGATTTTGTACGGCCTTGACCAATAGTTTTTGACCCGGCTAAACGCCTTTTCTTTTATTGTGTTTGTTTGTTCTGTCTTGTCTCTGTGTCACACTCAAATAGGTTAGGGACTGTCGCCCAGTTACCCACTGCCACCTAGGGCAGATTGCAGTAAGCAGGCAGGGACAGCATTGCGGGTGCCAGTGCAAGGGTCTCACCTGTCTTGTGTCCATCTGTCCTAAACCTAACACTAGTGTAGTCTGGCGGTGGCTTAGCCCTCCCCTCCCCACAGAGAACACATGCATTTTTGGCCATGCCAAATGTTTACACGTATGCGGGAGAAAACTCTTGGCCGAATGATCTGTCAGTTGAGTATTATTAAAGGTGTATAGACACCTTTATCCAGACCACTGTCTCTTGACACTGTGTGACTCCTCTCATTCCATTTAGATCAGTGTTTTTCAACTCCAGTCCTCAAGACCCCACAGGTCATGTTTTGCGGATATTCCATACAACAAACAGCTGTGGCAGTTACTGGTGCACTGACTATAATTATATCACCTGTGAAATCCTCAAAACACGACCTGTTGGTGGGTCTTGAGGACTGGAGTTGAGAAACACAGATTTAGATTTTATGCTGTTATTTTATTAGATTTTTCATTCAATGGAGTTTCTTGTTATTTATTTATTTGCTATTGGAAAGTAACCTGCCTAAATATTTTTGATGTTGGAGAAATATCATGGACACTCGAACAGAAGGAAAGTATATAAAGGCAATTAAAATGCAGATACTGCCCTTGCTCAAATTGAAACCCAGGACCCCACTGAGGTCCACCACACTTACCATGTGTAATCCTTGTGATATGTATGTGTAACACACTGGTAAATTAATAACACATTGCAAGTTAATATTGGGAACTGAAAACCAATTGGTTTTTAGCTTCTAAGAAAGCAATGATACAGTATTTTTTAGCACACACAAGATAATGTAACATTAGCTGCCATTAGGTCAATGACTATGGAATTCTAACAATGACATGTGGTTTCTGTTTTCTTAAAGTGTCACTGTCGTGAATTTTTTTTTTGCAGAAATCAATAGTCCAGGCGATTTTAAGAAACTTTGTAATTGGGTTTATTATCCGAAAAATGCATTTTTATCATGAAAAAGCAGTTTGAAGCTCTCCCCCCTGTCTTCATTGTTCTCCTATGGAGAGAGCTAAAGAAAAGACCAAAACAGGACAACAAAGAGTTAATCTACAAATCCCTCACCTGATATCTCTACTGACCATCACCAGTGACCTGTCTGAGCTCGGATTACAGCTGTCACCCAGCTCCGTGCCTGTAATCCTCTGTTATCTGCTTTCTGCTGCCGGCTAACTCCCTCCTTCCTCCTCCCCCCTCCCCTCTCCCTAGAACAGACAGGGGACGTCTCCTGCAACAAGTCACAATTTTCAGATTTTTCAGAGTGGATGAAAAAGAGGAAGGAGGGGGGGACCTGGGAAAAGGCTTTTTACATGCAGATAATGGCAGATTTGGCTAATAAACCCAATTACAAAGTTTCTTAAAATCGCCTGGACTATTGATTTTTGCAAAAAAAAAAAAAAACGACAGTGACTCTTTAAACACACTGTAATAGCATGAGTTATGTATGTATGGAACTGAGATGTGTGTGATGTAATACAAAGCTGAGTAACAGAGTAAGTATAAAAAGGAACCTGATATCCCTTTTTGTCTACAATACATATTCAATCAATATGTTCTTTCAATTTAAAGAGAATGTGTTACCTAAAATGTATCCATAAATGTGTTTTAAAGAGAACCACCTGACATGTATGTTTTAGGAAATACATATACTCCCCATAATATAAACATTTTGGAGATTTTTTTTTTCTTAAAAACCTGCATTTTGCTGATTTTCTGTTATTTCTCCTAGAAATGTATAAATAAATTGTTATTGTTGGAGATGTGTCTTTAAATTGTCTGACAGTGTCCATTTGATGCCGGACTGTGTCGGGGCAACAATGTTTTAACAGGAATTTTAACACTTGTAGTCCTCGTAATCTGAATCTCTATGGTCACAATGGGTAAATTACGTCCACAGGGACTTGTAGATGTCCTGTGGTACCCCCTGTGTATATGTCTTGGTTGATGGTGTTTTAGGGTACCCTTGATGGATATGTTCATGAATAGAGATGAGCGAACTTGCCAAAAGTTTGGGTTCGCAGTTCACAGTTGGCATTTGAAGACCGCTACCTGGCTACCTGGAGAAGGTAGAAGCAGCCCGAGGACTGTCTGAAAAACATGAATACATACAGTATCTATTTAGAGAGTCATGAAATTCGAGTCCAGCTTCTTTCTGGATTGAACCATCACATGCGAAACATATATTGGGCGTGGCTGGTATTCCACTCTTTTTTGCATGTTGTTGGTTACGTTTCCATCTCTAGTCTCCCCATATATATTCAACAGTATATGCTATACTATCCTTTTGTTAGTCCTAAAGCACAAAGGTACTGGTAAAGTTTTCTTCCCATAGGTCCTGGTGCTCCTTATTATCATTTTTTGGTTAAGTATATGTGTAAAGTTGAACCTGTTTATGAGGTGTGAGTATACATTGTGCAGTCAGTTGTTTACTACCTGTAAAAATTCTTGCATGATGGGGTGTCAGGATCAATGGACGTGAGCCCACTGTGCCACGTGACCATCCGTCCCTAAGGGTGTTGTCTAAGTGTGTCCTCCATTCTTCACAAGATACTCCTGATGGTGGAGATAGGCTTTCCCGGAGGACACACCAGGTCGCTACGTCTTGAGACAAACAGAACACGTGGCAGCTGGTCAACGCAGACCAGAAGGTAAGGGTGGTAATCAACCCGAGTTGCCAAACAGACAGTACACTGGACACAAAAGATGCAGGTGACGGATGCAGGTCACAGATGCTGGAGACAAAGACACAGGTGCAGGTCACACAGTGCAGTTTAGATGGTGCAGGTCACATTAAGCAAATAACGGTGCATGAAACCTGGTACAAACACGGGTCAGGTCAGGATCACACTCAGGATGGAAACATGCAGGAATACAGGAACCAATTGGGAGTGCAGGGACAGGCAGTAGGAACATCAGGACACGGAAACACCACAGTAAGAACACGGGAACCAGGACAGAGAGTGCAGGAACACTATATTAAGGTAATATAGGTATGAAGAGCTCTTGCAATAACAGCAATAATAGACATTAGCAGGACCAAAGGACCTGGATGCTCAGGCCAGGCACAGGAGCAGGAAGCCTCCTCATATATCTGAGCCATAGATGTGGATAATTAGGCACTGAGCCTTCTGGGAAGGTTGCGTATACGCCGCCTCTAAAGGCCGAATCTATACTACATGAAGAGTAGAAACATGCTGCTTCATGCAGCTAGGCCTGAAGCCTGAACGGAGGTAGCAGCCAACTAGGACAACGCCTGCCGCAGATGGGATAAGATAGCCTTGGTGGTGAGTAAGAGGACAGTGGTCTATATACCTGGCCACCTTTACATAGGAGTTGGGAATGAGGTTCCTTCCTTATCCATGTGCCACCAGTTTTGGCCAAGTACCCCTATTTATTCATCTATCCACTTATGTAAGTGGGCTACGATTTGTCTCCGACTTTATAATACATTTTTTTACCGAATGACTCAAGGATTCGGTCTTTTTCTTGTTGGGTTATCCACAGGCTCCACTTCTTGTCCCACAAATAAAGGTTATTTTACTCTGATATTACTTGTTTTTTCATACTTTTTACTGTGTCCTCAGGTGTGGCCTTTTGATTCCCTCTCAGAATGTCCATCTAATGTGTCAGTGCTGGTGGTCACACATGCTCAGTAGCTTAGCCCCATTACCTGGATCTACTTATACAAAAGTGTTAAAAAGGCAATTACTGTGACAGCTGGAGGTAGGTAAAAGAAAAAAAAAAAAAGCACAATAAAGAAAAAAAACACCACATTCGAAATACATATACATAAGGTTACCTTTAGAGTATACATGTGTAACCCGAACAGCTAACACAGTGGTAAATAATATGCTGAAATTGAAGTAAAGACTTTGCAGCACTGTTGGCATCAGGTGGCAGGATATAGTGACTCATAGTATAGCAATATAGCTAGTTTTGAGAGATGGAGAAAACTGTAGAGAAGTCTGGGGTTACATAATAAGTGTGTGGTTTGTTTAACTAATGTCTATACTGTGGCAGTGTGACTGTGCTATGTATCTTGGTTTGTGGTCCATGGTATTCCACAAAAAAATCTTGTAAAAGTGAATGTCAGGTTAAGCTAAAAAACACGGTTCCATTTGAGGCATACCAAAATCATACGCTTATTTTTTCTGGGAAGTTGGGGTAAACATCCTCCACCTCGGCAGAGATGGAAATTCAGGGGTGTAATATTGAACGTTTAGCAATTGTAAGTGAAATTGTCAACATTTTGGCAAATACCATACAAAATGACTCACACCAAACATCAGCAGTACGAATGACACAGTTATCTAAACTTTTAGCATTTGGCCACATTAAGCTTCTGCTCAGCCGCGATTGGCTGAGCATAACTGTGCTCAGCCAAATGCGGCTGAGCACAGTTGTGACGCGGCGAAGGGGGGGGGGGGCGGCAGGGATTCGGCCGTCCGTCCGAAGATGACGTTTGGCACAAGATGGCGGACGGCCCAGACACGGATCAGGTAATGTATAATGCACCAACACTTCCGGGTACACGGGCGGGGGTGGTGGGACTTGGGGAAGGGGGTGATTCACAGACATAACATACATTACAAAGTTGTATAACTTTGTAATGTGTGTTATTCTGTGAATAATTTTTTAGCGCCGCACTACCCCATTAATATCACTATTGTCTGATAGCAGCCGGTCCTCACTCTCTATCAAGCTAACTCAGCTACATCCTGGTATGTCATTTTGCATCAAGGGGTAATAGTGTACATGTCGTAGAGACCCTCAATGATCACTCGAATGAGTGGGGAGAATAGTGCATGGCTGAGTGTTTCTCCCCTGCTCTCTGTGCCTATGACTAGAGATGAGCAAATCGCTCATCTAAAAGAAGCAACATGCTTCAGTTGATCTGCGCTCGGCTCAGGACATCAAATAAAGCATACTTGGCAAAGACCCCTTTGGGGTCCTAAGTGCTTTTCACCATCTGGCTGCTGTCAGACCTTGCACTTTATTTGATGTAAGCCAATTGGACATTATATCACAATACTGTTGAAAACATTATTTTGTTTGTTATGTCTCTACGACATGTCAAAAGATTTTTTAAAGCAACAGTACCCATTTAAACCCCTTTAACGGCTTTTTTTTTTGTTAGTTTTCACATTTGGTGACTATGAACTATTTAGCAGATACTGTAATGTCTTTTAAAGGGTTGAGGCAGCAGAATTGTGGTTCAGGCTCGTACTTGTCGTCTGTGTATAACTTCTCACAACATGTCATAATTATAAATAATTACTAATAATTACTATAGTATTGGTCAGGTCTGGTGTAGCGGTGTTATCCAGTCACAGTATAGTGGTATTGGTCAGGTCTGGCAGTGGTAAATGTGATTCCTGGAGCTATTACCTACCAATCTACCAATCCTGTGGTGAGAATTCCATCAGATAATATGCAGACGGCTCTAATCATTGATTCTATGTGGAAATTTGTTTATATTTTAAGCAGTTGAAAACCATAAAAAACGCGATTCAGAAAATGTTTCTCCATGTAGAGAAATGCATGTGGCTGAAACCAGGCTCCCATTTCTTCCCCAGTAGTCATGTGCTGTTACCAGGATTATTGGCCATACGCCTATTGGTTACCGCATGAGGATCTGGTTTCGGCTGCATGTGGCGACGTACAGTAAATGTGGGAACGCGACCTAAGAATGATCAGATATCAATGTGATGCTCAGAAATTAGAAAATCCTGATGCTAATTGGTGAGTGAAGATGGGGCGTCTGGAGGTTTAGTGCCTTGGGCAGCAGCAGCTTGTAATACGGCGCTGCTGATAGGCCTTTATAGGCTGGTCTGGAGGACAGCACAGGAGCAGTATCTGTGATTCTGATCTCAGGTGATGGTACAGTATGAACCAGCGAATGTAAATTATCAATTAATCATGGCCGTTGTTGCAATTTGCGGCTATTCATTGAACAACCCTGAAAGTTCACACAATGGAGAGTGCGGCTCCGGCCGCTCTTTCCATTGTGTACAATTGTGAATTGGGATGCAGGCAAACAGGGATGCACCCACATCCCAATTCGATAGAAATTACTGCAGTACCGGCCAGGATAAACTTCACTGACACCGGCCGTTCCGGTACTGTGTGTGAACCTGGCATAAAACTGCATCAGCTCACCAAGTGTTTGGTTGCATACCATATACAACAGAAGACTACTAATGGCGGCCATGAGTTGTAAGGGTGGTCTCCCAAGTCTCTACTGACAGTCGGTGGAGATAGGGTCGTGCGTGATGGACTGTCACTGCATGTCCCCTTTGTTCTTAGAAAGATAAGCTGCCCACAGAGCAGTCTGGCTGCGACTAAGGCCGGGTTTACATTCATCCGGCAATCCTGATGTGTATCCCTTCTGGCGCAGTAAAAAAGCATCGGAAGGAAACGCATCTTTGAACTGATGCCATTCATTTGTATAGGACAGTTTAAAGCATCCTGTGTGCTAATAGTGCTGCCGCCGGACATGCCATACGTTAGAACGTGTCTTGCAGCATTCTGTTGTACAGCCTGCCCGTTGATTGAAAAGGGTAGGAAGCCGGGTGACAACTGATGTCTTTTTGGCATCAGTTGTGTTCAGTTTCTGAAAAAAACAAAACAAAACAAAAAAAACGGATGCAACTGATCAATGTGAACCCAGCCTTACGCCTCCCCACAGGGAACACACAAGGTATCCTCATATGTGGTAGAGGGTCCTTAAACAATTCAACTTCTGTATTAACATAGAAGTCAATGATCTGTAATAAATACAGCAACCTTGTTTACAGCAGTTCTCATTGTAATTGTAGCAGAGCATGTAATGTGCTTTATGCTCTAATAAGTCTATAGCACTTAGTGACTTGTACGGGAGATTTAGAAGAAGTGTGCTGTGAGACCAACATTGCCTTAGAAGCCATGGGGGCAAAACGTGTGTTTTTTTTAATAATAGCTATTTTAATAATCAAAAGTCTACAGAATACCAAGCAAGTCATTAAAGCAAATGCATAAGCGTAGCAATACGTCACTACTGCCTGATCTGAATGTAATGGGCCACATTAGTTTTATTGTCTATAGTGGAAACCGTTTCCTATAAACAATAAAGACTAGAGGACTGCATTTTGCTAAATTAAAAAAAAAAAAAAAAGGTGCATTGACAAAAACTGGTAGTGAAGTAAAGTAAATCTGTCAGCTCTGTATCATGCTCAGTTCTGCAGACATCGGGAGATAGCTCATAGGAAGATAGAAACCATAGGAACCAATGATATAAGTCTCTATGCTGATCGCTGCTTGCAAAGTTCTTAAATTAAATGCGCAATAAACAGCCGAAATACTAAAGATGAGCAAACCAAATTTCCAGAACCAAGATTCCTTATGAACTTTTAAAAAAATTTGCTTGGTTAAAGATGGCAGCCGCACAATTTAAAGGAGAAGTCCGGTCGGGGATCATAAACCACTACTGGCAGGGGGTGAGGGCAGCAACGCTGTGTCCCGCTACTGGACCCTGCCAGTAGTCGTCTTAGCTCCCCACCGGTTACGTCACAACCTGGCTGATGGATGCCCTGCTCAGCCAGTCAGTGACTGGGGGGGGGCACAGCTGCAGTCACTGATTGGTTGATCAGGCCAAATCCCACCAGTTTGTGACGGGGATCCCGGGTCATGACGTAGCCGTAACAAGGGAGAAGATGACAGCCACCGGGTATCAGGAGCTCAGTGATGCGGCACAACGTGGGCTCGG